>NC_045799.1:27070691-27385936 GCF_009873245.2 Balaenoptera musculus | reverse complement strand
TATGTAGTTTTAACTGTTGTTTTACTGATGGCTAAAATACTTAATGACTAATCATATTAAACACATTTTGATGTGCTTATTCGCCATGTATATGTCTTCGTTGGTGTAGTGCCCGCTTTTAATCAGGTTTTTTGTTGAGTTGTGTGTTCTACATATTCTAGGTAAACATTTTTAAAAAGATGTATGCTTTGTAAATATTTTCTTCCAGACTGTAAATTGCCTTTTGATTTACTTAACAGTGTCTTTTGAAAGGTAAGAACTTTTAGTTTTGAAGAAGTCCAATGTGTTCATTTTTTCTTTTGTGGCTCATGTTTTTGTATCTTATCTAAAAAAAATCTTGCTTGACACAAGGTCAGAAACATTTTCTCCTATGGTTTCTTCCAGGTGTTCTATTGTTTTAGCTCTTACATTTTAGGTCCATGATTCATTTTGTGTACAGTGTGGGGTAAGGGTTGAGGTTCATTTATTTACACATGGATGTGCGGCATCATTTAATGAAAAGAATTTCCTTTTCCCCCTTTGAATTACCTTGGCACCTTTGTTGAAAATCAGTTGACCATATAGGTTGGGATTAGTTTATGGACTCTCTCTGCCATTCCACTGATCTACATGTCTATTCTTATGCCAATACTACATTGTCTTGGTTACTATGACTTTGCAGTAAACCTTGAAATCAGGTACTGTGAGTCTTCCAACTTTGTTCTTTTCCAGATTGTTTTATCTGTTTTAGGTCAATTGCATTTTCATATAAATTTTAGAATCAGCTTTTCAATTCTACAAAATAGCCTGCTGGAAATATTCTTGAGACTGCATTGATCAATTTAAGGAGGATTGAGATCTTATCAAAATTAAGTCTTTGAATCCATGAACATGGTATCTCTCTCCATTTCTTTATGTCTTCCTTTCTTTCTCTGAAATGTTTTGTGGTTTTTATATTTTACATATTGTAGTAGGCTGAATAATGACTCCCCAGAGATATCCAAGTCCTAATCCCCAGAACCCATGAATATGTTACCTTATATGGTAAAAGAGATTTTGCAGGTGTCTTGAGATGGGGAGATTATCTTGGGTTTTCTGGGTGGACTCAATGTAATCACAAGAGACCTAATAAGAGGGCAGCAGGAGATCAGATTGTGGAGGAAAAGATAAGAAAATGGAAGCAAGGGGTTGTAGTAATGTAAGGAAGGGGTTACAAGCAAAGAAATACAGGTAGTCATTAGAAGGTGAAAAGGGGAAGAAAATAGCTTCTGCCCTAAGAGTCTCCAGAAGGAACCAGCCCTGCTGGCACCTTGACTTTAGCCCAGTGAAACAATAAATTAGTGTTGTTTTAAGACACTAAGTTTGTGGTAATTTTGTTACAGCAGCAGTACGATATGAAACTAATACACATATATTTTGTTAAATTCATCACTGTTATGTATTTTTAAGCTGTTGTAAATGATGTTTTTAAAAGTTCAGTTGTTTGTTGCTAGTATATTGAAATACAGTTTTTTTTTATTGAAGTAGAGTTGATTTACAATGTTGTGCCAATCTCTGCTCTACAGCAAAGTGACTCATTTATACACATACAGACATTCTCTTTTTTATATTCTTTCCCATTATTGTTTATCACAGGATATTGAATATAGTTCCCAGTGCTATATAGTAGGACCTTGTTGTTTATCCATCCTGTATATAATAGTTTGCATCTACTAATCCCACACTCCCAGTCCATCTCTCCCCCACCACCCCCTCCCTTGGCAACCACAAGTCTGTTCTCTATGTCTATGAGTCTGTTTCTGTTTTGTAGATAGGTTAATTTGTGCCATATTTTAGATTCCACATATAAGTGATATCATATGATATTTGTCTTTCTTTTTCTGACTTACTTCACTTAGTATGATAATCTCTAGTTGTATCCATGTTGATGCAAATGGTGTTATTTCATTCTTTTTTATGGCTGAGTAGTATTCCACTGTACATATGTACCACATTTTCTTTATCCATTCATCTGTCGATGGACATTTAGGTTGTTTCCATGTTTTGGCTATTGTGAATAGTGCTGCTATGAACATAGGGGTGCATGTATCTTTTTGAATTATAGTTTTGTCCAGGTATATGCCCAATAAAAAAATGGGCAGAAGACCTTAACAGACATTTCTCCAAAGAAGACATACAGATGGCCAGTAGGCACATGAAAAGATGCTCAACATCACTAATTATTAGAGAAATGCAAATCAAAACTCTAACGAGGTACCACCTCAAACTGGTCAGAATGACCATCATTAAAAAGTCTAGAAATAATAAATACTAGAGAGGGTGTGGAGAAAAGGGAACACTCCTACACTGTTGGTGGGAATGTAAGTTGGTGCAGCCACTATGGAGAACAGTATGGAGGTTCCTCAGAAAACTAAAAATATAATTACCATATGATCCAGAAATACAATTGATTTTTATGTATTAATCTTATATCCTGCAACCTTGCTAAACTCACTTATTAGGTTTCATAGCTTTTGGGGGGATTTTATACATAGATGATCATGTCATCTTTAAACAGTAACAGTTTTACTTCTCCCTTTAAAATCTGTTTGTCTTTCATCAATAAGTATGATAGTATCTGCAGGATTTTCACAGATGTCCGTAATCAGGTTGAGGAAATTTTCTTCTATTCCTAGTCAGTTTAGAGTTTTTCTTTTATCATTAATGAATGATGAATTCTGTCAAATGCTTTTTCTGCATCTATTGAAATGGTCATATGATTGGGTGGGGTGCTGTGGTGAATTATATTGATTGATTTTTCAAATGTTGAATTGACCTTTACATTCTTGGAATGATTCACACTTGTTATGATGTATTATCCTTTTTATACATTTCTGGATTCAGTTTATATTTTGTTAAGGATTCTCACATCTAGTTTATGTGGGATGTTAGTCTGTAAGGATTTTTACATCTAAGTTTATAAGGGATATTAGTCTGTAGTTTTATTTTCTTGGAATGTCTTTGGTTTGGGTGTCAAGGTAATGCTGGAAGACTTTGAAAAGAATTGATATTATTTCTTTCTTAAATACTTGGTAGAATTCCCCAGTGAAGCCATCTGAGCCTAGAGTTTTCTTTGTGGAAGGTACTTATATACATATTCAATTTCTTTCAAAAATTAAGAGGTTTTAGAGTTATCTATTTCTTCATATACGAGCTTCAGTAGTTTGTGTTTTTCAAGTAATTTGTCTATTTTATGTAAGTTGTTCAATTTATAGTCATAAAATTTTTTTAATTATGTCTTTATTATCATTGTAATATCTATAGAATCTATAGTGAGGTCCTCCTCTCTTTCTTTTTTTTTTCTTGGGGCGGGGGGTGGGGTGCTGTGCTGCAGGGCTTGTGGGATCTTATTTCCCTGACCAGGATCAAACCCGGGCCCTCAGCAGAGGAAGTGCAGAGTCCTAACCACTGGACCACCAGGGAATTCCTCTGTTTTTCATTCTTGATAATAAAAATTTATGTCTTCTCTTTTGTTTTCTTCCTGGTCAGCCTGCCTGGCTAGAAATTTAGCAATTTTTAAAAATATTTTCAAAGAACCAGCTTTTGGTTTTATCTATTATTTTTCTGTTTCTTATTTTATTTACTGTTGCTCCGATCTTAATGATTTTTTTCTTCCACTTACTTTAGCTTTAATTTGCTCTTATTTTTCTCACTTCTTAAGATATAAGCATTGATCATTGATTTAAGACCATTCTATCTAAAATACGCTTTTTAAAGTATAAATCTCCCTCTAATTACTACTTTATCTTGGTTCCACAAATATTTTTATGTATTGTACTTTTAATTTTAGTCAATTCAAACTTCTCAAATTTCTCTTCTGATTTCTCTTTCAACCATTAGCTATTTACCAGTACATTGTTCAATTTCCTAGTATTTAGGGATTTTCCAGGTGCATATCTATTATTGATTTTTAGTTTAACTCTATTGTGGACAGACATACACCTTTGTAAGACTTCAATCCTTCCATTTTTATTGAGATCCTGTATTACCCAGAATATGGTATATCTTGGTGAATATTCTGTGAGCACTTGGAGTGTTCTGTAAATATCTATTAAGTCAAGTTAGTTGATATATTCTATATCTTCTATTAACTTGTTCTATCAATTGTTGAGAGAGGAATGTTGAAATCTGAAATTATAATTGTGAATTTGTCTATTTCTCCTTTCAGTTCTTTCAGCTTTTTGTTTCATGTATTTTCAAGCTCTGTTTTTTTGGTGTATTTGATTTAGGATTAATATGTCTTTTTGATAAATTGAGACTGTCATCATGAAATGACCTGTTTATACTTAGTAATTTAGTTGGTTCTGAAATCTACTTTTTAAATATTAGCATAGCTAATATGTTAATAATACTCCAGCTTTCCTTTGATTAGTGATTTCATGGTATTTTTTTTATCCTTTTACTTTTTTTTTTTAATTAATTAATTTATTTATTTATTTTTGGGTGTGTTGGGTCTTCGTTTCTTTGCGAGGGCTTTCTCTAGTTGCGGCAAGCCGGGGCCACTCTTCATCGTGGTGCACGGGCCTCTCACTGTCGCGGCCTCTTGTTGCGGAGCACAGGCTCCAGACGCGCAGGCTCAGTAGTTGTGGCTCACGGGCCCATTTGCTCTGCGGCATGTGGGATCTTCCCAGACCAGGGCTCAAACCCGTGTCCCCTGCATTGGCAGGCAGATTCTCAACCACTGTGCCACCAGGGAAGCCCTATCCTTTTACTTTTAACATAGCTATGTCTCTACATTTAGAATGAATTTCTTATAGACAACATGTGATTAGGTCTTGCTTTTTCATCCAATCTGACAATTTCTGCCTTTTAATTGAGATGTTCAGACCATTTATGCTTAATATAATTATCAATATGGTTGCATTTAACCTACCATCTTTCTATTTGTTTTCTATCTGCCTATCCTTTTTGTTCACTTTATCTTCTTTGCGTCCCCTCTTTCAGATTACTTGAGTCTTTTTATGATTCCAGATTGTATCTAGTATTGCCTTAATAGCTATACCTCTTTTTTTTAAACGGTTGCTCTAAGTTTTACATCTTCATGTTTGGATGGTTGCCAAATTGGTGTTTCTGTAGGAGGAGAGTAGTAATGTTACTGACATTACTCCTCAAATCTTCTTAGTTTTTAAAAATCTGAAGAAGTCTATTTCTCCATTTGGGGAGGATTTTTGCTGTGTAAAGAATTCTGGATTGTCTTTTTTCCTTTTGTTGTTTTAAAGATACCTTTCTACTGTCTTCTCGTGTATGGTTTCTGATAAGACGTCTTCTATTATTTTTACCGTTTTCCCCATGTACTTAATGTGTCTTTTCCTCTAGCTAGTTTTAAGATTTTTAACGTGATTTTCAAAAATTTGATTATGTTATGGCTTTGCATAGCTTTCTTTAGATTTTATTCTGCTTGGGGTTCACTGAGGTTCTGGATTCTATGGGTTTATAATTTTCATCAAACTTGAAACTTTTCAACCAGTATTTCTTTAAAAACTGTTCCTGCCTCAGAATGAGAGAAAATATTTGCAAACAAATCAAGGGACAAAGGATTAATCTCCAAAATATATAAACAGCTCATGCAACTCACTATTAAAAAAACAAACAACCCAATCCAAAAATGGGCAGAAGACCTAAATAGACATTTCTCCAAAGAAGACATACAGATGGCCAAGAAGCACATGAAAAGCTGCTCAACATCACTAATTATTAGAGAAATGCAAATCAAAACTACAATGAGGTACCACCTCACACCAGTTAGAATGGGCGTCATCAGAAAATCTACAAACAACAAATGCTGGAGAGGGTGTGGAGAAAAGGGAACCCTCTTGCACTGTTGGTGGGAATGTAAATTGATACAGCCACTATGGAGAACAGTATGGAGGTTCCTTAAAAAACTAAAAGTAGAATTACCATATGACCCAGCAATTCCACTACTGGGCATATACCCAGAGAAAACCATAATTCAAAAAGACACATGCACCCCAATGTTCATTACAGCACTATTTACAATAGCCAGGACATGGAAGCAACCTAAATACCAATCAACAGACAAATGGATAAAGAAGTTGTGGTACATATATACAATGGAATATTACTCAGCCATAAAAAGGAATGAAATTGGGTCATTTGCAGAGACGTGGATGGATCTAGACTGTCATACAGAGTGAAGTCAGAAACAAAAAAACAAATATCGTATATTAACTCATATATGTGGAACCTAGAAAAATGGTACAGATGAACCGGTTTGCAGGGCAGAAATTGAGACACAGATGTAGAGTACAAATGTATGCACACCAAGCGGGGAAAGCGGCGGGGGGCTAGGAGTGGTGGTGTGATGAATTGGGCGATTGGGATTGACATGTATACACTGATGTGTATAATATTGATGACTAATAAGAACCTGCTGTATAAAAAACTAAAATAAAATTTAAAAATTAAAAAAAAAGTTTATGTCCCTCCCCCTTCCTCTCCTTTTGGTAATCTGATTGTATGTAAGTTATACTGCTTGTTATTGTCCCATGGGTCACTGATGTTCTGTTTTGGGGGTTTTTTTTCCCAATATTTTTTCTCTCTACTTCCTTTTGGATAGTTTCTGTTGCTATGTCTTCAAGTTCATTTATCTTTACTTCTGCAGTGTCTATTGTTAACATCACTAAGTATGTTTTTCATTTAATATTTAATGTTTCATCTCAAATTTTCTTAATCATTTAGGGGTTTATTTCAGTTTTGTTTGTCTGATTTTTACTACTTATAGCTTTCAGTTGAACAAATTTACCATTGGATAAACTAGAAAATTTTTCTTCTTTTTTTTCCAATATTTTTTATTGAAGTATAGTTGATTTGCAATGCTTCAGGTGTACAGCAAAGTGATTCAGTTTTATATATATGACTATATATGTAACTTTTCAGATTATTTCCATTATAGTTTATTACAAGATATTGAATATAAGTCCCTGTGCTATACAGTAGGTTCTTGTTGTTTATCTAGTTTACATAGAGTAGTATATATCTGTCAAATATTTTCATGTGAATTTTTTACATCTTTATTTCTCTCCTCATAATGTTCATGTTTTCCTCAATCTTCTTGAGCTATGGAGTGTATTTATAATAGTCGTTTCATCATTCTTGTCTGCTAGTTCCATAATCTTTGTCATTTCTGGGTCTGTTGATTGATTTTATCCTGGTTGTGGTTCATACTTTCCTGCTTTTTTTTTTTTTTTTTTTTTAATGCCTGGAAAATTATTTGGATTCTTTGCACTGTAGATTTTATACTTTTGGTTACTGGATTTTTTTTTTCCTTTAAAGAGTATTGGTTTTTGTTCTGGTACGCAGTAAGTTAGTTGGAATCAGATGAATCCTTTCAAGACTGACATTTAATCTTTTTAGGATGGGTATGGGACATCCTTTAATCTAGGGCTAATTTAGCCCCACCATGCTGCAGATTTTACAAGGTCTTTCCACTCAGGCAGGTGGGGACACAAGATATTCCCAGCCCTGTGTGATCACTGGGAATTGTTTTGCCTACTTCTTTTTGGTGGTTCTTTCCTAGGCCTTTGGTAGTTTCCTCTTACACTTGCACAGATAATACCTAAAGACTAGAGGAGTGCTCTGCAGAGCTCTGTAGTATGCCCCCTCTGTGTGTGTGTTTCTCTCTGTGTGTCTGTGTATAGCCCCCTCTTCTTTGATTCTGGGACCCACAGATTCTAGCTGACTTGACCTCCTTGAACTCCTTGAACCTCAATTTCTACATCCTCCATTCAGTAAGATCACCAGGCTTTGTTTGGATTCCTCTTCCTGCACTACAGCCCAGAAACTGCTTCTAGTCCGTAAACTGGTGCAACTAGAGGGCTCATCTTGTTTGTTTCCCTTCTCTCCAGGATGATGTTTGAAAATCATTGTTTCATATACATTTGGTCCAATTATCTTGTTGTTTAAAGCAGGAAAATCAATATGGCTCCTGTCACTCCATCACAGCCTGAAGAAGAAATCCCATTTCTTTTTTTTAATTTTTACATTTTTTCTCTTCTATTTCTCTTAAAATATTATCCATTGAGATTATTTGCTTTTGTATCCCTTTCAGATTAGACTTTTTTCTGAAAAGAATTTTCTTTAATTCCTAATTATATCTGTCATTGCACTTCTGAAATTTTTAATGCTAGTGGATTTTATGTTATCTTATTTACTACATACAACTCTCTAAAATAGGTGCTATTATGTCTTTTGTTTTCAAAAGAGAAAAATGAAGCTCTGTGAAGGGAAGTAACTTGCTCAAGATCTCCCAGTTTACATGTGGTGGAGCCAGCTTTCAAATCCAGGCTTTGGGGGTTTCAATAAGTGGGACAGTTCCTGGAGCAATCCTCACTATCAAATTAAAACTTCCATACCAATATTGTCTTAGAATAGCTTTTAAGTTTTAAAGAAACTTAAAGACTGTGATGGGTCAAATTTTTTACCAAGCTTCATTTCAGGCAGTTGAGAAATACCCCATAGCCATCTTAGTGTCTCCATAATCCATCTGACTGAAGTAAAACCCCAGATTTCTCTCAGTTTATTTTTTCAGGATCTGGTGCTTGTGATGGCAGTTTGCTCAAGGTTCAGAGAAGTTGAAAAAGATAATTTTTTAAAGTAAATTAATGATTCTCATAAGGATATAAAAATGAACACATGTTAAAGATTTTATTTAACTCATAATGAGAGAACAAGGCAGATTTTGTAACTGGTTTAAAGCATAAAGGTATACACACGCCACTATATATGATAGATAACCAACAAGGACCTACTGTATAGCACAGGGAACTCTACTCAGTATTCTATGATAACCCATATGAGAAAAGAATCTGAAAAAGAATGAATATATGTATAGGTATAACTGAATCACTTTACTGTACACCTGAAACTAACACAACATTGTAACTCAACTATACTCTAATAAAATATTTTTTAGAAAAATTTTAAAAAGCATAAAGGTATTAATGGAGTAAGGGAATCTTGAAATGAATTTACAAGACAGAAACTGGTTCTTTTTTCCCCCATGGGGCAGGGGAAGGGAGGGAGTCAATTGAATACCTGTGGAACAGAACTTACTTGAATATATAGGAAATAATTATTTTTGCATTACTATCATTAATCAAGAGCTCATAGAGATGTAAAACTCCCACATAATCAGAATCAGATAACTCTGAAGTCTGTGATCTGTCTAGACCAGGGACTTCCGACACTATTGGCAACTATTGACATTTTGGCACTGTTGGCATTTTGGGCTAGACAGTTCTTTATTGTGGCTGTCCTGTGCATTGTAAGATATTTAGCAGAATCTTTGGCCTCACTAATTGCCAGTAGCACCCCACACCAGTTGTGACAACTAAAAACGTCTCCAGACATTTCATTGACAAACATCCCTTGGGGAGCAAAACTTCCCTATTTGAGCCAAGTTTTCCTCTAAAACACGAATTTTCCCCAGTCTCCCCCATACTGGTCAAAAAATAATCTCAAAGAAAACTTATTCCTAATCACAAAATAAACTTGGTCTAAACCTACAACAGAAAGAAGGAAATAATAAATAAAAAATTAATGAAATAAAGAATAGTCACAGCACCAAATTGCCTAAAGAAAGTAGTTTCACTGACACAAATAGAGGTTTCAGACTTTATTCAGCTGATGGACATCAGGGAGCAGCTGAAGACCCAAGTCAGGGCAGGCTTGGAGTTTTTATAGAATAAAGAGAAGAGAGGGGTGCATGTTCTTGTTTGGGTCAAGTAGCAGATTTCATCTTTAACTGCTGCAAAACTTGTGTTTGGAATAATTAGACACTGTTCCAGATTTTTGTGCCTCTTGGTTGAGGCCATTGGTGCAATCCCATCCCCAAAGCTGTCAGAGCAGTTCTTTTGAGAGCTGTTTTTGCAAGTCTTGAGTTTGTCGGTTAGTCAGGATTCTGGGGCAGGAAAGGTATCAAAAACAGTATGAATGGTTGTTGCCAGGGGCTAGGAGGAGGGGAGAATGAGGAGTTATTGCTTAATGGGAATAGAGTTTCAGTTTTACAAGATGAAAAGAGTTATGGGAATGGATGGTGGTGATGGTTGCACAACAATATGAACATATTTAATACCATGGAACTGTACACTTTAAGATAGTTAACATAAATTTTATGTCATGTGTATTTTACCGCAATTTAAAAAAACATAAGTACAGCCACCTTCTTGATGATAGGCCTTGGCAAAGACAAAACAAAACAAAAATAAGGATATGAAGAAATTGATGGAATTTTAGCCAAGTATATAGATATGTATAGTGTGTGTGTGTGTATCTATATATATACACAATGAAATATTACTAAGCCATAAAAAAGAATGAAATAATTCCATTTGCAGCAACATGGATGGACCTGGAGATTATCATACTAAGTGAAGCCATATAGGGAAAGACAAATATCATATAATATCACTTATATGTGGAATCTAAAATATGATACAAATGAACTTATTTACAAAACAGAAACAGACTCACAGACTTCCAAAACAAACTTATGGTTACCAAAGGGGAAAGGGGAGTGGGGGAGAGATAAATTAGGAGGTTGGGAATAACATATATACTCTACTATATATAAAATAGATAACCAACAAGGACCTACTGTATAGCACAGGGAACTATACTCAATATTTTGTAATAATCTATAAGGGAAAAGAATCTGAAAAGAATATATATTATAACACTGTGCTGTACACCTGAAACTAACACAATATTGGAAATCAACTATACTTCAATTTTTTTAATTTAAAAAAACAATACAGATGAATGCTGAAAATATTATGCTAAGTAAAAAGAAGCCAGGCACAAAATGCTGCACATTATATGATTCCATTGGCATAAAATATCTAGAATAGGCAAGTCTGTAGCGAGGAGGGCATATTGGTGGTTGCTCAGGGATGAGGAGAGGAGAAATGAAAATGCTTAATGGGTGCAGGGTTTCTGTTTGGGATGATTAAAAAGTTCTGGAACTAGACGGTGATGATGGTTGCACAACACTGTGAGTGTAATTAATGCCCCTGGACTGTACACTTTAAAATACTTAAACTGATAAACTTTATGTTATTTGTATTTTACCACAATTTTTTGAAAGGGAGAAGAAGGGAAAAAAAGAGAGGACCAGGGTCAGAGTCAAAGGAAACTGAGCACCCTCTATCACATCTGTTTTAATCCTTTTACAGACAATTCAAATCCAGAATCTACCTCTTCTTAGGACTGACATTGTCTCTGTTCTTCTTTCTTTTCAGGTAGCACCCTAAGATGCTGGAATCTTCATGGCAAATGCCGCCAGAAATGTTTCAAGAAGGAAAGGGTCTATGTTTACTGCACAAATAACAAAATGTGCTGTGTGAAGCCCAAGTACCAGCCAAAAAGCATTCCATGGAAAGTTTAAGTTCTTTGAAACCTAAAGTCATCAGAAGGCAGGTGAAGCTACGCTGAGTCTGACCACAGTGGATTCTCAAACTCCATCAATAAACACTTCTGGCTGACCCCTGTGTTTGCCTGTTAGTCTATCTAGAGGTTCTCAGGAAGTCCTCTTACAGATGGTCCATTAAGTCAAAACTATTTTCGTTATAATAATAAGACATTATTTGCCATTTTTTCTCACTTTCTCACAAGTGTGAAATTTTCTGGAATCTACACAACACACAATAATATCATTCTGGCGGCTAATGAAAGGTGTGCTTATGGATCCTTACGTTTTTAGAATTTTTTAAGATAGAACCTTAAGGTATAAATGTGTTCATTTTCAGAGATTAACTCAGGTTGTTCTCAGTAATTCTATGGTACTCTTATTAGCTATCTTTAGCTATATTATTAATCTCTGGAAACGCATTATCATCTAATAAATCACTGCTTTGAAATTCCAAAATTTTCCTTTTACCTATGTGGAAACACAACAAAAACTAAAAACGTTTTGTTGTCTACAGGATCTGGGAGTCCCAGGGCTGGGGTCCTAGGGTTAGTGCCCACCCACTGGTGAGCAGAGCAGGATCCCAGGGTCTCTGGCTGCAGGGCTCTTGGGGTCCTAGGGTTAGTGCTAGTGCACTGGTGTGCAGGGTTGGGTCCAGGGCCCTCTGGTGGACAGAGCCATGTCCCAAGGCAGCTGTGGGCTCAGGGAGTCTTAGGGCAGTTAGGCCTGCTGGGGTGGGTCTGTGTCCCTGCCCAGCTAGTTGTGTGACCTGAGGTGTCCCAGTACTAGTGCCAAAAGGCTAGTGGGTGGAACCAGGTCTCCCAGAACTAATGAGCTAGAAAGAGGATTCCAAACTGACACTTGCCAGCACCAGTGTCCACATGCTAGGATTAACTCACAAAAATGGCTGCCACCAGTGTCTGTGTCCCAGGGTGAGGTCCAGGAGGCTCTCTAAGATCAGCAGGTGGGTCTGACCCAGGCTCCTTTCAAATTACTGCTTCTGCCACAGGTCCCAGAGTGTGTGAGATTTTGTGTGTACACTTTAAGACTGGAGTCTCTATTTCCCACAGTGCTCTGGCTGTCCCAAAAGTAAGCCCCACTGGCCTTCAAAGCCAAACATTCTGGGGGCTCATGTTCCTGATGCAGAACTGCTGGGCTGGGGAACCTGATGTGAGACTCAGATCCCTTGCTCCTTGGGGAGAACCTTGCAATTGTAATTACCCTCCTATTTGTGGATCGCCCAGCCCGGGGGATATGGGTCTTGACTCTACCATGACTCCACACCTCCTACCCATCTCATTGTGGTTCCTTCTTTATATCTTTAGTTGTAGAAGCAACAGACAACCTTTAAATAACTATTATAAATATGTCAAGGAAATTAGAGGAAAAGATTGACTGAAAGGATAATTTAAACCAATACACAGAAAAATAGTGTATCAGTTTTCTATCAGTGCATTACAAAGCACTCTAAAACTCAGTGGATTAAAAAAACAACTATTCATTATTTCTCAGAATTATGTGTGTTAATTAAGTGGTTCTTCTGAGATTCTCATCTGGGGTCACTGATGTAACTACATCTCTCTCCATATGGCCTCCCCATTTCAAGGAAGTTAACCTTAGCTTCTAACATGATGGCTAGGTCTAAGAGGGTAAGCCCCAATATGCATCATTTATCAAACTTCTGTTATTATGTTTTCTTAAGTCCTATTGGCCAAAGTAAGTCATGTGACCCAGGGTCAATACGGAAAAAAACTGTACAGGGACATGAATACTGCAGGCATGATTCACTGGGGATCATCGGTGTATCAGTCTATCACAAATGGAATCTCTAAGAATAAACTGGGCATTCTAAACTGAAAAATACAAAATCTAAAATTAAGGATTTATTGGTTATGCTTAACAGCAGACTGAGCATAGTAGAAGAAAGAATCAGTAAGTCAAAGACAGATCAATAGGAAATACAGTCAAAGCACAGAGAGAAAAAAGAAATGCAGACTAGAACAGAGCATGAGAAACTTATGGGACAATATCAAATGGTCTAACATATATGTAGTTGGAGTCTCAGAACAAAAAGAAAGAGAGAATGGGGAAGAAATTTTTTTTTAAGATAATGGCTGAAAATTTTCCAAAATTGTTGAAAGACATTAATCCACAGACTCAAGAAACTTAGGGAACTCCAAGCAGGACAGACACAAAGAAAATCAAAATACCATAGCATAATCAAACTGTTAACAACCAAAAGAAAAAGTACTTCCTGATAACTGTGAATGTTTCAAACAAAACATGTTCAGGAATTTAATGGAGAAAATTAGAAGCCCTTATTGAAAGACACTATAAAAAGCCTAAATTAATAGAGACATAATATTTCACAACTTAGATAACTCAGTATCTTAAAGATGTCAATTCTACACTAATTGTTTCCTAGATTCATTGAAATTCCAGTCAAAAAACTAACAAAATTTGTTCCAGAATCTGTTCAAAATTGTGCACATATAAAAAAATATTTTGTTAGGGACATAGATGTAGATGACAAAAATATCAATAAAGCACAAATATAGGATAATGGTTAACTCTAAGAATATAGGAATTGCAAAAGGTAATGCTAATATTCTATTTTTTTATCTGGATGGTAGTTATAGAGATGTTTGTTGTCTTATTGCTTTTTATACTTTTATATATTTTTAAAATATTATTTTGCTTTCTCAATATATAATAAAATCAAGCATTTTAAAAGGAGATAAAACTGATGAACAGAAAAAATGCAAAAACTAAATCAGCTAAAAATCCTAGAAAATAAAATATTTGAAAATTACATATCCTATAAAATATTTTTTCAGAATATGTAAAGAACTCTCAAAACTCAATAAAAAGAAACAAAACAACCTAATAACAAAATGAGCAAAAGATTTGAACTGACACTTCACCAAAAAAGTTACACATGTAACAAATAAGCACAAGAAAATGGATAGATATTAGAGAAATGCACATTAAAATCACAATAAAATACTGCTACACACATTTCAGAGTGTCTAAAATTAAAACGATTGACCATAATGATTGCTGATGAGGAACAAGGGTTGGCAACTGAAGCTATTGTACACTGCTGGTGGGAATGTAAAATGGTAATACAGCCCCTTTGGAAATAATTGGGCAGTTTCTTAAAAAATTTAATGCACCACAGGATCCAAGCACTCCACACCTAGGTATTTACCTAGAAGAAATGAAAACATGTCTACCCGAGGACTTATAAGTAAATGTTCACAGCAGCTTTATTAGTGGTAGCCAAAAACTGGAAAAAATCCAAACGTCCATTGACAAGTGAATGGATAAACAAATTATGGTGTACTGGAATACTACTGGTATAGTGGAATACTACTCAGCAATAAAAGCAATTAACTATTGAAACTCTGAATAACATGAATGATTATGGATGATTCTCCAAATAATTATGCCAAGTGAAAGAAAACAGACAAAAATGAATATATATTGTATTATTCCTTTTGTAAAAAACTCTAGAAACTGTTAATATGTAGTAAGAGTATATCAGTACTGGAACAGGGCAGGAGGAGGAGAAACAGGGAGTGGTACTAAGAAGGGATTACAAAGATACAAAGATGCACAAGGAAACTTTTGGGGATGATGGATATGTCCATTATCTTGATTTTGGTGATAGTTTCATATGGGTGCACATGTGTGATAAAACATCAAATTGCACACTTTAAATTAGTACAGTTTATTATATGTCAATTATACCTCAATAAAGTAAATAAAGAAATAAACAAACAATGCTTTTTAGGAGAAAAAAAGGCTAAAGGAAAATAGATATTTTTTAAAAGAGATAGAGTAACTGAATCGTACGTGATGAAACCAAAGAGGTGGACAAGGGCTAGATCTTGGAGGACTTCCCAAGT
Organism: Balaenoptera musculus; assembly: GCF_009873245.2. Lineage (NCBI taxonomy): Eukaryota > Metazoa > Chordata > Mammalia > Artiodactyla > Balaenopteridae > Balaenoptera > Balaenoptera musculus. The sequence goes on along the minus strand of NC_045799.1, from coordinate 27,370,582 downwards.
TAAAAATTATTTTGCAAATATAGATACAAATGGCAGACAACCCATTTCTGGCAACAGATCATCCCCAAATCTTCGATGTTCCTTCAGCTCTATCTTCCCCGATAGCTATTGCCCACTGGGTAATTGGGCGCCATCTAACTGGAAGACTCCTGGAATCACTGCTGATATCCTGGAAGGTTCACCCAGTCCTCCCCTTCCACTCCCCACCCCCTCCCCTGTTGCCCTCACTCAGGATCCTCACCATCAATATTTAAACTGAAGCCACACCGCCTCATGATGGCTTGATATGCCAGCTATCACAAAGACAAATTTGGACCTCACACACAGGACGAGAACTCCAGCCTGCTAGCTGCACAGACATTTCTCATTCATTTCAATGATGAGACCCATATTTTACCTGCTGACGTTTGTGGAACCCCACTTGTCACATTATAGCAGTTTACTGCACATCCAGTCTTCAACCATTTCTCACCACTTCCATTGCTACTACCCTGGTCCAAACCACCATCATTTCTGACCCGGATTGTTACATTGGCCTCCAACTGATTTCCCTCCTTCTGCCTTTATCCACTTTCAGTCTATTCTCAATAGAGTAACCAGAGTGATTCTGGCTCTCCTCTCCTCAAAACCCTCCTGTGATTTCTCATCTCACACAGAGTATAGCCAGAGCACTTACAGTAGCCTACAAGGCAACCCCGCAGTCTGGACTCCATTATTTCTCTGACCTCATCTTCGATTACTCTTCCACTGGTTCACTCCACTCAAGCCATCCTGGCCTCTTTGCTATTCCTCAGACGCACCAGGCATTGTCCAGATGTAACCATAAGTGGGGTCCGGCTGCTCGCCTCTCAAAAGCCAATAAAGCTAATAAAGAGCGAGCTTGGCGGAAAGGAAAGTTTATTTTATTTTGGATGCTGGCAACTGGGGGATTTCAGTATTTTCAAGACAGCTCAGAGGATATGGCTCAGAATATTATCTATAGCCCTTGAGGAGGAACTAAAGGTCCTTGACCATGCTTAATGATGAAACTATTATTATTTAGTCTTGTTGGACTGTTTTTCTTTGTTTCTGCATTTTCTCACTTCTCTGATTAAGCTTATCCTTTGGCTAAAGTTTTTCCACAGAAAAAAGACAGGCTGAGGACATGGGGGGCAAGGACCATAGGGTCCTGCTCCATTTCACCAACTCACAGCCTTTGCAGTTGCTGTTCCCTCTCACTGGCACTCTCATCCGCAATCCCCTGAATGACTCTTTCTAACATATTTTGGGTCTCTGTTCAAATATCACCTTCTCACTGCAGCCTTCTCCTAAATACCTTATTTTAAATTTTTCTTCAAAAACTGCTCTCTCTTGCTTCTTTTCGGCTTGAATTTCCCCACAGTATGTGTCAGTATCTACCATATTTTTTTCTTTATTTTGTTTATTGCCCCCCATGAGAATGTGATAAAGGTACACTGAATATATGTTACGGTTATCTGTCAAAGACCTGAGCATTAAAATAAATATTTTATTTTACCTAAAGATAGGGTACAGTCAGGAAAACAAAAAAACAGAGTAAGTATTTCCAAAAAAGGGATTTAATACAGGAAATTGGTCACACATTTTTTGGAACACTTGAAGCCAAAAATGAAGTTGAAGTTATCCAGGTGTTAGTAACTACAGGAAGGGGCCACAACTCCTAAGGCCAGGAGACCCTTCCCTCTGCCCTCCAGGTCTTCCAGTTCCATTCCCCACCTTTCTCCACCCAGCTGTCTGACCCCCTGGAAGGACTGCATCAATAGGATCTCCTGCCTCTGGCCTCCTGTTTGGTTTAAGGAGTGGGGTGATCTCAGCAAGGTTTTTGGAGGAGAGAGTGAAGTCCAGGTATTTACCACTTCTGTCTCTGCAGAGTTGCCATCTGAATTAGTTAACTATCATCCTTGCAGTGTGACCCTTTTCTACTCCTATGATGCATTGAATTGATGAGGATTGGGCTATGTTGCAAATCAATCGTTTTTTGTTTAGATAGATAGATGATAGACAGATAGATAATAGATAGATAGATAGATAGATCTAGATATCTAGATATAGATAGATATATAGAAATGTTTCACAGTCATTTTCTGAGCTCCATCTGCCTTCTGCACAGGGCAAATGGGAAAAATAAAATGTGAATGTGATAAGAATCAATACCCTTGCATCTTCAAGTGTTTGATGGTGGCGCTAATCTCTGCAATTCCCCAGGGAAACAATATTGCTGTTGCTTCTCTACTATAGTATGTAGGGAAAGTTTCAGTGGCTTCCACTTGTCCATTTCTACAATAGTAGCCCTCACTCCATAGGTCAGGGAGCCAATGTGAAATTCTGCCAACTACAAAATATGTCTATTCTAATTATACATTCAGAAATGGAGTGGACTCACCGAAGGGTTCAGGGGGATTCAACGGTTCAATTGTGAGATACTCGTGGTCCAAAAATGTATGTATCATCTGACCCCCATACATCCTCCAATTTTGACACATGGCATTTTGGGTCCCTAGTTATTAGTGTCAACTCAGAAACAGCATTACCTTTCCCGAGTATAAAATCACCCTGGTAAATGGCCACAGGTGCTTTAGCCTGAAGGAACATTTCCAGTATATACTTGTAGCATTTTTACAGAGTCCTTCCTTCCTCTAAGGGACCAGTCTCCACTTCAGTCGAGGGCCTCTTGGTCTGTGAATTTAAGGGAGAAGCCATGATTCTCTATTGAGGCAAATCAGTAAGGGATTTTTCCTGTAAGAGCAGAAATTTGTCTGTTTTGTCCACTGCTGAATCCTCAGTAGCTAGAATGATGCCTGGCACATAGTAGGTATTTGATAAATATTGGTTGAATTAATGGAAAATAGAGTGCTAATGCTAGTGATATGAAAGATTGGAATCATAAGCTTAATACAACTGGGACAATGGAAATCATTAGGCATGCCAAACTCGGGGGATCCTTAGCCTCAACCAGATGTTCATTGGACTGTGGGTTCAAATTAGGAAAAAGTGAAGCAAAATTAATGAACATGTACATAATGCTGGAAATATATCATTGAAAATTGCATCTAAAATGTTGGGAAACTAAGGATTTTTTTAACCATGTCTTAGATCTACTGAACCATAATCTCCATAAAACATATATTCATTTGTTCATTTAGTCATATAACAAATATTTATTGATCACCTACTATTTGCCAGGCACCATGTTGGCAAATAAGACAAACATGGTCTTTGCCATCATGGAGTCTACAACCTGTGGGAGAAAAAGACATGAGACAAGAAATAAATTCAAATTACATATGGTGGTAAAGGCTATGAAGAGTATAGTGATTGAGAATAAGGGAGGGAGGTCGTGAGGGAGGTGGATCTCCATGAGTAACGAGTGTAACCCTCTCTGAGGAGGTGGCATTTCACCTGTGATCTATAGGATGAGAAATCGTGCTTGCAAAGAGTTGGGAGGGGATTTGCAGAAGAGTATTTCAGGTAGGGCAACATGTGCTCAGGCCATTGAGGGAAGGGTGGCTTGTTCCAGAAACTGAAAGAATGGCTGTGTGGCTAAAGGTGTACAAGGGAAGAGAGATATAAGATGAGATCTGAGAGGTAGGCAGTGTGGTAGATCACACAATACTTTGATATTTGGATTTAAAAGACAAGTTCAGGAACAAATTTATGTTTTAAAGTAGAGAACTGTCTGCCTTCCCTCCAATCACTTGTATTTACTCACAGTTTCTGCTTCCTCATATTATGCTTTACCCCATCCCTCCTCCCACTACCCACCCTACTCTTCAGTCTTGACTTTTCCCAAGGCATCTTTTCAGCTTCAACTCCATTTATAAACTGCTTTATTCTCTGTGTTTCCCAATTAAACTTCTTGTAACAGAGAATCTGATTGATCCAGTTAATCATTTTGTACCAACCCATCTCATAGGTCACTGGCCAGCCTATGGGATTAGCTTGGCTTGCACATCTCATGTCCAATCAACTGTGTCTGGGGCAAGGGGAAGGGGACCTTGTGTTATACATATGACTGTCACTTCACCCAAGGCTGGGAGCAGAGAAGAGTATAAATGGATGGCACATGCACAGTGTCCCATATCTTCACATCTCCCTGTATCCTTCCAGTGACTTCTATAGGGAGGAATACGTATGTCTGCTCCTCTCCCCATGAAACAGTGAGCCCCTATGCTTAGAGAGAAATGAACATCAATGAAACATGGGATTCTTGATGGAATTCTGAGGAAGGGGATGGCCCCTCTCTTCATCCCCCTCATGAAATCCCACTAAGTAAGAGCTTGACATTCACTCCTATTCAACCCAGTGCTCCTTTTTATAATAAATATTTTCTGCCCTAAAAAATAAAATTCATAAATATTGTAACCTATCTACTCACAGAATTTCAAGAAAAATAAACTATAATATAAAAGGAGAGAAAAGAACCTATTTTATAATAATATGTATTTCATTGTGTACACACACTTAAAAATGTAATGAAGTAATCAGATCTTGTGCATAGCGTGAGCGCAACAGCTACAAATGCAGGCCCCAATGGGTGTGTTACGTGTGCAAATTCAAATACAACCTAAAGTGCTTGCTATCTGTGTCCTGACTTTCCAAAACGGTGAACAGCTTTCCAAAACGGTAAAGTTCTAACCAAAACAAAATATAATTATTCCTTGATTTACACCGTAATTTCATTCCAGGAAAATTCAATGTGCAAAAAATACTTGCAAAACAGCCTTAGATTCTGGGCTCAGAGTATTACAAATGGGCTCTCAGCTACATAAATATCGAACAGGACATTTGAATTTTGGGGAGGAAATGGATCAGTACTTCATTTTCCAGAACAGTCACACATGTTGCATGCCGTTTGTTTTTGTTTTTGTTTTTGTTTTTTTTAACATCTTTATTGGAGTATAATTGCTTTACAATGCTGTGTTAGTTTCTGCTTTATAACAAAGTTTCTGTGTTAGTTTCTGCTTTATAATTGCTTTACAATGCTGTGTTAGTTTCTGCTTTATAACAAAGTGAATCAGTTATACATAAACATATTTCCCATATCTCTTCCCTCTTGCGTCTCCCTCCCTCCCACCCTCTCTATCCCACCCTCCCTATCCCACCCCTCTAGGTGGTCACAAAGCACAGAGCTGATCTCCCTGTGCTATGCAGCTGCTTCCCACTAGCTATCTATTTTACGTTTGGTAGTGTATATATGTCCATGCCACTCTCCCACTTTGTCACAGCTTACCCTTCCTCCTCCGTTTGGCTTCCCGGGTCCCCAATCTACAAATTCCAGTAGGGGGTCCATTAATTTGGATGATCAAAAAATCCCCCCGGCAAATTCCCAAAGTAACCCCTAGAGGGCAGTATCTCCCCTTTGAGAATCTAGCCATTAACAGAGTCCTCTCTCCCAGGATCGTCTATTCTTTTGAGACAAATGGAGCTGCATCATAAACAAGATAACTTACCCAAATTCAACTACACGTGCTCAGAGAGAGAGAAAGAGACAAGGGGGGTTTTGTTTTTTCATTCAACTTACTGATATTTTCTTACTTTTTAAATCAAATTAATTTTGCCTTCTTTTTTTTTCCTTTGTCTACCTGACCCTTCAAGCAGGATTCTTTTTTAATTGAAGTATAATTGATTACAATATTGTGTTAGTTTCACGTGTACGGCATAGTGATTCAGTATTTTTGCAGATTAAATTCTGTTATAGGTTGTTACAAGATAATGGGTATAATTCCATGTGCTATACAGTAAATCCTTGTTGCTTATCTATTTTAAATATGGTAGTTTGTATCTGTTAATCCCATACCCCTAATTTGTTCCTCCCCCCTTCCCTCTCCCCTTGGGTAATCACAAGTTTGTTTTCCATGTCTGTGAGTCTACTTCTGTTTAGTATGTACATCCATTTGTATTAATTTTTAGATTCCACATGTAAGTGATATCATATAATATTTGTTTTTCTCTGTCTGACTTATTTCGCTAAGCATGATATTCTCTAGGTCCGCCCATGTTGCTGCAAATGGCAGTATTTCGTTCTTTTTCATGGCTGAGTAATAATCCATTGATATATATCATATCTTCCTAATCCAATCATTTGTTGATGTGCACTTGGGAGACTTTCAAATATTCACATAAATGGAATCATTCAGTATGTACACCTTTGTATCTGGCTTCTTTTGTTTAACATAATGTTTTTTGAGATTAATTCATGTTGTATGTTTCAGTGTATTGTTATTGTTGTTTACTGTTATCGTACCATATGGATGTAACTCAATTTATCTATTCATGTGTTGTTTCCAGTTATGAGATATTATAAATAAAAACAATCCACTTGGGTTATTTCCAGTTATGGGATATTATAAATATAACCACTACAAACATTAGGGAAGTCTTTGTATATACATATTTCTATTCTTGTCAGTAACTCTGCAACTATTTTTCCAAAGTGGTTGTCCATGTTACAGTCCCATCAGCAATATATTAGCATTCCAGTTGCTCCGTATCCTCACCGACACTCTCTATGGTCAGCCTTTTTTATATTAATCATTCTGGTGGTATGTAATGGCATCCCATTGTGAATTTAATTTTCATTTCCCTGATGCCTAATGATTTTGAGTATCTTTTCATGGGCTTATTGGCCATTTGTATATCTTCTTTTGTAAAATGTCTGTTTAAATATTGGCCACTCCATTATTAGATTGCCTTTTTCTTACAGATTTGTAGGCATTCTTTATATATTCTGGAAATAAGTCCTTTGTCAGATAAATGTTTTGCAAATATGAACAATAGCAGTCCAGATAAACCAGGAGAATCCCTCCTTGAGCCAGTGGCTGCATGAGTGGGGGAAGGGAATTGTCTCAATCTCTACACAAAGAAGGTACCTGTCAATGAAGACATCACACTTCATTGTGTGATTCCACTGCACAGAGATATTTATCTTTCATAAAAATGGCCCCTAAACATAAACTATTACTTCCTTTGGTGTTATCACCAGAGAAACACGATGTGCTCCATTGATGGAGGAAAGCTCTCTAAGTCAGTCTCCAGAAAGGCAACTTCCTGAACCATTTTCAAGAGTTATTTGGGCCATATGTGATTGTCACCTGGCTCTCAGACTTAAATGTAGCCCTGGCACAATAAAAAATTCCACTCAACACTCTGCCACCAAGAACCCAGGTGGGGAAGGGGGTGGGGAGTCACAAAAACCCACCCTGAACCTCCTACGGTATCCATCATTGTAACTTTGTTCTTTTCCTTTCTTGTAAGCCCAAAGGGATCCAGCAGATCAGCAGGATAAGAAACTCCTCTAACCTCTATTCTAATTGAAGAAACTCTGAAGCATGTGAAAATACATATATATATGAATATTACATATTTTATATATGAGCACTATATATACACAAACATATATTGTAACTTTTTAAAATATACATATAACATTTTTAAAGTTATATAAAAATGTATATATCCATTCTGACAAAATATGTAACAAAAGCTAACAGGGATTATGAAAAAGTGGTGAATATTTTGAAGCTCATCTGTTTTATTTTCCCATAATGTGTTCTAAGCATATTACTCCAGTTATAAAAATTGGAAATTAAAAAAATTGTTCAGGAGGCATTTTAGGGCTAAAAATCTTGTTTTGGAAGACTAAGCACATATGGAAAATGTTCATGATACACTGGCAACTAAAAAAAAAAAAAACCAAGACACAAAAAAATGTACAGTTTGATTCCATTTTATTTGTAAATCACATTTTATGTATTTTTTTATTTGTAGGTATTTATGTATAGCAAAAATACTGACGACTTTTGCCTTCTTATTTGTGTTTCTCTGTTTTCTAAGTTTTCTCCATTGAACATGTATTACTTTTACAATTAGAAGAAAAATGTTATTTTAAAAGTACAAAAACGATGAGCATGGAAGACAAAATCAAGTCCAGAGGACCAGGGTGGAGTGCCAGCTCCACCACTTACTGGGTGTACAACCTGGGCAACTTGCTTAACTAAGAGCTTCAGTTGCCTTATAGAAAAAGAGGTGATAATAATATCCTACGACTGTGAGAATTAAGTGAGATGATGTATGTAAAGCTGTTGGTACTTACTAAAGGCTAACTGATCTATTATTATCATTAGCTCAGCCATTCAGTGATTCTCTGGGGAATGTCTATGCTCTGCGTAGTACTTCTAAGCACCTATACAGAGCAAAAATCCCCCTCATCCACTTGGCTCACCTTGCACATCTCCAGTGCCATGGAGCGCCCTTCCTCCCAAAGCTTCCCCTTCACTCTGGCCTGTCATACCAATGGGTGGCTCTTGTTCTACTTCAGAACTAGTCTTTTTTCTTTTTTTTTTTAACATCTTTATTGGAGTATAATTGCTTTACAATGGTGTGTTAGTTTCTGCTTTATAACAAAGTGAATCAGCTATATATATATATATATATATATATATATATATCCCCATATCTCTTCCCTCTTGCATCTCCCTCCCTCCCACCCTCCCTATCCCACCCCTCTAGGTGGTCACAAAGCACTGAGCTGATCTCCCTGTGCTATGCGGCTGCTTCCCACTAGATATCTATTTTACATTTGGTAGTGTATATATGTCCATGCCACTCTCTCACTTTGTCCCAGCTTACCCTTCCCCCTCCCCGTGTCCTCAAGTCCATTCTCTTGTAGGTCTGCATCTTTATTCACGTCTTGCCCCTAGGTCCTTCATGACTGTTTTTTTTTTTTTTTAAGATTCCATATATATGTGTTAACATACGGTATTTGTTTTTCCCTTTCTGATTTACTTCACTTTGTATGACAGACTCTAGGTCCATCCACCTCACTACAAATAACTCAATCTCATTTCATTTTATGGCTGAGTAATATTCCATTGTATGTATATGCCACATCTTCTTTATCCATTCATCTGTCGATGGACACTTAGGTTGCTTCCATGTTCTGGCTATTGTAAATAGAGCTGCAATGAACATTGTGGTACATGACTCTTTTGGAATTGTGGCTTTCTTAGGGTATATGCCCAGTAGTGGGATTGCTGGGTCGTATGGTAGTTCTATTTTTAGTTTTTTAAGGAACCTCCATACTGTTCTCCATAGTGGCTGTATTAATTTACATTCCCACCAACAGTGCCAGAGGGTTCCCTTTTCTCCACACCCTCCCAGCATTTATTGTTTGTAGATTTTTTGATGATGGCCATTCTGACTGGTGTGAGATGATATCTCATTGTAGTTTTGATTTGCATTTCTCTAATGATTAATGATGTTGAGCATTCTTTCATGTGTTTGTTGGCAATCTGTATATCTTCTTTGGAGAAATGTCTATTTAGGTCTTCTGGCCATTTTTGGATTGGGTTGTTTGTGTTTTTGATATTGAGCTGCATAAGCTGCTTGTAAATTTTGGAGATTAATCCTTTGTCAGTTGCTTTATTTGCAAATATTTTCTCCCATTCTGAGGGTTGTCTTTTCGTCTTGTTTATGGTTTCCTTTGCTATGCAAAAGCTTTTAAGTTTCATTAGGTCCCATTTATTTATTTTTGTTTTTATTTCCATTTCCCTAGGAGGTGGGTCAAAAAGGACCTTGCTGTGATTTATGTCATAGAGTGTTCTGCGTATGTTTTCCTCTAAGAGTTTGATAGTGTCTGGCCTTACATTTAGGTCTTTAATCCATTTTGAGTTTATTTTTGTGTATGGTGTTAGGAAGTGTTCTAATTTCATTCTTTTACATGTGGCTGTCCAGTTTTCCCAGCACCACTTACTGAAGAGGCTGTCTTTTCTCCATTGTACATTCTTGCCTCCTTTATCAAAGATAAGGTGACCATATGTGCGTGGGTTTATCTCTGGGCTTTCTATCCTGTTCCATTGATCTATATTTCTGTTTTTGTGCCAGTACCATACTGTCTTGATTACTGTAGCTTTGTAGTATAGGCTGAAGTCAGGAGAGCCTGATTCCTCCAGCTCCGTTTTTCGTTCTCAAGATTGCTTTGGCTATTCAGGGTCTTTTGTGTCAGAACTGGTCTTGACTTGAGGTCCAAAGCTTTAAGTCCAAGTCCTAGCTCTGTGCCTTGGGAGCTCTGTGGCCTTAGACAAGTCACTTTCCCTCTCTGGGCTTGGGAGCCTCATCTGTAAATTATCTTGAGGAATCTTCCACCCTAGAATTGCTTTGTTTCCCTTGGCTTCTTAGGTGCATTCTTAGGATTTAGAAGCTTGGCCATAGGCTTAGATGAGGGTCTGTTAGGATACTGCATGGGAAATAGCCCTGCAAATGTGTAAGCTTCAGAAAACTATCTCATCTGTTTTGTCTTGTTTCAACCTTCAGAAGGACAATGGCTGCCTCTGACGTGACTGAGAGAAACTCAGCATCACTTCTGTAGAATTCCCACCAAAAATGCCAAAGCTGGAGCCAATCATGAGGAAACATCAGACAAACTCAAACTGAGGGACATTTCACAAAGCAACTGGCCTGGATGCCTCAAAACCGTCAATGTCATGAAAGACTACAGAACTATTCCAGATTAAAAGAGATCAAAGAAACATGACAACTGAATGGAATATGTGACCCAGGGATTTTCTGCAGCTAATCTAAAGATTAGACGATAGAAATTTGTCAATGTTAATGTCCTGATTTTTATAATTGTACCGTGGTTATATAAGAAAATGACTTTGGTTTTTAGGAAAAATCCACTGAACTATTTAGGTATAAAAGGGTATCATATCTGCCATATATATATATATGAAACTATATTCCTGTATAATTACATATGTATGTGTGTATATGTATATAGATGTATTCATATATATATGAAACTATATTCATATATAATTATATATGTATGTGTGTATAGGTATATATATATGGAGGAGGAAATGAAAAGGTTATAGTGGTAAAATATTCATATTTGGAAAAACTGGGTGAAAGATCTACAGGAATTCTTTGCACTATTGCAGATTTTCGGTAGGTCTGAAATTCCATGGAGAAGGCCAGTGGCATGCCTCTTGCTCCATAGAAGTGATAGCGATTGCAGCAGCTTTCACTTGCTGAGCACTTATAAAGTGCCAGATGCTCCCATCTGACCCCACAGCTACCCCACAAAGAGCTGTCATTATGCCCATTTTGAAGAGCAGGATGCTGGCATCAGACAGGGGAAGTGACTTGCCCCAATCACATGGCCTGTGGCCTGTACATGTCAGAGTATGAACTTGAGTCTGTCTGACTCCTCACTCCTAGAAATCATTACCATCTCCACTGCATGAAGGTCACAAATTCCCTTGCACTACATCTGGGAGTGTACAAAGAAAACACAGCTTCTTTATTCTTTGTAAAACAACTGAGGGGGAAGGGGTCTGAGTACAGAACTAAATTTAGTTCAGTCCAGCTTAATTCAACAATTTAAATAGTCTCTTGAGGTTTCTTGAGTTCTGAGGGACTTAATCTATTTGGTAAAATTGCTCAGGGTTTCGGATTCCTCCTCTCCTCTCCCTGCTCCTCCCAATTATGGTGGCCGGGGTAAGAATGAGGAGGTTGGATGGTCCAGTGCTGGCTGGCATCTGCTGGAGTCTGGGTAGTTTGAGTCTGTCACTGAGAACATCCACTGCTTCCAGCTAAGGTCAAGTCGTTGGTGAACTGATCTGGCATCCCTCAGACTCACTGAGGCCTAGTGGGACAGGAGACTGACACGTCACTTCATGTCAGCTCTCTGTCATTCTGTGGCCTTGTCTGGGGTTCTTATCCTCTTTCTAGGCTCTAGACATCAAGCCCACCTCGCCCCCACCACACTGGGTCCTAAAACAGGCCCACTGGCAATCAGTTCAATGTCTAGGCCACCCAGAAACTAAGGAAGGTACAGAGGCAGGACTGATATTCCGGTGGTATGCTTTGTTATTAAATAATGCAGTGCTTCCCTCCTGGTTGGTAAAAGGTGCTGCCCCAAGCCCTTGGGTGTCTCCTCCTCCACTCCAGCTGCTTCTGTCTAACCTAGGGATCCCCAGATCCCTCTCATATCAGAAACTAAAGAGTTAACACCTGGCACAGCAGGCGGCCTCCAAGACTGTGCTCCAGCCTCAGGCTCAGCACCCCTTCTGAGGTTAAGTACTTTGAAATTCACCACTCCTCTCTTAGCCTGGCCATGCAAGGTCCATTCTCCTATTCCAAGGCTACCCTGACCTTCTCCAAAAACTCTCAAAGGACAGTGGACAAGAGCCCTTCTGCCCTTGGACTTCCCCTCAATTTATGCAACGTGCCTGCCCCTTTCCGGGCTCAGTCCCAGAGAGAAGGTGGGCCAACACCAAGGGTCTTCTCCAACTCCCTTTCTCCCAAGCTCAAGTTTACTATAGAGGCTAAAACAGCTGGATAATTTCTTTCCCAGCCTCCCTTACATCAGGAGTAGCCCTGTGACACAGTTCTGGCCCATGAGAAGTAAGCAGAAGTCTGCTGAGGGGGATTCCAGGGAAAGTTTTTGCTTTCCTGGTGCAAGTGAGAAACTAGCCCATGCCAACCCTCCCCCACTTCCTGCTTTAAACAAGGACGTTATGCCTGAAGTTTTGGTAGCCATTTGCTACCCAAGAGGATCCCAGATGTTTGCCCTGACATGGTTGCTACCTACCTCCAGATTTCTTTTGATGTAAGAAACATAAGCCCCTACAAGTTGAGTTTCCTATTTTTTTCAGCCAAACACAATCCTGATACAGGGTAATTAGAATGCACGTCTGTCTACCTACTTCCCGGACTCTGCTCATATTTTCTCCCTGCCTTGCTGTTCCCAGTTCCTTGGTCCTGGGAGAGGCAGACTTTTCCTCTGTCACCCCTCCCTGCATATGTGAAAACTTGGCTTTCATAAAATCCTCATGGTCCTTTCTACCTGGACAGCCTCTTGAAATACTAACGTAGAGGATAAATGAACATAGAAAAATCCTTTCACTCTCAACAGGCCCTGCCTTTCAAGCCGAATGTACCATCTCATTCTGAATACCAGAGGCTTATTATTAACTCTATTATTACTAATTATTACCATTATTATCTCTTATCATTACTATTAACTCTTATTAACTCTATCTTTCTTTTTGCATTCCTTCTATAAACTCCGAATCTCCTGATATTATCATTATCCCCATTTTACGGATGAGGAGACTGGGAAGGCTTATGGAAGTTGAGTAATTTTTCCGGAGTTAGATGGAGTGAAAGTGATACAGGCTGGACCGGAACCATTTACAATGGTCATTAATGCCCACTCTCCTCGGATACCTCACTTCCCTCCATCAACCATCCCTCCATCCCTCCCACATTCTGGACCTCCCCCACCCCTCACCCCAGCCCCAGGGGTGGCAAGGCAGTGACAAGAGGAGACAGCTGGCTGCTTGTGTTTTATTGGAGAGCAAGGATGTCAGCCCCAGAACCAGCTAAACATTTTCAGGCTTGGAGGCCAGAGGCTTAAGTCCATAGGGGAGACAGCACAGGGAGGCATCCGGGCACAGGTGCATGTAGGTTTCGTACTTCGTGCAGTAAGGCCGGCAGGCCCCATGGCCCTTCCAGCACCGTTTGAATTCACTTCTCCCTATGCAGGGGAAGACCCCGGGTCACAGAGCCACCCAGGGGTTGCAGGTTATATCACTGGTCACAGATTTAACAAGAGATCAAGGTCACAGATTAGACCACTGACCACAAGTTAGACCACAAGCTACCAATTAGCTCTCTAGTCATTTGTTAGATAGACTCTGGTCGTAGAGCAGCCCTCAGGTCATAAGTTAGGCCACAAAACAAGAGCTATGACCACAGGTCAAGGGTTAGACTAGAGGTAACAGGCTAGACCACTAGCCATAGATAATACAATCAGTTATCATTTAGACCACAGATCTCAGTCGAGGTTAACCCACACATCATAATTTAAACCACTGGTTACAAATCAGAGATGAATTTCTCATCCAGGTTAACCCACACCCCAAGTACACTCTAAGCACTTTTCATAAAAACAGTATTCGATTATAGTTTGTCTTATTATAATCGCAGTATATGGGTGAAGGAAACCAAGGCACGGAAAGATTAACAAATTTGCCCAAGGTCACACAGCCGTTAAGGAGCAGAGCCAGCCTTCGAATCCAGGCCATCTGGCTCCAGAGTCCAGACTTGTAACCATTATTCAAACTGCATTGTACACATAGGGACCTGTTTAATGTTAGGATTTAGTGAAGAAATTTCCAACCATGGGCCATGAAAAAGGTGAGGCTTTGGGTCAATATCCCCTCCAAGGGTCTTTGGTCACAGCACGGGGTGGGGCAGCTCCTTCATTTATTCATTCAGCAAACATGGGGCACTGGGAGTATCACAGTGAACAAGGTGGCCATGGTCCATGCCCTCAAGGAGCTTCCACCTGACAGGGAAGGGGGTTAAAACCCAAGCAAATAAATACAATAAGTAGAGTTGCGGTAAGTGCCCTGAAGTAAGTGATCAGGGTGCTGTGATGCAATTAGGGCAGGTGTGGGAAGTGAGGAGAGAGGAGGACCACTTAGGCCTGTCACAGTGATATTTCTAGATATATGACCCAGCAACTCGGAAGAACTGGGACTGAGTAGGAGGTGGAGGGAAAAAGCTTCCCTGCCTCACCCTGGATTAAAAGAGATCCCAAGGAATCCTCACATGATACCTTGGGCCTACCCATAAGTGTTATTCAGCCCATCCTCATCCTGCCAAGGTAGAGAATCTTACAATGATACAGAGCTGGCATCAAAATCTCTATGAGGCAAAGAATCCACGCTCCAAAGGGGGCACACAGTGCAATGGTTAACGGTGCAGTGTGAACCCAGCTCAGACCCCCTGCGTCCAAATCCCAGCTCTGCCATTTCCCAGCTGAGTAACCTTGGCCTCAGATTCATTTTCTGTACAACTCTCTTTCAGAGGGCAGTTATAGGGGATTTAATCACTTTAGCACAGTGCCAGGCACATAGTACATACTCAATAAATGGAAAGCAAGGTTATCAGAATGACAGCTTAGAGAGTTGGAGCACCCAGGGCTCATTCTAGGCCAACCCCTCTCATGCTTCAGATAAAGAAGGGAAGGGATTTGCCCAACTTCTTCTAACCAGTAAGTGGTGGGTCTGGAACCAGAACCCAAGACCTCGACTCCCAGGTGAGGGCAGTTCCTATAACAACTACTCTTAACACACCATCGCATTTCAACCTTCCAACAACCCTGAGATACAGAAGTTATTATTTTCTCCTCCATGATCCGTTGTCCCCTCCTCATATCTTGGACTTCACCTCCATCCACTTTTCTCCTCGTGCTCCCCCCTCCGGCCTCCCTGGCCTCCTCACTGCTCCTCAAGCACATCTATCACCTCCTGCCCCCTGGTCCTTGCTGCTTCCTCTGCCTGCAATGATCTCCTTCGTATTCTCACTGTAATCAGATCTCTGCTCAAACTCACCTCACGTAAAATAAGACATCTGAAATTTACTTCAAAATAATTCACCGAGGAAGAGGGAGCAGGTGAATAACAAAACAGCATTGGTTCAAGTTAATAATTGTTGAAGTTAGGTGATGGATACATGGGGGTTTTTATACTATTTTTTGATTTATGTTTGAAATTTTCTAAAATAAGAAGGGTTCTTTTAAAAACTCATCATTATGTTATTCTCCATTTTTGCATGTTTACATTTTTCCATAATAAAAAGTTTTTTTAACTTGCTTTGTTCGTTGTATTATTCTCTCTACTTTCATGTACACTTGAAATGTTCCAAAATAAAAAAAAAATTTTTTTTAAAGTATCAGAGGTCTTTTTCAACCATCCCCATCAGCTCTTCCATCACTCTCCACATGCACCTGACACACTAACCTCTTCTCTTGCTTTTATTCTTCGTAGTACCAATACTTATCTCTAACATATTATATGTTTATTTGGTTATTTTCTGTCTCTACTAACTAAAATATCAGCTCCATGAAAGCAAGAACCTTGTTTGCTTTCACTGCTTGATTCCCAGAAATTGTAATAGTGCTTGGAACACAGTAAATATCTTTATAATGAATATTTGTTGAGTAAATCCCATTTTAAAAATGAGGAACCAGAGGTATAGGCTGATTCAGCAACTCACTCTAAGCTGCCCAGCAAGTCAGTGGTGAGGCCAGAACTTAAACGCTGGTCTAGGCCTCCTCTGTCCCCCAGAAGCTGAGAACCTATCCTTCATTTCTACACATACACATATACACATGCACAAACACACACACATACACAGGTGATGTTACCTGGCGGCACATGAACCAGGACCAGGAGAGCCACAAAAAGCAGAAGCAGCTGTGTCATGGCCACAGGGCTCTAGATGGGGGCAGGGGGCCACTGGGGAAAACACAAGAGAAGAGGAACCAAGCACACCGAGTCTTGCTGCCTGTGGCCCAGCCTTTATTGGGCTGCAGATCAAGGCAGGAGTGTGGGCAGCAGGAGACCTAAGTGGGAGTCTGAGGCCCTGTGGTCCCAAGGATATAGTGGACCTCAGCCAGCTACGTGGGGAACTGGTCAGCCATACCCTCTGGAGGTTGCTGAGCTCTGAAGCTGGGGACAGAATGTCCTGAAGCAATGCTTGGGGTCAGAAACTGTACCTCTTCCCCACCTGAGAGGGTGGGGAAAGCCTTGGTTTCAGAGAGACCTGGTTCAATGCCAGCATCTCCCTCTAATCACTATGATACCTTGGACAAGTCACTTAGCCTCTGTGAGCTCCAGGTTGTCACCTAGGAAATGATGACAAGCCCCCCTTGCAAGACTAAATACATGGAGGTTCCCTTCCCATGCCGAAAACACGGGACCAGAACTCACTGACGCATTCAAACAAGCATGTACAGTTGACCCTTGAACAACACAGGGGTTAGGGGCGCCAACCCTCAACGGCAGTCAACAATCCACTTATAACTTATAGTTGGCCCTCTGTATCTGCAGTTCTTCATATCCGAGGTTCTGCATCTGCAGATTCAACCAACCTCAGATCATGTAGTACTGCAGTATTTACTACTGAAAAAAATACTTAAGTGGGCTTGTGTAGTTCAAACCTGTGTTGTTCAAGGGCCAACTGTATTTAGGCCTACTCAGAAAGTGAGAAGAGTAATAATGCAAACCTCACAGAAAGTAATGGATACCTAGCTCATTTAGAGGATTAAAGGAAATAATACAGTGGTTTTCAAAGTGTGGTACCCAGACTAGCAAGCAGCAGCAATACCTAGGGCTTGTTAGAAATGCAAATTCTCAAGCTCAATCCAAACCCACTGAATCAAAAGTTCTGGGGGTGGATCCCAGCAAGCTATGGTTTAACAAGCCCTCCAGGTGATTCTAATGCACCACTAAAGTTTGAGGACCACTGAGATAATATGGGTACAGAGCTTAGAACAGTGTCTGGTACACAGGCATCTGAGCTACATCTTGAAAGATGAGTAGCAGGGAGGGTATTCAGGCAGAAGGAACAGAATGTGCCTGAAAGAGTAAGGTATTGGCTAGAGCAAGGAGTTTGTTGGGAGAGATTAGAAATGACCTTGTAGAGGACCGGAGCCAGAGCACAGTGGGTCTTGAATTTCAAGTTCAGGCTTTTGTATTGTAGACAACTGTAAGTTTTGTAGCAAGGATGTAACCTGTTCAGATTTCAGCTTTGAATAGAGAAACGGAAACCCAAAGAAGGGAGGTGACTTGCCTAAGGCCATACAGCAATTGAGTTGTCTCACTCCCAGACAGTGCTGCACCACTCACAGCCCATCTTGTAGGTGGCAAAGGAAAGCTTAGAGGGCCAAGCCACAGAAGGAAACCAGGCGTGAGGGGGTTTAGCATCTGCCCAAAGCCCTGCAGGGGCTGAGCTAGTCTACCAGGCTGCTGTGGGAGTTGCTCTGAGCTGGACACCTGGACCCCCTCAGCCATGACAATGAGCCCCACCCACAGGTACAGGCTGGTCGCCGTGGGGCCCACATACATGCTTGCCTCAGTCCATCATGACCGCCTCAGTCCATCATGACCTAAAAGGAAGCACCCTGCTCAGAGACCCATGGATGGCCAAAATTACAAGTTCCCTACAGCCAACTTCTCTTCTGTACCAAGTTCACAGTGTCTCTTTTCTCCTCCTACAGCCCTGGGAAGACTTGGGCGGGGGCGGGGGGGGGGGGTGGGCAGTGGCAGGGGAAGCACAGACCGTGATAGAAAGGGACAATAGGCAGAGACCTGAGTGCCAGGCCCAGGTAAGCCGCAAGTTTACTCATCCTCTTAGTGTGGTATCAGGATTAAATGAGCTAATAATCCAGGCAAAGTGCTCAAACCATGCCAGGCACAGCACAAGAGTCCAGTAAATATTCATCAAGTAGGGGACAGCCATTCTTCCAGGCACAGGACAGCCCTAGCTGCATAAGGGGCGCTTACCCTAGAATCTGGTGAATGAATGAATGACCGCTGCCAAAACAAGACATTCAGAACCCTTCAGTGCAGACTTCCTGGGCTCCCTCCGCCCCTCAAGCCACTTCCCAAAATTAATTCTCAATCCGAAGCAGAGTTTCTCAAAGTGGGGTCTATGAACTCTGCGTCAGGCTCACTTAGACACTTGTTTAAAATGCAGATTCCCGACCCTCTCTGCCAGGACTGCTGAATCTGCCTCTCTTGCAGGGTGGGACCTGGAATCTGAAGAGTTAACAAGTTCCCCAAGTGGTTTTTGTGACGGTTAAAGTTGGTGTGCCCCACTGCTGGAGTGGACAGATGCAGATGCAGAGGGGATCCAGGCTCAGGAATTCAGAACCCGTATCCTTCCCCTCTCTCGCCCCCCACCCCTGGCTAAGGACTTGAAGCGGCGGGTCTGCTGAGCTCTGCGAAAAGTCATTCAGCGGCCAGGGCCTTGGGGCGGAGACCCCGGGGCTGCCCTAATGGGGCGGGGCTGGACGGGGCGGGGTCGCGGCTCCTCCCCCGGCCCGGGCGGCGGGGCGGGACCGGCCTGAGGGGCTATGCTGCGAGGCAGTGGTACAGCCTGGAGCACCCGGCAGCTGCGGCGGCCGGGGACCCTGGACCCCTCCCCACACCGAGGTAAAGGCCCGCGCAGCCCGCCACCAACTTAGTCAAGTTGGTACGGAGTTCGCCAGGCGCCCGTATGGGGCGGGGAGGGAAGGGCGGGGGGGTTCTGCGGCACAGGCAGGGAAGAGGGGGCCTCGAACCCGCGTCCCGGAGTGAGGGACCCCGGATCTCGGGCCCGGAGGGCTGTTGCCTGGGACAGGGAACCCTCCCGGGATCTGGGGACTCACACCCAGGACCCCCGGGCCGGGGAAGCTCGGACTCCGGGAATGGCATGCCCTCCTGGGCCCTGTAGGTCTCCTCTCCACCCCCCTCTCCACAGGGACCCCTTCCTGTCACCAAACCTGGGGTCCGGCTGCCTCGAAGCCCCCGCGCCCCCACAGCAGCTGGAGGCCGTAGTGCCAGACGCTTCTGAATTTTTCACGGAGGGGGCGGGCCGGACACGCTGTTCCCATGGCACCGGGGCTCTCAGGTTTCAGCCGGAGGGAACCCCCAGACCCCCTTAGCCTTTAGCAGGACCAAGCTGCCCCTCCTGCCTCTTCCTCAGCTCTCGTGGGATCGGGCAGCGGAAGTGAATCCCCCCGGGGCTCTCAACCCTCCTCCGTACCTCCCAACCCCGAAGCGAACCGTGGGGAAGAGACCTGTGGGGAAGAAGAGGAGGGGGCAATTCAGGTGTCTTTCGTGAACGTGGGTCTCATGTTCTGAATGGGTGGGGCAGCTCTGTGTGCATGCTTGTCGGGACATCCTATCCGGCTGGTGCCCCTCTGCCTATCTGTGTATCATGGGGGAGTGGGTTATCCTCAGGGCATAGGAAATGGCCTCTGGGTGTGCATGCATGTGTGTGTTCACACGCACTCACCCCTCCCAGCCTGACCCAGGTTCTCTCTGGGCCTGAAGCCAGAAAGCCCCCACAGGGAGGATCTGAGGCGCCTCCTCCTCCCATTTGAACTCGAGGGAAGGAAGGACGGCTAGAAGGCCTAGAAGGCCGCCTCTGGAGGAAGCCGTCGCATCAGCTCATCAGGACTCTACAGAAGAAGGGGCTCAAAGCACCTGGCTCACCACCCACTCCCCTTCTTGCCGAAGGAAAGAAGGAAACCCCCCTTCCCAAGGATGACACTAAATACTCAGCAAGAGGCGACGACCCCCCTGCGTCGCCGAGCCAGTACTCCACTGCCCCTGTCCACCCGGGGCCACCAGCCTGGCCTCCTGGGCACAGCACCTTCTACACAGTCCCAGCATCCCCGACTGGGCCAATCAGCCTCCC
This sequence comes from Balaenoptera musculus, assembly GCF_009873245.2. NCBI lineage: Eukaryota > Metazoa > Chordata > Mammalia > Artiodactyla > Balaenopteridae > Balaenoptera > Balaenoptera musculus. The sequence goes on along the minus strand of NC_045799.1, from coordinate 27,350,302 downwards.
TCAACACCCCCACCCGGCAACCTTCATCTGCCCCCAATGGTTGGTCCTCTGAATCCAGCGACTCTGAAGGCTCCTGGGAGGCCCTCTACCGTGTGGTACTGCTTGGAGATCCTGGTGTAGGGAAGACCAGCCTGGCCAACCTCTTTGCAGGAAAGCAAGAGCGGGACCTCCATGAACAGCTGGGAGGTAGGGACCCTGTGGGCTGGGAAGGGATGCGGTCGATGGAGTGAAATCCCTGTTATCTGGGGCATAACGCTGCCAAGAACAGTTGTACAACTCATGCACTGCTCAACTCTGAGGGGCATCTTTCACATAGATTATGAAGTGAATGATAACCCCCTGGAGTTGTGCAGGGCACAGCCTGCACAAAGATCTACAGGAGGGAAATTCCTTGAATAGTGAATGAGAATTTTGCTAATTTCTCAAGGATGAGAGGTGTGTGATTCATTTTCATGTCATAAGGGAAGCAATTCTGAGTTCCACAAGTCCCAAGTATAAAGAAATGGTGCACTTCCTCCCAACCCTCAGACCCTGCCCCACAGACAACCATCCATGCCCACCATGACCTGCAGCCAAACTAAGATCCTACCCAAAATGGAGACTCCCAGACTCTTAAGTTGGGCCCTGGTTCCTTTATTCCCAAGAGGTGCAGTGAGCTAAGAGGGCCTGGGGTCCCAGAATGATGGGGATCAGGGACCGGACAGAGGAAATGAAGATGAGTCCCTGCAGGACTGGCAGAGAGGACCCCGGGTGAGTGGGAGGAGAGGGGAGGTTAAAGGCAGAGAGGAGGTGGGGACACTCTGACCACGCCCTTTCTCCAGCCCTGACTGCTCAGAGTGTGAACCCATATGTACACATGTACACCGGTATGTATGACAGATAGGGAGACAGAGTTCCAGAGAGGGTAACGGGACCTGCCTGAAGCATACACTAAGCCAGGGACAGAGCAGGACTGGGAGAATTCCCAGCCCAACTTTAACCCCACCGCCCCACACTCATTCAATCAACCAAACCAACGAAAGCTTTCTCAGCACCTACTGTGTGCCAGGTACTGTGCTGGCAGCTGGTGAGACATGAGCTCCTCATGGTGTTTCTTGGCCTATCAGGAGAGACAGACATCTAACAAATATGGTGAGCACTTCAAGGAGAAGTGGAGGGGGCGGAAAGAGGGGTTAGGGAGGCCTGCATCCTCCCCAGGCCTGCATCTCCTCCCTGAAATCCGTGTGTTTCCTCAGTTGCAGAAGATGTATACGAGAGGACCCTCACGGTGGATGGAGAGGATACCACACTGCTGGTCATAGACACCTGGGAGGCTGAGAAACTGGTATGGCACAACAAGCAGGATTTAGGGGGAGGGGTGCTGAGGCTAGTACCAGATTCCTGTCCCCTCCTAGGACACTACAGAGCAGGGACAGGGCAGGGCCCATCCTCGGCACCTCCCCAAACCCACAGCTCCTAAGCAGCCTTTCCAACCAAAGCCAGGAGAACCTCATGACCCTGACCCCCTTTTCTCACTCCATTCATCCTCTCCTTACAACCATCCCAGGATGTGCTTCTCCCCCTGCAAATCTTCCCCTCATGAGCACCCTTATCCCATTCCACCCACCCACATTGTACAGAAAAGGAACACCAGATTTAGCCTGAGGTTGAACCCCCTCTTCCTTTGTCTTACCAGTAGGCTTTGTGCAATTGACTTACCCACTCTGGGCTTCAGTTTTCTCACCTAATAAATGGGTGGATCATTCCTGCCTTCCTTACCAGCTGGTTTTTTTAAACTTCTTATGCAGCTTCACAGAGATAAGCACAGTTTGGAGCATGAAAAAATGCTGAACGTGAGTGAAGAATTGTAAATAATGATAATTCTTATCGATCATGACTTCATAGCTAGTAAAAAGAAGACACCAAAGATGTCCTTCCCTAGCCCATTCCAAAGCAGGAAGAGAGCATTGGGCAGGGACATGTCCCCACTATGCTCTTCTTATCTTGCTTGAGTTTTCTTACCTTTGTTTATCTCGTTGAGTCTTTTTTCTTGCTACACAGGTAACCCATGCTCATTGTAGAACTCTGAAGAAATACAACTAAGCAAAGAGAAGGATCTAAAAATCACCTGGGATCCCATCTCTCTAAGGGGTAGGCCCCTCCCCTAACACTCAGGGAGGCCCTGCCCACAGGGTGGGGCTTAGGAGGGCAATGTTGGGTGACTGATTGACAAGAATGGCTGACAGCTCCAGAGATAGGCCCAAATTTAGGGATGAAGGAGCTATGAGACCAATTCCTTTTAACTAGCATAAAAGGAAACCCAGGTCCAAATGAGCATCATAATAATGATGATGGTTCTCCTAACAGCAGCTGACATTTATGGAGCACCTTCTTCCTAAGTGTCAACCCCTGTGCTAAACACTAGACATATATTTTGACATTCAGTCAAGACAAAAACTATACAATGAGTGTATTTCTGATTCCCATTCTACCAATGAGGAAATCAAAGCTCAGAGAGGTTATGTGTCCAAAGTTCTCAGATAGCAAGTGGGATTCAAACCCAGATTTATAATAGCCCAAAGCTTATACTCTTATGCACTAGGACCATCCCCACTGGGAGCATCACCTTCTGAATCTCCATCTGAGGTTCCACTCCTTCACTCACTTGTTTATTAAGAAACACTGGCTGGCCGCCTCAGCCAGGGTGAAGGGAGGGCGCCACGACCAAACCCAGATATGCAAGGCCTGCCCGGGGATCCAACGTCAGGTCCCTGCAGCCCCATCACCCACAGCCAGCCTCAGGGCCAGCCTGAGGGCGGCAGCCTTGAGGGTCCCACATCCTAAGGCCCGCGGAAGGCCTTGGGGATCCAGTGGCCAGCTCACACCCAAGCTTTATTTTTAAAAAAAGAAAGGAAGGAAGAAAAAAAGAAACACTGGCTGGATATTTATCATGGGCCAGGACACTGAAGACCCATCAGTGACTAAGGCAGACATGCCTCCTGGCCTCATGGAGCTCACAGACTGGTGAAGGAGGGTCTACTTTTTGGATGCAGTTGTGAATCCTATGGGACAGAGTCCAGTGAATTAAGAAGAGTGATCAGACTGGGAGTCCCATTTGGGAGACAGACTAGAAGGCAGGAATTGGAATTCTGTGCCCAGCTGGCTGTGTGGCCTTGAGAAAGTGTTCTCTTCTCTGGCCCTTGATTTCCCTACAGTTTCCCTGGCCAGTGTCTGTGAAGGCAGTTCCCAAAGAGGGTCCATGCAGAGAGGGTCCATGCTGATGTCAGAGAGGCAAAATCTGACAGAACTGGGAGGGCCTTTGGTTCATCCAGTAGTACCCCAGCCTCGCTGACCATCAGGGTCACCTGAAGAGTATTAGAAATCAGATTCTCAAGTCTCACCCCAGACCTAATGAAATAGAACCTACAAAAGTGGGGTTCTGGAATCTACATTTTTAATCACACCCCCAAAGGGTTCTTACCCACCAATCCATGTACCAACCAGCTTTTGTGATGCTAACACACATCAAATCGTCCATGAATATTTGTGCAATGAATGAATGAATGGTCAAGACCCACCCTCTCATTCTACAAATGAGAAAACAGACTCCGAGGGAGGAAGGAACCTGTCCATAGTCAAAGCTAAGAACCCAGAATAAGAACCCACATCTGTCTGACTCAGTTCAGGGTTATTTGGCCCTGGGGAAGGATCAGTACAGCTGTTCAGAACTTACCCCTTTTGACAATGATGTTGACATGGATCCGATGCTTTCCTACTTATCTACCTTATTTGGTTATCAGAAAACTTTTCTGGCTTCTTTTCCCCTCACAAACAATACTTCCACCACACTCGGCATTTCCCACTCCTGCCCACTCTCTTCCCTCCTACTCAGCCTGCTCATCCTTTCTAACCCCACTCACCAGTCCACTGTGAAGCCCTCCCACACTCTGCCCAGTTGAGTTCTTCTGGTCTACCCCTGCCCCAAGCCCCATGGGTCCTCCAGCCACTTGCATATGCCTCTCTTTTTTTGGCCGAGCTGCACAGCATGTGGGATCTTAGTTCCCTGACCAGGGATCGAACCCGCACCCCCTGCATTGGAAGCACGAGTCTTCACCACTGGACTGCCAGGGACGTCCCTGCATATGCCTCTCTTAATGGTACTTATCACACTGCATTATATCTCTCCATTTTCATAGCATCCCTTCCTAATCATGAGCTTTTGGAGGGCAGGAACTGTGTCTCCTTAAACACTTAGAAACACTTGGAAAGCTGTTACCTAGGTGGTTCAGTCTCAGAGTGCTGTCCCTGACAAAAGAGCATCATCCAAAACAGAATATCAAAATTACTCCAGTTCTTTCCTTTCCTTGTCAAACATCTTGACAGGACTCCACTTCTTAAAATGCCCCTTGCCTCTCCCACCCCCTTCCCTTACATGCCACAGTTGCTCCTTCAACTCTCTCTTCAAGACTATCCAGAAAAAAACCTCCCCTGGAAGACAGCCTCCTGTCCCCACTTCTCTCCCTTCCTTTTTTTCTTAACTCTGGACTGCAAAAAGCCAAAAGGACTGTCTAGCAAGACCAAACCCTCCTCAAACCAGACAAAAGAGTTGAAAAGGCAAAGCCAGGACTCTCTTTAGCAGAACCCAATAAATCTTTTGTCTCCAGTGCCCGGCCTACAGAAGGAACCAATGAATGAGAGGATGGAGTGAGGTAGTGTCATTAGCCCAATTTTTCAAGCAGAGAAACTGCGGCTCAGAGAGAATCGGTGGTTTCCTAAGGTGACACAGGGAATTATGGCAGAATTTGTCCCCCAATCTGTCCAAAGTATCAACCTCAGCCCCATCCCACCCGTTAGACCATCCCTGCCCCTCCTTTCTCAGCCAGGGCCTAGGTACCGTCTGAGGATGGGCCTGGGTTCCCTCCCCTACAGGATGAAAGCTGGAGCCAGGAGTCGTGCCTGCAGGTGGGCAGCGCCTACGTTATCGTGTACTCCATCGCAGACAGGGGCAGCTTCGAGAGTGCCTCTGAGCTCCGCATTCAGCTGCGGCGCACATATCAGGCGGACCACGTGCCCATCATCCTGGTGGGCAACAAGGCGGACCTGGCACGCTGCCGGGAAGTCTCCGTGGAAGGTGAGCCCTCCACTCCACCCTCCTCCTCCATCTTTCTCTTAGCCCTGTTGTCACTGCGTCTCCTCCAGTGCTCCTCATCTCAGTGACTCGTGCCCCACCACCCCCACCCCGGCCACCTCCATCCTGCATCTACTTGCCTAAGCCTGAAAGCTAGAAACCATTCTTGGCTTGCCTCCTCTCTCATTCCCTCAGACCAGTCCCCAGACCTTGTCAGGTCCACCTCCCTTAACCCCACATTCCCTTCCCACCCCCATGCCCAGAGCCTCTGCCCCATCCTGGCATCTCCACTTTAGCCTGGGCCAACCCCCGTACTTCTCTATCCCCACTCAATCGGTTCTCCTCACCAGCTGCCAGAGTATTCCCGAACCAGAGCTGACCTTGTCACTTCTTTGCCTAAAAATTCCCTTATGTGCCCCAATGCCCTTAGTCTGAGACACTTTATTCACCAGGCATGATAGGCCCAGTGCCTGTAAGCTTTTCAAGGGCTTACATCTGAGACCTGAAAAAGACAATTATTGACTCCAAAATACAGTGAGAAAATTATAAATTCAAATTTCACAGAGCTTTGTGTACAAAACATAATATTGTGTCAGCCAGCAACTGCAAACCAAAATGTTTAAAGTTATACTTAAATTGTATTTAAAGTGGGATGGGGAATATTTTAATACAATTGATGTATCAGGTGGGAGCCATAAAGATCTAAAAATGGCCCTACTCACAGGGCGAAATCTAAAAAATATGTAAAGTGAGACCCAGAGTGGGGAGGCCAGCTCTACAGGGTCACCAGCCACTGAGGACTAGAACCCAGGCCCCTGCAACCAGCCCAGTGGCATCCTGGAAACGGAAGACCATAAGCTTTATGAGCAGACGTCCCAAAATTCTGCAACATGATCCCCAGGAGATTTTGTTGAATCGCAGGTTCCCAGGCCTCACCTACCGAATTAGAATATCTGCGGGTGGGCTCAGCAACCTGCATTTTAACAAGCTCCCCCAGACAATTCTGATGCACAGATTAGACCCCTTCCCTGGCAGTCAAGACCCTTCCGTGGGACCTCCCGGTCTTCCCAGCCTCATTCTGCTATCAGTATCAATCACTAACCTGTGAACTAACTCCTCAAAGCCAGATTTCTCTCTGAGTCCCCTGGCACGCAGCACGAGGTATGGGGAAAGGAAAAATCATGCTTCCGGTTGAGATTGAACACACCTCCTGCTACCTTTATCTCCTTTTTCCGGTTGTGGCTCCGCCCTGGCTCACCTGACCCCGCCCCCTCAGAGGGCCGCGCCTGCGCTGTGGTGTTCGACTGCAAATTCATCGAGACGTCAGCCACGCTGCAGCACAATGTGGCGGAGCTCTTCGAAGGCGTAGTGCGCCAACTGCGCTTGCGCCGCAGGAACTGCGCAGCCCGGGAGCCGCCGGCCCCCAGACGACGGGCAAGCCTAGGGCAGCGCGCTCGACGCTTCCTGGCACGCTTAACTGCCCGCACCGCCCGCCGCCGGGCACTCAAGGCCCGCTCCAAGTCCTGCCACAACCTGGCCGTGCTCTGAGGCCACCCGCCCACTCTCTGGGTGGGGGGCACTGGGGTGCATTCTAGCCTCCACCAGGGCCGCGGAGGGGCAGAGTCTCTGTGGCTTGCAGTCTGCATCATGGGCCTTGGCCGCCCGTTGCCCCAACGTACAGAGCGTCTCCCCAGGCGCAACTTCACGGACCTCTCTGCCCTGGGCAAGTGATGGACAGACCATGGGGCCAAAGCCTAAATTGGGGTTTTCATGCGGTGCGTGTCTTTTTGTAAAAAGTCTTCCTTGTCCTTGGGCTCTGGCCAACCCTCAGAAATTCCCCCACAATAAACCAGACCAGAAGGATGTCCTGTCTGAGTGCCCAGATCTCTTCTTTTGGGCTCTTCCAGGCGTCTCCACCTCCCGCTTTCCCATCTACACGGGCTGCAGACTGGGTTGGCCTGCTGACCTGGGTGTCAGGGTTAGTCAATAAAATCACGGGACCAGTTATGCATTCAGGCCCTTCTCTGAACCACTGGGCACAGCCCCTGCCCCACGACTTTGAGGGAGACACAGTGGAGCACAAACAACCACAGTTCGGTGTGATGACCTCCTATTCTCTCATTAACTCGTTTTTTTAGATGATAAATTCACAAAATATTCTCTGAAAAAAAAAATCTTCGCCCTCATCCTAGCAATATAATAGCTGGTGTTTGCTGGGAGCTGATTGGGTACTAAGCTGTCACAACTATTAATCTTCACGACCCATGTTTAACTAGTTGGAAAACAGAGGCATAGAACAGTGAAGGCTTATGCTCCAGATCACACAGCAGCTATAAGTGAAGTTGCCAGGATTCCAGCCCAGGCTTGTGAGACTAGAGTCTGTGGCCAGCTTATCCACAGTTCTCTTGGAGACTGTGACAAAAAACTATGGACTCCCAGGGAGTCTATATACTTTCAAACACAATTTTGCACACAATTTAAAGGGGGCGGGTGGACTCCATGAAACTCAATCCATTAATCCCCAGGATGGACCCCCGATTTAGTCCGACTCATTCCGTTTTCTAGCTGTGGAATTTTCTAGCTGTGGAATTTTCTAGCTGTGGAAATTGAAGCCCAGAGAGGGGAAGTGAGCACCCCAGAGTCGCCCAGCCAGTAAGGGTAAGGACCAGACCTCAGGGCCCAGCCTCCTGCTATGTCTGTGTGGGAAGTAGGAGGTAGTGAGGCATCATGGCTGGGGATGGGCCTTGGGGGTCAGGTCAGGAGTTTCCAGCATAAGGGGAAGTGGTGTCACTACTTTGAGAGGAGAACATGATGCAAACAGTTTGGACCATTGTGTCCCTGATGCCTGACACCCCTGCCCCCAACCAGCTGCCTGCCCAGATGTCTCAGCCCCCCACGTCGGCCATGTCCCTGCTGCCAGGAACACCAAAGCACAAGCAGGCGAGCCATCCTCCAGCTGTGACCCCCCAATCTTGCCAGCAGGGCACTGATGGCACTTACTTTCCTATCCCAACTCCAGCCCGGGGAAGGGAAAAGGAGGAGGGTCTTCCCCCACCCTAAGCTGTCTCTGGAGGCCTGTGGTCATGGGGGAGGGGCTATAGTTGTGGAAAGTTGGCAGAGGCAGCCGGCAGCAGCCGGGAGAGTGGAAAAAATGATATCAAACCCAGAAAAATGCAGGCCGGATGGAGGGCCCAAGCCGGCCCTGGGAGGTGAGAGGGAGGGAGGGAGGAGGCCCCACAGGCTGAGAAAGGAAGAGGGCCAGGGAGAGAGCGCAGGAGCTGGTTTGGAAAAACCTGGGGACAATCAGCGTGATTCCTTCCTTTCTTCATCCGCAAATATTAACTGAGGGCCTACTAAGTGCAGGGCACAGTGCCAGGTTCTAGGGAGATAGTGGTGAAGAAGGAGTAGGGTGTTGCTCCCTGGAGCTCACAGTCTGGTGGGGAAAACAGACTAGAAAACACATATATGATTAAAATAATTACAAACTGATAAGGCGCTAAAAATCAGGGTGGTCATGAAAATAATCCTCTTAATTCACAGATGGGGAAATTGAGGGCCAGAAAGGGAGTACCCAAAGCTACTCAGATTGTGGAAGAAATCATTGAGACCAGGATTGGGGGAAGGCAGGGGAGGGAAGAAAGAAAGAAATAGTGCAGACTAGATGCAGGGGTGAGTATGCAGCCAACACAGCAAGACAGCACAGTGGTGGAGGGCATAGGCCCTAAACCAGGGGGTCAGTATTCAACCCCTGCTCCCCTCCATCTCTTTGTGCCTTAGTTTCCCCATCTATAAAATGGGATTCATGACAATTACCTCCCTCAGGATTGATGTGAGGATTAAATGACTTAAGATGTGTCAAGTACTTATAACAGTTCCTGTGTCTAGGAAGATTCAGGAAATGCTGGTTCCTGCTATCATATCTTAAAACATTAGGGAAACCAGAGTTTGTTTAGGGTAAGATATTTTGAGACCGTGAAGACTCGCTTGGGAGTCTTTGCCCTATTAAGACACTGGAGGACTTTAGGAAACTCTCTTCCCTTCTTGGGCCTCAGTTATCCCATCCGGAACATAAAGGGATTGAATCTGAACTTGTAGCATATACTCATGCACTCACACGTTTGCTGTCTGCCTCCCCCACAGGAATGAGGGGTCCACAAGAGCAAGACCCTTGGTGCTGCTCTCTCCTCAACACCTGCATTAGTACCTGGCTCATAGTAGGGGATCACTAAGTATTTGTGGAATGGATTAATTAACCAATCTGTAAAAGGGCCCTTCCAAACCTGATCTCTCTGATTCTAGGAGTCTGTAAATAAGGCATGGCTGGGAAAGCATGTAAGAAAACCACAATATTCCTCCCAGGGACATGGCCTATTATAGTTTAGAAAGTTCTTTCTCAGACATAAAAACAAACCAAAAAAAAAACAAAAAAAAAGCAAAAAGCTAACTTTGTTTTAGCTCTTTCTATGTGGTAGGCCCCATGCTCCACGCTTGGTACACGTTTTATCATTTCATCATCACCATCTACTTAATAGGTACCATTTAACAGATAACAGGTGAGCACATTGAGGCTAAGAGAACCCAAGAAATTTGTCCAAGGCCACACAGCAAGAAAGGGTAGTCAGGATTCACACCCAGATCAGCTGTCAAGAGGCAGGTAGGAACTGCCATCTTCATTGTACAGTTGGGGAAACTGAGGCCCAGAGAAAGGAGAATCTCCCAAGGTCATGTAATAACAACAGCAAACAGTTCCACCACTCTTACCATGTATCAGGTGCTGTGTTGAGTGCTTTTCGCATATTAAATCCTCAAAACTGCTCATATTATCACCATGCCAGTTTTCAGATGGAGAAACTATAGCAGATACCCTGCCAAGGTTGCACAGTTAGCAAATAGCCAGGATTCGAACCAGGGAAGTCTAGTCCCGTGGTGTGAAAGGCTCAACTCTATCGCACTGTCCGACGGTACAGCAAGTCCAGCGCAGGCTGGTTTCTGCCCAGCACCCTGCTGCCTGGGCTGGGGGCAGGGTGGAGAACAAAAGCACATTGAGAGTATCCTCAACCGCCAGCTGGGACTTTCCACCTTGAAGGGAGGGTACTGTTATGGAAAAAGTGATAAAGCTCTGGAAAGAGGAATGTCTCCCCAGGGGCCCCAAGTCTCCTCAGAGTCTTCCCCCCTCCTTTTGCTTTGGGGGAAGGCCACAAACTGTGCCGTCCTGATCCAGATGAGATGAAGGCCACCTGGATCCCAACACACCCCAGCCTGGCTACTCAAATACTGAGGATCACTGGCCCTGACGGAAAGTTCCAATTTCTCAGCCAAGGGCACGAAGCTTCCACTCGGGGACCCCCAAGGAATCAGGTTCAGGCTGGAACTCCCCTGTCCTTGGATGGTGAGAAATTCACATCTCCCAGGCACAGCTCAATCCTTCCTTTATTCAGCAAACTTTGACAAGGGTGTGTGCTCTGAAGGAAGGTAAGGAGGGTAGAGAGAGTCACAGCGGGCTGCTTTGTAAAACAAAATGTTTTTAAAGATTAAGAATCTCTAAGCTCTGCCATGACCATGTGACCTTAGGCAAATCAAAATATACAGAGTGAAGGGCTTAGGGTAGAATTCTTTATGCAACTGTCTCAAGAATATTTGAATATTCTAGTTCAACAGCTTGAAAAAATATACAAGTTCAGTTTCAATTTCGGCACTGTTTCCTTCTGTTCAGTTCAGGGTTTAGTTAAAAATAATACTAATGATGGGATGGGAGCTCTGGGTTCAACAGTGTGTGTTGTTTTCCCAGTTCCATCTGATTCAAGTTCAAGGCTAAGATGGATCACTGTTCCAGTTTCTGTGCCGCATAACAAACCACCCAAAGCTTAGTGGCATAAAAACAATCATTTTATTATACTCATAGATTTTGTGAGTCAGGAATTTGGGCAGGGCGAAGTGGGTACTGCTCTTCTCTGGGACCTCGGCTGGGAAACTCACAAACACTGGAGTGACTGGAATCATCTCACAGGTCTGGAGCTGAAATCATTCACATGTCTGGAGGTTGATTCCGGCAATAAAGTGGAGTCTCACCTACAACGCGGACTCTCTAGGTGTCCTGATGCTTTTGTTTCCTATTGCTGCCATAACAAATTACCACAAACTTAACGGCTTAAAACAGCAAATTTATTATCTTATAGTTCTGTCAAATAGAAGTCCAATTTGGGTCCCACTGGGCTAAAACCAAGGTGTCTGCAGGGCTGCATTCCTTTCTAGAGGCTCTAGAGAAGCTTTTGTTTCCTTGCCTTTCTCAGCTGCTAGAAGCCAGCCGCTTTCCTTGGCTCATGACTGCTCGCTCCATCTTCAAAGCCAACAATGTCGAGCCAAGTCCATCTCATGCTGCCATCTCTCTGGTTCTCTCTCTTCTGCCTCACTCTTCCACCTTTGTGATTACATTGAGCCCATCCAGGCAATCCAGCATAACCTTCCTGTTTTACAGTCAGCAGATTAGCAGCCTGAAATTCCATCTGTGACCTTAATTCCCCTTTGCCGTGTAACATAACATATTCACAGGTTCCAGGACTTCCCTGGTGGCCCAGTGGGTAAGACTCCATGCTCCCAATGCAGGGGACCCAGGTTCGATCCCTGGTCGGGGAACTAGATCCCGCATGCATGCCGCAACTAAGAGTTTGAATGCCACAACTAAGTAGTCCGCGTGCCGCAACTAAGACCTGGCACAGCCAAAATAAATAAGTAAATAAATATTTTTTAAAAAAACATATTCACAGGTTCCAGAGACTAGGATGTGGACATCTGGGGGAGCCAACCCATGGCAGGATAAGGTGGAGGCTGAAGGAAGGCTGTGGCTGGGTCTTTACTCTCCCCCAACACACAAACTCAGTCCTGTTCTAATGAGTACAGAGAGAAGGCCCTAAGGTCAAGGGGTTCCTTCCTACTGGGATGTCAGGGGCACTGGGACACTGTCCCCAGAGTCTGACCTTGCCTCCCTTCCTCAAACCCATGCCTCTCTCCAGGAGCACCAGTTTCTTCAAGCCTGCACTGGGCAAATCTCCATCCACCTTTCAGAAAACCTTACTCCTTACCGACAGATAAAGGTCTTGCCTCAGAATTATCCCCCACCCCTAGCAGTAATCTTCAGAAGTCTGAGTTATTGGGGCTGGATTAAGACTCCAGGTGCCCCAGCAGGGCAGTCAAGGGTGTTCTTATCTCTTCTTAGCTCTTCTAGTCTTACAGAAGAGTCCAGAGTAAGTGTGACCACTCCAAACTCAATCCTCTTCATGGTCTGCCCACCTGTGTGAATAAGTTTGCATGCCTTTCCACACAGTCAGTTGTCTGTGAATCTTACATACATGCGTGCACGTATGCACATGTGCACTTTGAATCCAAAACCTGAGCCAGGGGTCACAAATGCAAATGCTCACAGAATCAGGTAATATAAATCAATGACGTAGACTGGGTGACAAACATTAGGGAGCATCAAGGTCTGTGGCAAACTGGAAGTCCTTTCCTACCTAAAAGGAGTGACAGAACTAAGCTGCCTATTACTCCTGTTAGGATATGAAGCCAGTGTTGCCAGATATTTCATTTTTTTCTAAGAAAAGCAACAAGCCAGATATTTATGTGAAGTATCCCAATTCCTAAATAACTATTGCTAATTCCAATTTTTTTAAGCCCTGGCCAGGAGAAGCAAAACATGTCCCCCAGCCAGGTTCTGACCAGAGGCTGACAGTTTGTAACCTCTGGTCTAAACCCAAATTGTGAGAGAGAAATGTATTCTCAGCCATCCCCCAGCCAGGGTCACCCCTCATACCATGTAGTTAGTACTTAACTATAAAGAACGATTTGTTCTTTTTGTTCAGCTCCTCCCAATCCCTTTTCCCAGAGTGCCTCTTCAGGCCTATTGGGATTCCAAAGGTGCCCAATGCCAAGTGGTACATTTTTTAAATTGAACTTTGAATTACATAAATAATACATTTTAATTATAAGGATAAATCAGAAAAACAGAAAATATATGGTAAAAGTAAAAATGCGTTTATCTGTTAAGCTGCCCTCAACTACACATCATAGAAACCCTTATAAGGATATTTTCTAACAGAATGTCCAGAAGTAGGCAATTCTAAGGTTGATTCATCAGCCTTAAAATGTCAGGACACTGGGTCTGCATCTCCATAATTCTCTAGGCATTTCCTTCATGGTTGCAACATGGCTACAACAACTCCAAGCATCACATCCTCACACCAGTGTTACAAGCAAGAATGGGAGGGGAAAGGTCAGAAAGAGGGTTTCTTTTTATCGAGGAGGGAATTATTCTCCCAGCAGTTTCCTTTCATATCTCACTGGCCAGGCTGAGTCTCATGGCCACCTCTAGCTGCAAGGGAGGCTGAGAAAGCAACTATCAGGCGAAAAGGAATGAGATCGCCACACCTGGCTTGGGCCAATAATGATTCATCCCTTTACTGCTCTTTTGTGAGCAACAGAGAAGGGGGTAAGGGTTGTTGGATAGCAATTTTAGTATTTTCCACAGAGCTCCTTTCATTTCCCCCCCATCCCACTCCTCTCCCCAGAAGTACCCACCATTAGCAGTTTGGAGTGTATCCTTCCTGATCTTTCAGCACACTTAGATATATATTGCAGCAGACATTTGGCCATCTTTGTTTTCTTCCATGCTGTCAGAGTCACAATTTTGCTCTGTTGTTCTCATTTTTATGGGATCAAGAATAAATCCTGGGAATTCCCTGGCAGTCCAGTGGTTAAGATTCTATGGTCTCACTGCCAAGGGCCCAGGTTCAATCCCTGATATGGGAACTAACATCCCACAAGCGCCACAGTGCAGCCAAATAAATAAATAAATAAATAAATAAAATAAAGATGGACTTACAAACCAGCTATGACCAATGAAATGTGAGGGAAGGTTGGCTGGAGGGTTCTAGAAAAAAGTTTCTTTGCTTTTGAAAAAGAGATGAAAAACAAGCAAACAAACAAACAAAAAGAGCTGCAGCAGAAAGGGAGTCCCTTATCTTCTGGTAATTGAAATATATGAACGAGTTGCCTGGAACTGTAGCCACCATCTGGCAATTATGACGGGATCTAGTCAGAGGATGGCAAAGCTGGAAGATGGGAAGTCCCTGAGTCCTTGGTGATGGAATCGAGCCACCGAATTAGCCAACCCTGAAGCTGCCCCACCTCTGGACTTGTTATGTAAGATAATACGTCTTCAATGTTGAAGCAAATTACCTTGGGGTTTCTGTGCCAAAGTCAAAATCATCCATCTGGTACACATATATAGGTTTGTTTGCTTTTTTTCACATAAATGGGGTCATAGTTATATGTGTTCAGTTGCACAGGGATGAAAGCTACAAGGGACTGAAAAGCTGCAAGGGATGAAATCCAAACTAGCAGTGATGGAAACAAAATAGAAGTATTTGTCTCCCTCACACAGAAGAAGTCCAGAAGCGGGCAGTCCAAGGCTGGCATGGCATTCCACAGTGCAGGGACCCTGGCTCCTTCTATCTTGTGGTTCCACCATCTTCAATCCACTATGCTGCCCAAGCTGCAGTAGTCACATCCACATTTCAGCCAGCAGGAAGTAGTTAGGAGCTCAAAAAAATGCAAAGCCTCTCCGAAGATGTACACATCACCTCTGCTTACATCTCATTGGCCAGAGCTTAGTCACATCACCACACTTAATTGCAAAGGAGTCTAGAATACTTTATTCTGAATAGCCATGTGCCAGCTCAAAATCAGGGATTCTATGTTTGAAGGAAAAGTAGAACAGCAAGGGGCAGCAAGCAATTGCTGCCTCGATAGTGTACATATTATGTATAATTTGCTTTTTTCACGTAATTTCGCCTGGCTTTCTATCCATGCCAGTACATATAAATCTACCTTATTATTTGTTCTTCTTTTTCTAGCTTCTTAAGATAGAAACTTAGATCAATTATTTGAGACCTTTCTTCTTTTATAATATAAGCATGTAAAGCTGTATTAGAAAAACAAACTAGGGCTTCCCTGGTGGCGCAGTGGTTGAGAATCTGCCTGCCAATGCAGGGGACACGGGCTCGAGCCCTGGTCTGGGAGGATCCCACATGCCGCAGAGCAACTGGGCCCGTGAGCCACAACTACTGAGCCTGCGCGTCTGGAGCCTGTGCTCCGCAACAAGAGAGGCCGTGACAGTGAGAGGCCCGCGCACCGCGATGAAGAGTGGCCCCCACTTGCCGCAACTAGAGAAAGCCCTCGCACAGAAACGAAGACCCAACACAGCCAAAAATAAATGGATAAATAAATAAATAATAAAAATAAGGAATTCCTTTAAAAAAAAAAAACTATATAATTTATATCAAGCTATAAATTTTCCTCCAAGCACTGCTCGAGATGCATCCCACAAATTTTGGTATGTTGTGTTTTCATTATCATTCAGTTTAAAATATTTTCCAATTTCCCCTGTGATTTCTTCTTCCCATAGGTTATTCAGAAATACATTGTTTAATTTCCAAATATTTGAGGGGTTCCTATATGTGCTTTTTGTTATTGATTTTTAATTTAATCCAATTGCAAATTTGAGAGCCGTTTTGTATATAGGGTCTATCATAATCCATGTTCCATGTACATTTGAAAATAATCTGCATTCTGCCATTGTTTGGTGTAGTCTTCTAAAAATGTCAATTAGGCCTAAGTGATTGAAAATGCTGTTAGAGGAAAACATAGGCAGAACACTCTATGACATAAATCACAGCAAGATCCTTTTTGACCCACCTCCTAGAGAAATGGAAATAAAAACAAAAATAAATAAATGGGACCTAATGAAACTTAAAAGCTTTTGCATAGCAAAGGAAAACATAAACAAGATGAAAAGACAACCCTCAGAATGGCAGAAAATATTTGCCAATGAAGCAACTGACAAAGGATTAATCTCCAAAATTTACAAGCAGCTCATGCAGCTCAATATCAAAAAAACAAACAACCCAATCGAAAAATGGCCAGAAGACCTAAATAGACATTTCTCCAAAGAAGATATACAGATTGCCAACAGACACATGAAAGGATGCTCAACATCACTAATCATTAGAGAAATGCAAATCAAAACTACAGTGAGGTATCACCTCACACCAGTCAGAATAGCCATCATCAAAAAATCTACAAACAATAAATACTGGAGAGGGTGTGGAGAAAAGGGAACCCTCTTGCACTGTTGGTGGGAGTGAAAATTGATACTGCCACTATGGAGAACAGTATGGAGGTTCCTTCAAAAACTAAAAATAGAACTACCATACGACCCAGCAATCCCACTACTGGGCATATACCCTGAGAAAACCATAATTCAAAAAGAGTCATGTACCACAATGTTCACTGCGGCTCTATTCACAATAGCCAAGACATGGAAGCAACCTAAGTGTCCATCGACAGATGAATGGATAAAGGAGATGTGGCACATATATACAATGGAATATTACTCAGCCATAAAAAGAAATGAAATTGAAATATTTGTAGTGAGGTGGATGGACCTAGAGTCTGTCATACAGAGTGAAGTAAGTCAGAAAGAGAAAAAGAAATACCATATGCTAACACATATACATGGAATCTAAAAAAAAAAAAAAGGTTCTGAAGAACCTAGGGGCAGGAGAGGAATAAAGATGCAGACATAGAGAATAGACTTGAGGACACAGGGAGGGGGAAGGGTAAGCTGGGACGAAGTGAGAGAGCGGCATGGACATATATACACTACCAAATGTAAAATAGGTAGCTAGTGGGAAGCAGCCGCACAGCACAGGGAGATCAGCTCAGTGCTTTGTGACCACCTAGAGGGGTGGGATAGGGAGGATGGAAGGGAGACACAAGAGGGAGGAGATATGGGGTTATATGTATATGTATAGCTGATTCACTTTGTTATAAAGCAGAAACTAACACACCACTGTAAAGCAATTATACTCCAATAAAGATGTTAAAAAAAAAAATCAATGAGATGTTGAAATAATGCTATAGCCTAAAAGAAAAGTTCTTATAAAAATTCATTTTGTTGCAAAAAAAGAAAAAAGAAAAAGAAAATGCTGTTCAAGTCTTCCATGTACTTAGTGACTTTATGTCTACTTGTTTTATCAATTTGTGAGAAAGGAGTGTTGAAATCTTCAATTATAATTGTGATATGTCTTTTTCTCCTTTCAGTCTGTACATTTTTTCTTTAACTTGTTCTTTTCACTGCTGCAAAATATTCCACAATATGGATTACGTATTTTACCAATCGAAGGTGAGTGAATTTAGGTTAGTGTAACTGTTTTGCAAACAGTGCAGCAGTGAATATTCTTTTTTTAAATTATTTATTTATTTATTTATTTGGCTGTGCCTGGTCTTCATTGCAGCATGCGGGATCTTTTAGTTGCAGCATGCAAACTCTTAGTTGCGGCATGTGGGATCTAGTTCCCTGATCAGGGATCGAACCTGGCCCCTGGGAGCATGGAGTCTTAACCACTGGACGACCAGGAAGTCCCTTTGGGGTTTTTTTGTTTTTGTTTTTTTGTTTTTTGTTTGTTTGTTTGTTTTAGGCAGTGAATATTCTTGCACTTAGAGGAGAAATTACTGAATTTACATTCACTGAGTCAAAGGGCATGCACATTTTACATTTTGACAGACTGTCAACTTGCCCTCCAAAAGAGCTCTTTTTGTTTATATTCATATCAACAGTGCCCAATTCCCCACATTAGATGTTACCAGTTGCTATATTGTAATTTATAGGAAACATACATATTTGGTCATTCAGACAACAAAAATATATTCCTCATGTGTATTTGGTCTTCATCCACAGTTCTTGCCTCATAGCTCCCAAAACCTTTGATATATATGACAAGAGCAATGGGAGCATATTTTGTTATAATATTTGGTCTCTTGTCCTCAGTTCCAGAAAACTAGCTTCAGAGCTATAAAGGTGAAATGGGTGGCTTGTTATTCATAACAAGCCCCTTTCTGCCACAACTGTGTTGATGTTCATAAAGGTGACTTTTGGAAAGCACCTAAGGATTGGGGCTGATTGCCAGGGGGAACCAACCCTGAATAGAGGGGTGGAACTTTCAGTCCCACCATGTGATTTCCAAGGAGGGGAGAGGAGCTGGAGTTTGAATCAATCACCAATGGCCAATGAGTTAATCAAACATGCCCAGGTGAAAGCCCAAAAGAAGGGAGTTCAGAGAGCTTCCAAGTTGGGGAATCAGACCACTTCCACGTGTCCCCGTGCCGGGCCCCAAGATCCACAAGGACAGAAGTCCTTTGTTCAGGACCTCACCCTATGCACCGCTTCATCTGGCTGTTGATTTGTGTCCTTTTAATATCCTTTGTAATAAATCAGTCATCTAGTGAGTAAAAGGTTTTCCTGAGTTCTGTGAGCCGTTCTACCAAATTAATCAAACCCAAGGAAGGGGTCATGGGAACCTCTGATTTATAGCCAGTCAGCCAGAAGTACAGCTAACAACCGGGCATCTGTAGTGGAGGGCTGTCTTGTGGGACTGAGCCCTGTACCTGGGAGATCTGATGCTATCTCCAGGTAGATGGTGTCAGGATTGACACCAGCAGGGTGTCCAAGAATTGCTTGTTGGTATGGGGAAGCACACACACACACACACACACACACACACACACACGCACACATTGGAATTGGGTCTAGGAACCCAAAAGACCAGTCTTTTCTCATTTGACATTCTCTCAGGGACAGGATGAGGGAAGGTTGGGGGGAAAAAGATGTCTCATTGTTTACTTTGCATTTCTCTGATTCTTCTGAAGTTAAGCAATATTTCTCTCAATGACTGTGCCTATTCGCTGCCCAAAATCCCAGTGAAACTTTGAAATTACAGCTTCCAAGGGCCAGATTAAATTTTTAGCCTAGGTTACTCCACTCTTCATTATCTGCCTGGAGTAGAGGGGTGTTCTTTCTTCCAGATACCAGAGCTGTTTCATTAATCTTCACAACAGTAAGAGACAACACCATCTTACAGATGAGGAAAACTGAGGCTCCAAGAGGCTAAGTATTTTGTCCAAAGTCACCCAGTTAGTAACCTGCAGAGCTAAGGATTAAAACAACAATGTCTGACTCCCAAGCCTGCTTCCCAGCGTAGCTAGCTCATTTCACGGATTAGGAAACTGAAGCCCAGGGAGACAAAATAACATATAAAATTAAATGGTGAGCGAGCAGCAACCAGTTGACCAAATATTTCCCCTCCTTCCAGGTCTGGGTGACCAGCTGCAGAAGAGACAAGAGAGAGGAGGCAGGGACAGCCACCCAGCAGAGGAGTCAAGAGCATGGAAAATGTCTCTTTCAGCCAATTTTCCTGAGGAACCCTGGCTGAGGCTCAGGGCTGGGAATGGAAAGTGTGCAGGGAGGAGGCGGCAGCCGCGTCCATCCCCATCCGGAGAGGTTGTTTGCAAAGTCCTGCTGGGAGATGCAAGGCGGGGAATGCAGGGGGAGGGGGAGCAGACCCGGGAGGCCAAATATCTGGCATCTGCCCAGGGCCTCGTCTCCTGGGAGAGGAGGAGCAGGCGTCCCCCGAGCTCCCCACTTCCTCCTTGGGCTCTCCCGCTCTGCTAGCTCCTGCTGTGCCCTGCCCGCTTGTCTGGGCATCAGCCATCCTAGAACTGAGACACTGGCAAACCCGACTCTCTGGGGACCGTGCACAGCTGACTCAGGGAAGTGCAGTGGCCAGGAAGAAGGACTGGTCTTACTCTCGGAGATCTTGGCCAGGGCTGGGCTTGAAAGCCATTGGCTTCATCCGTGCAGCCCCTCTGCCTGGAAAATCTCCCTTTGCTACTCACAGTGCCTGCAATTCCACCATTATAGATTCGACCGAGGCTGGTGTTCAGCCAGGATGCACAATATGGCTGTACCAGTTGTCAAAATATTTAGATACATTCCTGCTAGTTGTTAAGAACCCCTGTCCCGAATGTCCCCCAAGTATCCCCCAAGTAATGGCCACTCCAGATCCTCCTCTGGGACCACGCAGACCTCCCCATTTACAACCACTGAAGGGGTAACACCTGCCATAGCAGGGCCGTCCAGGACTGTGTGGGTATGTTGGTGAGTGACAATCATAACAGTTGTTAACACTTTTCATATCATTCCTAGAAACAACCCTTTCGCTTACAACTTTGTCCCTTGTTTAAAGGCAAATTGATACAAATTTAGAAGTGAAAGGGCCTTGTGCAAACTCTTCATTTTCCAGATGAGGAAACTAAGGCCCAGAGAGAAGCAGAGACTTGCCCAAGGTCACACAGCCTGTCAGCATAAGCGAGGACAATAGAACACAGGTCCCAGACTCCTGACAACTCCCGGGGTGTCAAGTCGTCTGGCCCCACAAACACTAAACTTTAACAGGTGATGGAAGAAGGTGAGAGGGAGGAACCTGTCCTAAGACAGAACTGATAACAAATCACTTGACTCTTGTACCTGGTAATTATAGTCTTGGCAACAGTCTCCTTGGTCACTATCGCCACAGAGATAGTTGTCATGGCAACCACCAGCCAGGGCCCCAACTTCCTGACACCAAGAGCCTTAAGATAAACCCAGAAGCAAGTTTGTTCCATAGCACTGACCCAGATCAGCGCTCCGAGTAGGAAAGAAACTTGCCCAACATCACACAGCAAGTTGGTGATGAAGCCAGGTTTCCTGAGTCCCCAGCCCAAGGCTCACAGCTGCCCCGTCCTTTCTGTGGCTGACACCCCCACCCCTGCCCCTGTTTTTTTGCCTGCCTTAGTGCTTCTCATATTCCTTCCACCCTCGGTCAGGATCTCCTTCCCACGGCATCTCACACTTGGCTGCCTGTCAGCCACTCATCCTCCCGGGAACAGGCTGACATGAGCTTAGTGTAGGACACATCACAGGGGTTTTCATCATTAGCTGGGGCTTCCTGAAGACTGAAAAGCCTTCAACACCCTCTGCCCCCCCCCAAAGGAAATGATCTCCAATGGTGGAATTTCAGGCCCTGTTAGCTCAGAATTGAGGAGCTCTTTTTGGGCAGTCAGGCCCTGTGTGATGCCAGACAGAGCTGCCTCATTGTGGAGAGAGCTCTGGGCTAGGAGGCCAATGGCCTGGATTCTAGCCCTCCCCGCTCTGAGTCTGACCCCTGTTTTGTTTTTATCAAGTCCATCCTAAGGCTGCTGGGGGCCAGATGCAATTTGGCATCGTAGTATCACCACACAAGGGGTAGGGTGGTTTAAAGAACTTGCCTACCTTCCTGTTATCTTCTTCTAGAATAATGGAATCTCAGGTTTGGAAGGATGGTCCCCACATAGGGAGGAGCTTGAGCAAAAGCAGGGAGGCCGAAAAGAATCTAGGAACCTATGAGTAGTTTGCGTGTTGAAGTGTAGGGTGTAAGGCTGGGAATGAAGAGAGGAGGCTACAAGGAGAGGCCAGAGGTGATTGAAAAGGATCAGTCACACCAGTCCCAGGTGTGAGGACATTGTCCCATGGGCCTCAGGGACTCACTGAATGCTCTGAGACAGTCCCCTGCCTGGGTCTGACCCACATAATTCCAATACTGTGGGATACAACTATGTAGGATGAGGGACAGCCTGGAGGCAAAGAGAGCAAGGTGTATACCAGGGAACCATTCATCCGTTCATTCAGTGAGTATCTGTTAGACACAACCTGAGCTGTGTGACCTTGTGCAAATTATTTGGCCTCTCTGCACTTCAGATTCCTCTTGTGTGAAGATGCCTGCCCACAGAAGTGGTGGTGTGAGGCTCAAATGAGTCAGTTGATACATACATGTAAATGTTAAGCACAGTGTATAGGAATAAGTACTCCATAAATGTGTGTTATAATTATGATGATTATTGAGCATCTACTATGTGCCTGGAACCCTCTAGACAGTAGATGTACAGTGTGAACACTGGTAAACACTGTACATTATTCTGCCCTCAAGGGGCTCATAGTCTAATGGAGGAGACAAACCGAAAACAGAAAACTTCATAAAAACAGACAAAATAAAAATAATTACAAATTGTTGCAATCAGATGTAAATCTTAACCCCCAAACTCAGGTGGGCAAGGAATATTCATTTCTCAAAAAACCAAGTTAAGTTCTACTATTCCCCTATCCTTCTGGACTGGAGGGAAATTCAGTCTTCATCCTTACTGGAGGCTACTCTTGCCGGGGGACAAGGAGGGAAGCCAGGGGGCTCTCAGTAGCGCTGGACCATGTGAGGCTTCTAACCACAGTGCCCAAGCCCTCAAGGGCACCTGAGTCCAGCAGCCCCTGCTTCTAAGCCAAGGAGGGACCTGGGAGTCTTGCTGGAGGCTGGGATCACCAGGACTGGGTCCAGCCTCCCCATACCCTGTCCATTCATCCCCACAGTCTGGCCAAGAAGGGGGAGGATCCCCTGATCCCAGACTCCACTGACCTTCCTTCAGTTCACAGCCTCCAAGAGCTCCTTCCTCTCCCCTGTCCTTGACCTCACAAGAAATGAGCACTCTCTCTACACCAAAGGTTTGCAAACTCTGAGTCTCCAGGAGACAAACTGGTAACCAAAGAAAAAAAGTGTGAGACTTGGTGACCGGAGAGCACGGGTCCCACTTAAAGGGGGCAGCACAGCTCAGCTCACCAAACAGCCATAAGGCAGTGTTGCCCAGTGGTTAGGAGCCCACATTCTAGAGCTATGCTGCCTGGGTTCAAATTCTGCTGCTGCTGTTTCCTGTCTGTGAGTTCTAAGGCCAGTCACTTAACCACTCTGTGCCCATTTCCTTAACCATGATAAGGAATAATACTCATACCTCCTGTACAACAACTTCCTGTGAGAAAGCACTTTGAACAGTGCCCGACATTAGTAGGTACTCAGTAAATATCAGTGGTCATCTCATGAAAATGCAGGGCTGAGACTGCCAGATCTTCTAAATATTCAAGAAAAGCCAAATATCCAAATTTTTATTTTGAAATTGCTGTTTTTTAACTTTGGTAACTGAGTGAAGACAGTTGTTAAACCTTGGTGAAGGACATACAGAACACATCTATGAACAGGATAGGGCCTAGGAAACGCAGTTTGAAATACCTGCTCTATGATGTTTAAACACATAGAAAATGAAGCCAGAAAGGAAAGAGTCAGAGGCAGTTTCTGCTGTGAACCCCATGACCAAACCTCTCCTAGCCAAGAGATACAGAAAGGGGAGGAGGAAATAGAGGGGGAAAAAAAATTAACATATCAAATTATCCTGGAAGATAGCACATTGCACACTGAAGTGCTATGTGTTATGAGGATTTTTTTTTTTAAGTAGCTGAGAAAGAATAGGAAAGGTTGTGGGGAAGGTAATGTATAAGGTGTCACCCATGATAAGGAGCTAGCTTAACAAACAATCAGGAAGAGAGAAGATGGTGGGGTGGGGGCAGGGGGTGGGATGGCCTATGCAAAGGGCCTGAGGCAGAAAAGAGCTTAATGCAAAAGAGGAGAGTGGTAATGGATGAGCTGGATATGTAGGCAGGGGCAGTACATGCAGGGCCTCAAAGGCCACGGTGAGGAGCATGAGATTATTTTAAGGGCAATTGGGAGATATTGAAGGGTTTCAAGCAAAGAGGTATGATATAGAGTTGACTTCAGGAGACAAATTAGGAAACTGTTAAAATAGCCTGGGAGAGACGATGTGGCCTGGATTGGCCAGCAGCCTTGGACGTGGACAGCCCCAGATTTCTGAGTCTGGATTGGCCTCAGAATCAGAGGCTGGATTTAAGCCTCAAAGCAAACCTGCCGCTTTTACATCAGCCGGGTAGTGGCCTTCCCATAGCCAGTGTCCCCCAGGCCCATCTTGGACATCCCCATTTCACCTGGGCTGAATCTGTTAACTGGCCTCAGCTGCCCTCTGCTGGCAGAAGAGGGCACTAGAGCAAGGGGAGCAGCTGCTTCCCAAAGCTGCACAATTCTCAATTAAAAGAAGATACCTCGCCAGCACCCATCTTCCCCGTCTCAGTTAGTAGAATCTCTATCATCCGGTAGCTCAACTCAGAAACCCAGGACTCAGTTCCTCCTTCTCCCTCACTCCCCATCAGGGAGTCCCTTTGACTCTATTTTCTGAATAAAATCCTAAATCAGAAATGTCCTAAATATATCTAATCACGTCCACTTTTCTCCATCTCCACCAGCCACACCCTAGCCAAAGCCACCACTATCTCTTCTTTGGC
The DNA here is from genome assembly GCF_009873245.2 of Balaenoptera musculus. Classification (NCBI taxonomy): domain Eukaryota; kingdom Metazoa; phylum Chordata; class Mammalia; order Artiodactyla; family Balaenopteridae; genus Balaenoptera; species Balaenoptera musculus. Next base: position 27,326,057 of record NC_045799.1, on the reverse strand, counting down.
CGATTTGTTCACTGTCACTCTTGTCCTGGCCAATCCATTTCCCACTCAGCAGGCAGAGTGCTCATGGTACACTCTGACTCCAAAATCCTTTCTCCTCAGTGTATAGCTCCTCATACCATTCAATGTTGAACCAAATAGGGAAATCCCTGATATACACACAGCCCCATCCACCCTGGGCACTCTGCAGGCGTGGAAAATCGTATGAAGATTCAGGAGAACAGAGATGCTCATATCCAAGCCTTACAAATGCACTTGCCCGCCCACCACTGGGAATTTTCCCCTCTCTCCACGTGGTGTCCCAGCCTCACCATCTCACTGGCTCCTCTCCTTCCTCCATCCTCCCCTTCATTTCTGTCTGTCTCATTCTCTCCCTCCCACAAATTCCTTATCATTTCTAATGCAAAGCACATTTGCCATCTCTGTTTATTTGGCACCTGCCAGCGAGGGCTCTTGGGGCCTCACATTCCCCTCAAGCAGATTGTCAAGGTTATCTTCCCATACTATACATATACACAGTTCCCTCCCCAGGAAAAATACCAATACCAAGACAATAACATTTTCACCTGAGTACAGCGTGGTGCTAACATTCTATGACTAACATTCTATCATTCCAACATCCTATGGCGTGGCCTGAGATTACTGAAATCCCCTCTGAGCCCAGACTCAGACCGTGTAATGGATGCTTCACCCCCTACAGGGGACTTGTGTCAGTAGAACTGGACACCCTGACCACAAGGGAGCCTCCGGGTTCCTGAGGCAAATCACAGCATGTTAACTCAGCTTATGGGGGCTGCCACTGTAGCACACAGGTTTGCTGTGGAAGAAAATAAAGACACATTGCAGAGAAAGGATCCTGGCAATATAGACATCCTGGTTTTCCGGAGGTAACTGAAGTCCAGCTCTGTCCCTGCCTGTCCTGTCCAGGGGTTGGTTTTTCACCTCTTCCTTGGGGCCTATACATTCCCGCTTTTGCCTAAAGTGCGTCCGGCTGGCCTTCCTGGTTCCACCAACCACAGCGCCCTGACTCACCGTCAGAGAGGCACTGCCTTTCCCTTGGCAAACCCAGCCTCTGTCCCCAACCCAGTGAGGAAGAAAGGGAACTGTAAGTGACAACTTTTTCTTAGTCTTCAAAGATCTTTGGGCTTCCCTGGTGGCGCAGTGGTTGCAAATCCGCCTGCCAACGCAGGGGACATGGGTTCGAGCCCTGGTCCGGGAAGATCCCACATGCCACAGAGCAACTAAGCCCGTGCGCCACAACTACTGAGCCTGCACTCTAGAGCCCGCGAGCCACAACTACTGAGCCCGTGTACCACAACTACTGAAGCCCACGTGCCTAGAGCCCGTGCTCCGCAACAAGAGAAGCCACCGCAGTGAGAAGCCCGCGCACCGCAACAAAGAGTAGCCCCCGCTCGCCGCAACTAGAGAACAGCCCGCGCGGAGCAGCGAAGACCCAACACAGCCAAAAATAAATAATAAATTAAATAAATTTTTTTAAAAAAGATTTTTTATTTCCTTTTTGAATGTCAGGAGCAGAGGGATGGGTTCATCACACTCATTCCTTCATAGTAGACCATCATCACTCTTTTCCTCAAGGCCCCTATTTTACTTTACTTATGTACATATTTTTTGTTTGTTTTAATTACCAGTTCTCACCCTCATTCCCATCCCTCTATAGGCAACCATTCTAATGTACTCAATATGTATTCTTTAATATGTAAATATCCTTGTTAGATTTGCAATGTTGCTATGTAATATGTACTTCTTAAATTTATTTTATTGTAGTATAGTTGATTACAATGTTGTGTTAATTTCTACTTACAGCAACATGATTCAGTTATACATGTATACATTCTTTTTCATATTCTTTTCCATTAGGGTTTATCAGTGTGATATGTGCTTTTTTTTAACATTTTATTTTTTATTCTTTAAAATTTATTTATTTTATTTATTTATTTTTGGCTGCATTGGGTCTTTGTTGCTGTGCGCGGACTTTCTCTAGTTGCGACAGACAGGGGCTACTCTTCGTTGCGGTGCACGGGCTTCTCATTGCGGTGGCTTCTCTTGTTGCAGAGCACGGGCTCCAGGCACGTGGGCTTCAATAGTTGTGGCACATGGGCTCATTAGTTGTGGCACACAGGTGGCTCATGGGCTCTAGAGCACAGGCTCAGCATTTGTGGCACACAGGTTTAGTTGCTCCACGGCATGTGGGATCTTCCCGGACCAGGGCTCAAACCTGTGTCCCCTGGGCTGGCAGGCAGACTCTTAACCACTGCGCCACCAGGGAAGTCCCTGATATGTGCTTTTAGTCTACATAAATCATATCACACACTTTTCTTAATGCTCAGCTCTATGTTTGAAAGATCTACACATGTTGATGAGGGTAGGGGGATTATAAGGGATGCAGTTGCTGCCCCACCCAGATCCCCTTTACCAGACATAGTGGCCTGACCACCAGCTGTTGTGAGTATTGGCTAAAAAACACTCACAGCTGCCACCTTCTCCGGAGAATTGCCCTTGGTCAAACAGAAGCCAACTGGCCAGGGAGACTCCCCACCTCCCTCCCTGACCCCTAGACTTGGCCAGTGACTGACAGATACAGGGTTACAAGAGGCCTCAAGGCGGGAACAAGTCTGTGGCAAAATTTGTGCCACAGAGGTCCCCATGAGGTCATGCTGGAGCGAGTCCCCGGCAGAGACCCCATCCTCACTTGGCCTTTTATCTCCTGCCTTCCTTCCTTCTTCCCTTCCTCCTAAGGACACTCCCCACCAAAGGCAGTTAAACAAGAATACTCATCTCTGGCTCTCTGACCTGTGAGAGTGACCGTGCATTATCATCCAAACTGGTACACATTTGAGAATGCAAGGAGTTCTATTAATAATCAGCCAGGGCAATCTTATGGTAAACCATAATGGAAAAGAATATTTAAAAAAAAAGAATGTATATATATGTATAACTGAATCACTTTGCTGTACAGCAGAAATTGACACGACATTGTAAATCAACTATAATTTGATAAAGAATATTGAAAAAAAAATCGTCCAGGGCAAAGGGCAGAAGCCATGACTGTCCTGCCCAAACCAGGACATGCGCTGACCGAGCAGGCACTTGGCTCATTGCTTCTCGTTGCTGCCTAGTATCCCATGGTATACACCCAGCACATTTTGTCTATTTGTTCCTCAGGGACACCCACCTAGGTTCACTCTAACTTCCTGCTACCACCAGGAAAAAAAAAAAAAAAACACTGCAGGAAAATCCTCAGACATGTTCCCTAATAGACCTGTGTGAGAATTTCTCTAGGATGATGGAACTGAAAACACAAGCCACATGAGCAGTTTTAGCCTCCAAAAAAATCTTCCCAAATGAGAATTCCAGTCTTACTGTAAGGAGGTATAGGGGCACAGAGAGTGTTTCTCCCTGTTTCTTCTATCTTAGTAAAACCCCTGTGGCGCTTACTGCTGGCTCCACGCTGCTAGAAATACTGGAGTTCCCCGAAGTTCCCTGAGGAAATCACATTTGACTCAAGCTTTGAGGAATGAGTAGGGGTTAACCAGTGTTGTGAGGAAAGATAAACATGGTTAGGTGGAGGGAACAATAAACTCATTCATTCACATATAAATATTTATTGAGCACATATATTTAAAGGTCCTGTAGCCTCAGTAGATAATTTAACAGTAAACATTTACACAGAGTTTTACTGCTTCCCTGCCCAGAGTCTCCCAAGAATTAAGAACACAGGATCACCTGGGTTCCTGAGGCAGGACTATACCTCCTACAAATACAGAGGATCTCCTACACCAGCATTTGTCAAACTAAATGTGCACTTAGATCACCTGGACATCCAGTAGGTCTGGGCAGGGCCTGAGATTCTGCATTTCTGATAGGCTCCCCACTGCTACTACTAGTCTGGGGATCACGCCCTGATTAGCAAGGTCCTGCAGAACCACAATACCATTATCACTCCCAAACAATCCACATTCAAATTTCCCCACGCGTCCAAAAATTTTCTTTATAGCCTTTTTTAAAATGTTGTGATCCAGGATCCAATCAAGGATGATAGATTACATTTGCTTTTCCCCTCCCTTCATTCTCCTTTCATCTACAACATAGATTTTTTTTTTTTTCCTCTTTCATGGCACCAACATTTTTTAAGAGTTCAGGCTAGTTGTTCTGAATATGCCACAGTCTGGCTTTTTCTGATTTTTCCTGATGTTTCCTCATGAGTAGATGCAGGTGAAACATGTTTGGCAAGAAGACTATGCAGGTGATGTGTCCCCCACATTGCATCAAGTCTAGTCATTTTGTCCCATCCCATTCGGTGATGCTAAATTTGATCGCTTGGTTAAGGGAGTGTCCACCAGGTCACTCCACTTTAAAGGGAAGCTTTTCCTTTTATAAATAACTAGTAATCTGTGGGGTAAATTGTGTGACTATCCTGTCCCTCAAAAACCTTTCTCCCAAGGGTTAGCATCCACTAATGATCCTTGCTTACTATTTTCAGAATTATTTAAGCATGTAAGTGTGTGTGTGTGTGTGTGTATATGTGTGCCCATATATGAGAAAAAAATTGGAAAAACTGAAATCCATTCACAGTGACTGAACACAGTAATAAGAGAAATGGGGTGGGAGTAAGGTCTGCATCTTTCTTTGGAACAAGTGTTTGGTAATTTAACCATCCCAGGCTCTAAACAGGCTCCATTACTGACCTCAGCTCAGATCTCCTCTGGGAAAGTAACACCATACAGGAGGCTTGGCAGATGAAGCCTCGGGGCACCACCCCCCCCCCATGCACAAGATTGTCTTATCCCTGTCTCCAGAGAATACCAAGACAGGCTGGCTCCAAGCCAGAAATCCAACCCTCCAGAAGCCTTGACAGGAGCTTTCTGAACTTGAGTCGACCCCTCAGTTCCCTGGGTCATATTCACAGTCTCCCATGAGTATAAAGGGAGATGGCCAGATCTGCCCCAGACCAAACTAAATCAAGTGCTCAGCCTTGCATGAAGCAGGAGTGTCTCTGATTTCCAATTGTATGCTCTCAGATGAAGAGGCTTGGAGCCATGAGGCCCAGCTGCTGGGCAAATCCTGTGGCCTGAATTATTGATGGATGAATTCATCAGGCACACTGCCTTCACCCATCCACTCAGGTCATGTCCAGCTTATTGAAAAACAGAGCCTGAAACTGTACACCACCTGCCCAGAAGGAAGTCACTCTGGTCCAAACTGCTTAGCCCTCTTTGTAGCTGGAATATTATAAAGAGCAGAGGCTTCGGAACCCTACAGACCCGAGTTCAAGTCTCTCCTCTTCCTCTGCTGGACTGTGTGACCTGGCTGGCTAGTTTACCTCTGTGAGCCTGTTTCCTCATCTGCAAAATGGGACTAATCATATCTTACCAGTGTTTTTGAGATCAAAGAAAACACCCATAAAGTTACCAGTACAGTGCCTGGCATGAACTAGGCAAACTCCATTATGCAAACTTTAATAGTCTGACTCCTTGCCTTTGTCTCCTCTCACTGTGAACCCTATACTCCAACCCCACCTCACCACCTGTCCAGCTTGGACCAGGCCATGTGATTTTACACTATCAGTGTCACTTATCAACTTATTGCCTCTCTGCTCTAAAACCACTCTTTTTGCCAGCTCTGTGATAATGGAGCCAGATCTCGTAAATATTTCTTCCTTGCCAGCTGACATACGTTAAGCCTTTTCAGTAGAGTGTACTAGAGGAACACTGGAGGAGAATGGACCTTCCCTTCCTGGTTCGAGGTTGGCTCACTTCCTGGGTTCCTGGAGAGCATGCTTTTTTCCCACTGCTTGGCGCAGAGTTTCTCCAGTGCTAGGTGCCTGCAGGGTACAGCTTTCATCAATTTGTCTACTACATACTTTCTCCAGCTCTTAACTAGAGCATCAGTAGCATAGCCAGGAGCCCCAGACAGCTTGGGTCTGCACCCAAGTTCAGGTCACTCCTACCCACACCCTCTCCTCACTCCTGGACACACATACACTGGGAGCCCGACAGAGCTGGCCATCTGCAGAGCAAGCCACCTGACTTTTGTCCTCTGGAACTGGCTGGAACCACCCTGGCCCAAGCCATATACAAAAGTTCACTAGGTTCCTAGAGAGAGCGGTCTCTCTAAATTACTAATCTTCCTTAAATTACTTAATTTAATTTAATTTACTTAAATTACTAATCTCTCTCTAAATTACTTAATCTCCTATGTAGGGCTTCCGTGGTGGTGCAGTGGTTAAGAATCTGCCTGCCCATGCAAGGGACATGGGTTCGAGCCCTGGTCTGGGAAAATCACACATGCCGCAGAGCAACTAAGCCCATGCGCCACAACTACTGAGCCTGCACTCTAGAGCCCATGAGCCACAACTACTGAGCCAGCGTGCCACAACTACTGAAGCCCGAGCCCATGCTACACAACAAGAGAAGCCACCGCAATGAAAAAGCCCACGCACCTCAACAAAGAATAGCCCCCGCTCGCTGCAACTAGAGAAAGCCCGCACACAGCAACAAAGACCCAATGCAGCCAAAAATAAATAAAGTAAATAAATTTTTTAAAAAACATGCTATGTAACATATAACTACACACTAACATCCTATAGGCTTTGATTTATTTATTTTATTCGCTTTATTTATTATCCTCCCAACAAACCCCCCCCCCTCACCACACTAAAAGTGCAAGCTTCATGAGAGCAGGGACGGACTTTTGCCTATATTGTTCCCTTCTGTGTCCCCAGAGCCTAGGACAGTGCCTGGATATGATGGGATACTCAAATACTTAAGGAGTGAGGGAATGATTAAATATTGGATGAATGCCTGCATGAGTAAACAAGTTCTTAGTTATTAGGATCTGCGGGGAGTGGGACATCCTGGGGTTAAGGAGGCTGACTGGGACTGGGGAATGGGGTCCTCAGGTCTCCCTAAGGATGGATACCCACTGCAATGGTCCAGAGTTCCTCTCCCTGCTACCAGCAAGTTGCTTAGCAACCAGCCTCCTGTCCCTCCGCCACCGCTAGAGGGCGCGCGGGCGGGGAGACGTGAACGCGCACGCGTGCGCGGCGCGGGCCGGCGAGGTAAGCACGTCACTTCCTGTTTCTTTAGGGGAACGTGGCTTTCCCCACAGCGCCCGTCTTCCCTTCTGCGTCTCTGCTGCAGCTGCCGGAGCTGAAGTCGGACCCCGAGTGCAGCCTTGCCATGGACTCGGCCCTCAGCGACCCGCATAACGGCAGTGTCGAGGCAGGCGGCCCAACCAACGGCACGACGCGGCCGCCTTCCACGCCCGAGGGCATCGCGCTGGCCTATGGCAGCCTCCTGCTCATGGCGCTGCTGCCCATCTTCTTCGGCGCCCTGCGCTCCGTGCGCTGCGCCCGCGGCAAGGTACGGTCAGCGGCAAAGCCGGGCCCTGACACGGCTGGCACGGACCCTTCCCCCGCCCGCCCTAGACGGGACAGACACCTCTTCTGCCCGGACACTGACCCTTCCCAGCATTGCTCACCACCGCATCCCCAACGCGGGCCCACATCCCGGGGCTGACCTTAGGTGCCCCAGGATCTGGGCACCGATCCGCGAACCAGGTACTGACACCTTTCTCAAAGAGGGAGCGGTTTCCACCCCCGTTCGGACCTTGACACATCCCTCTCTCTGTGCACCGTGCTGGAAGCACTGTCGGCCGACCCTGACACTGTGATTCGGGTACTAATTGTTTTGAGCCTGCTGGACCCAGCCAGACCAGCCTCACCCTCTGCTGTGGCTGCTCATCCCGTCTGGGACAGTCACCCCATCCCAGGCTCTGGGTCAACATCCATCTGTACCTGATGGGGCACTGGTTCTGACACCTCCTGAATGGTACAGCCTCTTGTCATTCCTCACCCTAACCCAGGGCAAATTCTGGCACCCAGGCTCATCCCTAGACTCTGACACCTGTCCAGCTGGAATCTGTGACCCCTAGAGTGCTCTCCTAGAACCCCCAGATCAGGCCTTTGCCCCACCTAAAAAAAAAAAAAAAAAAAAAAAAAAACAACTAACACAGGAATATTAGCTCCTGGAACCCCCAGCTCAGCTCCTAGTTTTTTGCATCACTTTCTGGAACCAATTCCGGTCAGCCAACTCCTCAGAACCTGGCACTTTGGTGCCTCTCTTTTTAACCAGCCATAGACCCCTTGGTTTGCTGGTTTCCTCTCCCTCACTACACCCAAGCTCGGACCTGTCCGAGCCTGAGCCCAGACCCTATTCCTAACCCCTAACCCTAACCCTGTTCCCACCCCAGACCCTACCTCAAAGTAGCTCTTCTCCTCATGCCTCTTAAGACAGTCTTTCCACCAAATTGGGCGTACTTGCTGAGTAACTGAGCTGCTGTAGGCCTCTCTTGTGAGACTGGGCCAGAGTTCATCCCTGTCCTTCAACATCTGTCCCATTGGATACCTAAGAGGTCCCCAGGGCCTTCCACCTTCTGACTTCCTCTCTGTCACCCTTCTTCCCTATATTAAGCCCTCTCTAGCCTGTTGCACCAGTGGCTTCTCACTTCCTGGCAGCCTCTCCCATCATCCTCCACCACCTCCTGATCTGCAGCTCCCTGCTGCTCCTCCCCCACCCAGACCTGAAGTTGAATCTTAGCGGAAGCCGTCGTACCCAAAGAGGGCAGACCCATAGAGGAGCTGCCACTTTTGAAACTGCTCAAGCCCAGGTTCTCAAAAAACATTACCCAACTTGAGCAGTGGCCGAGGCCTGCCACCTTCCTTTCTCAAGATCAGAGAACTTGAGGCTGGTTCCCTCTGTGGTCAGATGCAAAGGGGATTGGTCACGCAGGGCTTAGGTGGCCCCATTTTCCTTCCTATTCTGCCTCTTCTAAGCAGAGTTCTGGTGGCTTTCATCCTCCCTACCTTTGCTTTTCGGGCAAACGCTTGGTACAGGGGGATGTTCTGAAATAGATTAGGACAAAGAAGGTGAAGGGCAACATGGAGTGAGCTGGGCACTTGATGTGAGGGGCTCCCTATACTGAGTAATTCTCCTTGGCACATCTACACATGGATTAGTAATCTCTTCAGAAAACATCATACAGACAACAGAATTTCCTGAACCTCCACTGTTGTCCAGGGCAGACGGATGCTGCAAAGATGAATGGGTCAGAGCCCTGTCACCAAGTTCAGGTGTCTGGATGAGAGAGGAATAACTAGATCTGTGATTGTAGTACAGGTAGTGCTGCAGGCTTTAGGGAGAAAGATTGAGTACACCTGGGGCAGGGCAGGGCGGCTCTGAGCTGGAGGTGGGCTGGAGCCTTGATGTAGAGGTCGAATTTCCGCCAGAAGACATTACAGGGAGAGGAAACCAGGAAAGCAGCTGTAAGAGGCAGTTTAGGTGATGGTGGAAGGTCTGGAGTGGCTGGAGCAGAGGGTAAGGATAGAAGAGAGCTTTAGATCTACTGAAGCATCTAAATACCTCTCCCCAGCATCTCCGGCCAGACAGGGGGGCTGGAAGACTGTGCATGGAATTGCAAACAGCCTGACCCTTAGTAGCCTGCCGCCACCAGTAACCAGGGTATTCTAAAGTTTACAAGCCTTCGCCCTCTGATTCTCCCAGCAGCTGAGTGAGACAGGCAGAGCCAGTTTTATTATCACCATTGTACAGAGAAACTGAGAGTCAAAGAAATGACTTCTCTGCCAATTAAGGGCAGAACCAGCTGTCCCTGGTCCTAGTCCGGGGCTCTCTCCTTGATGCAGGTGCCTCTAAAGACCCATACAAGTGGCATCTTGGCCTAGGGAGAGGACAGGCCAAACGACTCCCTTTTTCTACCCTGAGTTGTTTCCCTAATCATTTGGCAAGGAGAGAAAAGTTAGCTTGGGGGCCCAGGAGTTTTGATTTCCCACTAGTGTTAGACCCCCCGCCACAGCCAGCTGAGAGAGGGCACGTGAGGACAGCATTCTCCCTGGGGGCAAGTTGTCCATGACAGGCAGGGCGAGTTGTGAAATCATGGGAGGAGAAGTCCAGGAGTGTGTGGGGAAGAAGTAGCCATGGGCAGAGCCATCTGAGAGCAGTGCCCGTCCCTGTCAGAGACCTGTGTTCCCAGAAGGGAGCAAATCCCAGCAACAGCTACTCATCACCGCTTCAGAGGCCTTTGGCCTGTAACTCAGAGGAGCCCCTCAGCCAGCTGGACTGGGTTCCTGCTCTGGGCTGGGTACCAGGGGTGCCAAGACAAAGAAGGCCAAGCCCTCCCCTCACAGAGCGCAGTCACCAAGGAGAAACAGCTGTGTGACCAGCCGACTGCTAGAGGTGGCAGCAGTGGTCTTTGGCAGGGTGGATGAGAGCTCAGCAGGCAGGACAGGAGGAGAGGGAGGCCTGGGGCCACAGGTGTTTTCTGGGAGGCAGTGAGCAGTTTGATGTGAGCCCAGTACAGGTACTTGGGTGATGTAACAGGAAGATGCTTTGGGATCCTGCGGCCCTTTGGAGGTACAGAATCCTGAGGGCAATGCACCAGTTAATCTTCATAGTTACTATATGTTTGCATTTGTAAAAATTGAAGCAATGCAGAAGTATAAAGGGAAAGCCCCCCCAGTACCACTTCCGTGGAAGTAACCCAGGTAGCTGTTTGGTGTGCCATCTTCCAGACCTTTTTCTGTATATATACAAACACGTATGTGCCTGTGTGTATATACATATGTAAATTTATTTTTATAAAAGTGGGATTTTGCGGTACATAATTGCTCTGAAACTTGATTCTTTTTTTTTTCCTTAACAATATGTCTTGGTCATTTTCCTATGTCAGTACATGTAGATGTACCTTGTTGTTTTATGGCGGGGAGGGTAGGTCACGCACGCCCAAGGTGTAGAATTCCAAAGGTACAGGGGGACAAAGTGAAATCTCCCTCCCACCCCAGCTGCCCAGTTTCCCTCCCCAGAGGCAGCCCCTGTTACGTGTTTCTTGGCTATCCATCGAGAGCCTCTGTGCCTTTACAAATAAATAAGCATATGCTTTCCCCCCATTTTTTGCTATATAACTGTTATATTTTGTTATAGATACACTCTTTTTTACACCTTGCTGTTTTCACCACTTACATGTTGCAGATCTAATATGTCAGTACCCATGGCACAGTTGTGTTCTTTAACAGCTGTGTGGTGTCCACCTGTACCCCCCAGCCATGATTCTCAAAATGTAATCCCAGGACCAGCAGCATCAGTATCACCTGGGAACTTGTTAGAAACGCAAATCTGTTCACAAGCCCTCCTGGCGATTCTGATGCGAGCCCAAGTGTGAGGGCCCCTGATTTGGAGTCCTCCACTGGTCAGTTAGGTGTGTCAATCTTCTGCTATCGCAAACCACGCTGAGATTAATCTCCTTATACATTTGTTACTTCACACTTTTCTGTGTATTTGTAGGATAAATTCCTTGAAATCGATTTGCTGGGTCAAAGGCTCTGTGCATGTTTGATTTAGATGGATTTTATCAAATTATCCACCATAGAGGTTGTACCAGTTTATACTCCCACCCGCAGTGACCTCAGTTCTTGTTTGATGGCTGCTTGGTAGTCCACTCTTCAGAGGTTTCTGAGCTGTTGTGGATGCGATCAGGTCCTTCAGAAAGAGCTCCTGATAGGGGAGGTGACAGGCGGGAAGGGGGCTGGTGAGGTGGTGCTAGTGGAGACTGCAGCAGGGGCGAAGGGCTGGGGTGGGGGGGGGGGGGGGGGAGTTCAGGAGACGCGCAGGTGAGTGAGTGCACGTGGCAGTGAGGAGAGGAGACCCCGGGGTAACAGAATGGTCCACGAATTCCAGATCCTTTCTAGGGCATGGCCTGGAAGCAGAACTCCCAGAGCTCCAGCTGAGCCAGCGACTTGAGCGAGCCATCTTCCCTCGCTGCTTTTGCTTCCGCCCTGATAACTGAGCATGCAGAATGTCACTGGAAGCTGAATTTATTTCTGCTCCTTATGTCAGTTCCCAACCCCCCCCCACCGCCCCCAAGTATGTTTTGCACTTTAGGAGCCATTGCATTTGCATAAGAACGTCTAGTTTAAAAATCCAAATTGAATCAGTGGAGAATCCTGACACCTTTTTGTATTTTTCTTAACTACAAAGATTCTGTTGCCTTCAGGATTCTGTTCCTCAGAAAGGTCTCAGGCTCCCTGAGCATCTTGTCATAACTTTCCAGCAGAAATTTCCAGATGGAAAAGGTAGAGGACGTCTAGGGGGTAATAGCCAAGAGTTTGGGCTCTGGAACCAGACTGCCTCAGTGTGAATCCTGGCTCTGCCACTCGTCAGCTGTGTGACCTTAAAGCAAGTTATGTCACCTCTCTGAGCCTCAGTTTCTTCATCTGTAATGTGGAGCTATTAAAAGTACCTGCTTCCTGGGGTTACTGTGAGGATGAAATCATGTAAAGCACCTAGAACAATGCTTGGCACCTAGAAAGCTCTCAGTAAGTGTTATCCGTGTTACTGTCATCATTGGTCAGATTTGAAGTCTCCCGTTCTGACTCAACATTGCACGTGGGATATTTCTAATAGTCACCCACAGAGGAGACCAGATTCCTCTGTGTGATGGAGCATCTGTCCAACCTGGTTTGTCATCGAATAATATTAAGCCTCTTCCTGCCCAGGATCCTGGGCTGAATTGAAATGACTGTGTGGAAATGAGCGGTAACACTGGTTTGTAGGTGAAGCCAGAGTCCGTGAATGCTTTCATACCATGTGCCCTGCCTGCATCTACAGGTCCCTCTGCCTGGTAAGCGCTTCCCTTCCTCGTACACAAAGCAAACTCCTCAACTTAGTCAGCGTCTATCTGGCTCCTACTACATACCAGACCCTGTGCTTGGCCTGCAAGGCCTTGCTTAAGTGATATCTGCTCTAACCACCTCTGACCCTCCCCTGCTTCCTTGCGAAAGTAGTGTCCTGTCTGCTTTCTCATGTTTCCCTTATAAGAATAATACAAATAGTTTATACAACTTGTGGGAAGCTCAAGGCACAACACAAGTACTTCTAGTGCTGTGGGGGGAAAAAAAAAATCATCAAATCCTGGCAACCCATTTTACAGCTGAGGAAATTGAGGCTCTGAGAAGGAAGATAACTTCCCCAAGGTCCCAAACCTGGAAAGAAGCAGAGCTGGGAGTGCAGCTGGGCCTGCTGACATCAGAGCCCTCCCTCCACCACTGGGCACTCGTGCCATGTACCACCGCAGTATGCGTGTCTCTGTTCTGTCACATGTCACACTATGTGGTGATACTCTGTTTACATGTCAAGGTCTTGGCCTACCTGCCTGTGAACTCTTTATGGTCAGGAGCTTATTTATTTTTGTGCCCACCCTGCTGCTACACAGGAAATATAATGATTTTATGGAGGTGCACAGAGAGGGTGATGAATTTGCCCAGACCCCACAGCACAGTGCTGCCAAAAGCAGAAACCAAGGGCTGGGAGAGAAGAGGGAAGGAAGATGGCCCTGCCTCTCCATGTCACTGTTGCTCACACACCGCCACCCCACTCGCAGCAAAGCTGCCAGAGAGTGACTCACACAGAGCTACCTGGTCCCTCCACAAGGGCGGGTCTCCCCTCAGCCCTGTGCCTGGGCCACCTCATGCATATGTTGGGGTTTGGTTAAGGGCCTCCCCACTTGACTAAAAAAACATTTTTAATATAAATTTAAACCAGAATTATACTACTATGATGGATTTTTATTGGAAAGTCTTTTGTCATGAATTCTATGGAGCTGACTTAATTTTCTATGTTGCACTGTTACTCTATTTCCAATTTTTTTCCATTTTGATTATACTGAAATGATTTTGATTGCCTTCAGTTGTTTTTCGTGTAAATATTTATCCTCCGTCAGCTCTTTACCTAGATCACATTCTTGCCAACTATTGCATCTGCCATTGTGAATTTAATTGTGGCTTTTACTCTGACCAGATTCAGTTTCCGCAGTCACACTTCTTGAGTTTGAGTTTTGTCCAGATTTGCTTCTCCTTGCAGTTGGTGTCTTCCCATACTCGGTTTTACCCATTGTTAAGTTTTGTGTGTTGTTGGTTTATTTCCGCTCATAGTATTCACTGCCTACTGGATAAAAGACTGATCATATTTACATCTCAGCTAATCCATAAGAAAACTGGAGGTAGTCCTCACGAGACCCAGAACTGCTCTCTTGTCACCAGTGTCCAGGGTTTTCTCTTTCAGTTATTACGTACCCACTGCCTCTGCCGCATGTGCCCTGGGTCCTCCCAGGACTGTCCCTGTTGGAGTCCAGGTCTCCTCAATAGCAAGACGATGGGATAAGAGCGTCCTGCCCCAGGTTGGGTGGTCCGCAGCCCAGGCAGAGGGAACAGCACTTGCAAAGCCCCGAGTCAGGAGAATGTGGGGATCCCTGAGGCACCTCAGTGATGGCAGGAGGGGAAGGAGATGAACGAGCTGTTGGGACACCAAATTCCCGCCAGCATCCAGCCCTCAGAGGCCAGAAGCACTCCCCGCACTCAGCAGGGCCTTTCTTCTCTCGTCTAGAATGCCTCGGACATGCCCGAGACCATCACCAGCCGGGACGCTGCCCGGTTCCCCATCATCGCCAGCTGCACGCTCTTGGGGCTCTACCTCTTTTTCAAAGTAAGTCCTTTGTCACCTGTTGTAGCATTTGGTTTGAATAACTTTGATTTTGTTTTATTTTTCCCATCACAGGAGACATGCATGTTCATTTATAGACAATAAAGAGCAGGAAAAAATAACAATTTACCCTTAGGCCCACTACCCAGAGACCCCACTGTGATGTCGGGGGCTCCTTCCCACCAGTCTTTATTTCCCTTCCTCGAGGAGCTTTCTGTTTCGTTTTCCTGGTACCGGTTTGGTTTCATTGTACCCTTCATGTTGGGGTGGGGTATAGCTATGTCTCGGACATACCTCTACCATACTAATTGCTTTTTTTTTTTTTTTAATTTATCGAGGTTTATTTTCCCAATAAAAGTTACACAGGCTCAGTGTTGAAAACCTGGAAAACACAGAAAAGTAAAAAGGGGAAAACAGCAGCCATCCAAAACCCCCCTGCCAGAGACAGTCACAGAGTCCCTTTGGAGGTGTGTCCTTCCTCTGCTTTTCCCTGTGCATGGTTCCTCCATAGCTGTGAACATGTGGTGTATTCAGTCCTGTAGCTGCTTTTCTCACTTCACATTAATTACATCGTGAGCATTTTCTCATGTTACTGCAAACTCTCAAACTTTTTTTTTTAATATAACATGTACTGTTTTCTGATTACAAAAGTAATATATGCAGAAAACTTAAAGAGAGGGAAAAATACACAGAGGTAATCACTATTAACGTTTTGGCATATCTTCTCTCAGGCTTTTCATAATCGTATTTTTAACCTAATTATAATTATTTTATGACTAATTTTTTTTAATAATACATTACAAGCACTTTTTTCCTGGTCATTGAAAATTCCTCAAGGATAACTTTTTTTTTTTTTTTTCCCCCGGCCACGCTGCTCGGCCCATGGGATCTGAGTTCCCCAACCAGGGATTGAACCCGTGCCCCTTGCAGTGGAAGCTCAGAGTCCTAACCACTGGACCACCAAGGAAATCCCTCCTCAAGGATAACTTTTAATTCACATTTTAAAAATACATGTACATAGTTTAAAGAAAGTTTTTTCAATCTAAGGGAAGGTGCAAATGAGCCATAATCCTCTCCCCAACATAGTTTCTTGTGACTCATTCTATTATGCATAGATCTGCATTTATGTAAAAATTTTAAAACAAATATATGTATCGAACATATGGTTCTTACCAGGGAGATATTTTCGTATCAACACAGTCAGAGCTACCTCATTCTTTGTAACAGCTGCTTGTGGTTGTGTTTCGTGGATGTGCCCCTGAGGGGCATTCAGTGGTGGGATGTCCCAGCACTGCTGCCATGAGCATCCTCATGTAAGTATCTTGGCAAGTATATCTGCAGTGGCATCACCAGATCAAACAGCATCTGGAATAGTTGGTGCCAAATCCCTCTGACTGTACCAATTTACATTCCCTCCAACAGTTACAAGTGTGCTGGCTTCACTGTACTCCCACCTACACTGACTAGCATCAGAATTCTTTATTTTTACCCGTCTGTGAGTGAGTCAGAAACATAATTTTTAACGCCTGCTTCCTGTTCCATCACTCCCTCATTATTGGATCAGAACTGCTCTTCTTAATGATTTCAGAATATCCCCACAAGCAGATACACCACGACTGACTTATAGCATCCCCCTCACTTTAAACAGAAAATATCGTTCTGATTTTTACTCTTATAAGTAAGAGTGCATCAAATAACATTAGGTATTCACTGATTTTTTTTTTTTTCCTGGACCTCGGGAGGAGAGGTGAATTTATCACATGCTTTGGTTCACAGCACACTGGCGTCGGCCCGTGCCAGGCCCCCCTCCTTGTTTCCTTCACCACCTTCACCCTGATGCCCATCTCCATTTGCCACCTTCATTTCCCTTCACCAGAGGCACCTGCCCTAATGCGTTTGATTTGTGTCCTTGGATGTGTGTCTTTTTATAAAATATATGGTGTTAATGTATCTGTGTGCATTTAGTGAGAGTCTAGTTTCCATAAGTAGAACTGTGTTCCTTTTCCTCTCCCCTGTGCTCTTGAGATCTCTCTGTGGCTCTGTACACATCTAGCTCATTGCCTCCGACTTGGCTTTTGGCAGATATTTCTCGAGTCTCTGCTGTGCTGAGTGCTAGGAATATACACCCAGGCCTTTGCCTCAGGACCATCTAACATTTTTAGTATTTAGGATTCTCTCCTTAGGCTAGATTCCCCAGAAAGGACTTTCTGGCAGCAGAGGGTGTGAACATTTTTATTTAAGCCTCCGGACGCCTGTTGCTCAGCCTGTCCTCCTCTCCAGGCAGGTAAGCCCCAGCCTGTACCAGAGGACACAGCATACCTCCTCCCAAGTCACCAGAGTGTCCTTGTTGAGATGTCTGAAAGGCAGCTGCCTGGGTAACACGGCCACCAGATCCCTCCCAAACTCCAGACTGACCGCTGGTTGTGGTTTGCTTAACAGTGGCTCTCACTCTGCCCCTTTCCTCCTCCTTTCCTGGTGGGGGCACTGGAGTTTGTTACATTTCTCAAAATCATAAAATTTACCTTATCCCACCTCATTTAAACCTGATTGCTTTGAGGCAGCATATAAAAATTAAATCCAACAGCATAAGAAAAATAATAAAGGAAGAAACTGGCGTAAAGGAGAAAAAATAAAATAGGAAAAGACAGTGAAGATTTGGGTGAGGACCATACCCAGACCCCATGCTCTAAAGTCTAAAGACTTGTACTCTTGCCAGAAGTGCCTCTGACACAGGCGTGACTCTGATTTTCTAGCAGCCAAAGCACAAAGAAAGAGAGACTTGGTGCACAATTCATAGTCCACACAGTCAAGCCGACCAGAAGCTCAAAGGTGTGGCCAGAGAGAAATTTCTCCCCAGGGCCCACGTTGAAAGAACACTGTGTGGGAGGACACCACGTGTTCACGGGTAAGCACGGTCCACACGCCTGTGTGGGTAGGAGCATTCACGTTGCAGCCACTGATGTGCTCGTCCATTCGGTCATTCTACAAACACACACCAGATCCTGTGCTGGGTGCTGGGGACACTGCAGTGAGAAAAACAGCGGGCCCACCCCTGCCCTCAAGGAGCTTCCTGTTAAGTGGTGGAGACAGACACCAGTCAAGCAGTCACACAGATAAATGTGAAGTGACAGTCCTAGAAAGTGGTGTGAAGGCAAGGTCTGTGGCACCAGAAGAGCACAGAAGAATCTGCTCCTGCCCGAGCCCCCATCTCAGACAACAGCACCTCATCCACCTCACTGCTCAGCCGAAAACCCTAGAAGGGCTCCTCCCTCCTCAGCACGCAGCCCTCGGCACAACCCACTTCTCTAGTCCAGAGCTGATCGGGGATCCGACCCCGGCTCATCACATCCCTCCTACCCCCCAGCCCAGGACACCATCCTCCTGGATGCAGCTTACTCCTCGCTGGGCTGTCGGCCTTGACTTTTGCCCTGTGGAGTCTGCCTTCCACACAGCAACAGAGGGATCCTCTCAGGCCGTCAGATCAGGTCACAGCCTTGCCCTCAGCCCTGCAGTACCGGCCTGTCTTACCCAGACGAAGCTAAAGCCTTTTTCACGGTCCATCTCCCTCCTACCTTCCCAGCCTCGTCTCCTGACACTCTCCTTCCTACCTTGGCTCCTGGCCACAGGCCCTCACCGTCCCCTGCACACATGAACGCATGCCCACCTCAGGACCTTTGTACTCACCCTTCCCTCCACCTCAAAGGCTCTTCCCCCAGGTATCACAGCCGCTCCCTTACTTCGTTAAGGGCTCTACTCCTAAATGAAGTCAGTGTCGGAGGCTTTCCCAGGCCACCTGTCTGATGGCCACCCCCCCGCCTCCTTGCACTGCTTTGCTTTGCTTCTTAGCGCCCACCTCCACTGGACAGTGTACTGCATGTTCATCTCTTGAGATTCTCCCTCACTGGCACGTGAACTCCATGAGAGCAGGGACTTTTCTGCCTATTCCAGTGCTGAGCACGACGCACTGCACGTAGCAGACAGTCGGTAAACGTGAGCTGAATTAACGGAGGTCACGTCAAGGAAAACTGCTTGGAAGCCTGGGTGAGGAGAGGAGAGCGTCCTGGGCAGCAGAGAGGCATGTACATGGGCTGCCCCTGGGTGGGAATGTGGCACAACAAGGCCAGTGTGGCCGCAGCACGGAGAACGAGAAGGAGCGGCTGAGGAGGCCTGCGGTGGTCACCATGAGAGCATGAGAGACCAAGGGGAGGATGTGGGCCTTGAGCTCGTGGGAGCACAGGAAAGCTGCTGAGAGGCGTTAAGCAGCGGATCGAGGGGATCAGACAGAGGTTTAAACAGGTCCCTACCTGAGAGTGGCCAGTGGCCCCAGACCCCACACCACAGCACATTATTCCCTCCCAGTTAGAAAGCCTCACGATAACAAATTAGAAGACGATGCAGGGCTTCCCTGGTGGCGCAGTGGTTAAGAATCTGCCTGCCAAAAAAAAAAAAAAAAAGAATCTGCCTGCCAATGCAGGGGACACAGGTCTGAGCCCTGGTCCAGGAAGATCCCACATGCCGCGGAGCAGCTGAGCCCGTGTGCCACAGCTACTGAGCCTGCGCTCTAGAGCCCGTGAGCCACAACTGCTGAGCCCGTGTGCCACAACTGCTGAGCCCGTGTGCCACAACTACTGAAGCCCGCGCACCTAGAGCCCGTGCTCCACAAGAGAAGCCACCGCAATGAGAAGCCCGCGCACCGCGACGAAGAGTAGCCCCCACTCGCCGCAACTAGAGAAAGCCCATGCGCAGCAACAAAGACCCAACACAGCCAAAAATAAATAAATTTATGAAAAAAAAGACAGTGCAGCAACCATGGAGCCATGTGGCACAGCCTGCCTGAAGTCCAGAATTAACAACGTGTGACCACTGGCTTTAGCCCTGTGAGAGACAGCATTCCTTGGGTTCACCTAAGCACAGGACCAAGAAGCAGCTGTGAGGGCCTGCCGTCAGAGCTTCAGCATCACTGTGGGAGGGGTCGTCCAGAAGAGCATGGAGAATGGAGCAGGGTGCAGATGACTCATAACTGGGTGGCCGCTGTAGGGGGCTCCCTAGATTTCTGAGCAGAGAGAAGGAAGCTTGGAAGAGTGCATTCTGAGGTTCAGACCGCTCTCTTGGGACTCTGAACTTCAGACTCCCCTCCCCCATGCAGGACCCTCGACACGCACACAATACTGCCTGTCTGCAAATGATGGAGCCACGAAGCGCAAACCTACAGACTCCTTTGGGAGGTGCATCTGAGGGCTTGAAGTTCCTTCCCTTTTTCCCGTTACCATAGAAACTAGAAGCCCCCCCCCCCACCCAGTACCATTTGAGAGTCTTTCTGACACCATTCCCCAACTCCAGAAGAGAAGCGTGGACTCTGGTTTTCTCATAGCCACTGGCAACCCTGACTTCCTGTTTCTCTTTGTATTTCTGCCTCAGATATTCTCCCAGGAGTACATCAACCTCTTGCTGTCCATGTATTTCTTCGTGCTGGGAATCCTGGCCCTGTCCCACACCATCAGGTCAGAAGGCATCTCTGCGACATTTGAAGCAGCTTTCTCAAGAGCAAGTACAGGGTCTCGGATGAGAACATGACCTTTGGCGTCATTCAGAGCCAGGTTTGAATCCTGGCTGTAAAATCCAAGGGAATCTTTCCCCTGTGTTATACCGTGGGTGACCTAGAACAAGAACCATAACCTCTCTGGGCCACAGTTTCTTTACAAGGAATGGTAAGAATATCCAGTGGGTATTTCCCACCACGGTTGTTGGGAAAGTTATTTGTGAACAGTAATGTCATGATAGTTGTCACAGTACTGAGAAGAGTGATGCCAGTGCCACCTGCAAGGTGTCGTAGTTGCTGCACACGCACTAAGCTGGCCTCTCACACGTGGTCTCAGCTCATAAGAGAGCGAGGCAGTATCGAGAGAAGTTAGGAGCACAGGCTCTGGAATTTCACTATCTGACTTTGAATCCAGACTCTGCCACTTAATAGCCCTGTGACTTTGGGCAGTTTACTTAATCTCTCTGGGCTCAATTTCCTCACCTGAACGTGAAGAAAACTGATAGTACCTTCCTTATGGGTCATGTGGAAAGCTTTTAGCACAGTATCTGGCACTCAGTGTGTTCAGTAAGTGTTAGCCGTTGTTATTATTATTATTACTATTATTACCTGTTACATTCAGAAACTGAAGCTCAGAGAGGTTAAGAAATTTGCTAGGACAACACAGCTGATAAGCAGCAGAGCCAAGATTCAAACCTAAGTTTCTGTGGCCCCAGAGCCCATCCTCTTTTCACTGCCACCCTGCTCAGATTGCCACATGCTGTTTCAGTTCAGTGGGGATGAAGGGTCTAAGCCACTGGTCCTCAGGTGGGGCTGCTTACCAAATGGGAGTTGTGCCCCCAGCACACCCCCTCACTGTGACTACAAAAGCATCCCAATCTATTTCCATCTGGTCCCTTGAGGAGGTACAGCCTCAGGCTGAGAACCACAGAGGAGGTCAGCAGACCAGGAAAAGTTCCCAGAAGACAGGAACACAACTTGAACTCAACTCCGAAGGGTAGGAAACCCGGAAGAGGGTGTAGGAGGGAGATACCAGGCCAGGAGCTGGAAGGTCTGTGCACATTGACAGCGCAGGTGGGATCTTCCCAGAACAGTCAGAGAGAAAGAGCAGGATCCTCGCGGAAGCCTGGAGAGCCAGGGGGAGTTTGGCCTCGTTCCTCTGAGCAGGACCCTGGAAGTCAGGAGCATAGGCTCAAAAGGCACATGGCCCTGGAACCAAGGCCTGGCTCTGTTATTTATGCAAGTTACTCAAGCTCTCCTAGCATCAGTTTCTTCACCTATAAAATGCAGATGCTGCAAGTACCTCCTTGTAGGGGCGTGGGAAGGATCAAGTGAGCACGTCTGTGACGTGCCCAGAGCAAGTGCCAAGCGCACTGAGAGTGAGCGGCTGGCCCGAATTCACACAGCTGGGACTGAGTTCCGTGTTGTCTTCAACTACACCTGCCTTCACCCACAAGGCCTTGTTCTAGCGCCCCCTCTCCCGCCAACCCCGCCATCCTTTTAGGGTGAAAACCCAGAGAGCCTGACTGACTGGGACCCAGCAAGATAGTGGCAGACCCAGTCACCCTTCCTCAAAGGACAGACCTCTCCTTTCCTGGTGGCCCGGTGTGGGAGCAGTCACTTCCCATGCTGGTTTGGATCCCCCCCAATTCTAGCCCATCTCCCCCCACCCCCCAGCATCTGCAAGAGCCGTGAGACCCCAGTCCTCCCCACAGCCCAGCCACCACCTCAAGAGTGCAAGAATCCAATATATTTTGTTCGGCCATGTGCTGAGGAGCTGATTATTTCACTTTTTCTCAACAATCCTACAATCAATACGAGCAGAGTATTTTGAGCCTGTGTCATTTTGACACCAGAGACCTTTTTTTCCCTTTTAGAATAGTAACTGAGGAACATTGTCCCAAATTTCTCATGGATTAACCAAGAAACAGTTGTCTGTCTTTTAACCAATTCATAATTTTTACTGTTAGAAACTATCAAAGAAAGTAGAACCAAAGCAACTAAAACTGCACATGGTAAAATTTGTTAGTGACTAAAACTTGACAGAAGAATCATTTTCTTGATAAGATTTAGAGCACACAGTTTGACCTGGGAAGATTAGACCTTATGAAAATAATGGGTGGCCATGGGCATAAAGGGTACTCACCATTCAGGGTCCGAGCTATCCTCTGAAAAAAATGGATACGGGCTGAAAGCTGGGATGAAAGAAATCATTACTGTAAAATGCACATGGAAAAGAACTGAATCAGATGAAAATAATTTTAGTAGAAAAGGGGAAGGGCATAGTTTAATCATGCTATTTAGGTAGTTGATCTAAGAATTAAATTTACTTTTCTTCAATCAAATTGAATTTTCTTAAATATTTTCTCAAAGAAGTCTACAGTGTTGTTAGAATTTTGATGAATTGTTCATATGTATCCACAAACTCAGTCAGACCTGCCTCAGGATCCAAACAAGGTCTAAAGATTCAAGACAGGAAAACTGAGGCTCAGAGAGCTTCGTAGCTGCTAGGAGCAGAGTGAGGTTTTGAGCCCAGGTCTGTCTAACTCCACGGCCAGGTATTCTTTCCGGTCTGGCAAAAGTGAAGGGGAGAGAGAACTTAAAGACAGGGGCCTGGGCACCCTCTCTGGTGGGGCTGTGGTCTCCGGAGGACTGGCAGAGGAGAGGCCTGCTGAGAGGCCGTAGAAGCTGAGCCCGGAGCTGGGTAGCCCAGGCAGAGACGCTCATGGGATTCCTTCCACTTCCCCTGGCCGCCTCAAGCCTCCCTGGAAAGATAGCACAGCTTGAGGTTTTGGAGGAAGGCAAGGGCTCACAGCCTGCCTTCACCTTGTACGGTCACCAAGACTCAAGCCCGTGCCAATATCCTTCCTCCCAAGGGAACCACAGCTTATTTTTATCACCTCTGAGTTCATATCCCACCCAGATGACCTTTAGACGAAAAGGTTCATAAGACCAAACTCTGCCACCCCAGGGGGGCGAGGCCACATCACCTGTTTCACTGACCCTTGCCTTCACCCCCAGGGGAGAAGGGCACCAGGATGTGGTTTCCCAGCAGGAAGCAGTGACCTTTAGGCTTGGCATGAGCCATTGAGGGCCAGAAGGAGTCTCTGCCTGCTGCAAAAGCCCGCATTCAGAGGTGTTCCACAGGCATTTGCTAGCTGCCTCCCAGGCCCTAAGCCTGGCATGAGTGTAGTGAAGGCAATAAGTCGGGACCCCTGCCCTCAACGCAGGCTCACACCGGCCAGGTTGCTTGACTCTTACCATGTGTTACCCAGCAGCCCCTCTTTTCTCGAGATAACAAAGACATCAGTCTAGAGACTTCCTACTTGGAGTTGAAGCTGCAGTTAAGCTTACAGGGTGCCAAGCATTCATATAATCCTCTTAATATCCCTATAGAAAGATATTGTTATAGTGTTCCAAATGAGGAAACAGTTGCACAGAACAGTTAAGTAACTTTGCCAAGGTCACACAGCTCAGTGGCAGGGCCAGGTGTTGAACCCAGGAAGCCTGGCTCCAGAGTCCATACTCTTAACCACTGCATTCTGCTGGTTGAGCTCCTAAGGCAGATGCCAGGCTAGAGTGAAGGGCTTAGCACCTCAGGCCTTCTCTCTGCCTCTGCACACACCCTCTGGCTTCAGACTCCCTAAAAGTGATTCAGCAAACTGAGCTGAAAGTAGCTTCCAGCCTCATCCATCCCAGCTGCTGCCTCCCACCTGCTCAGAGCCCATTTGTAGAAACCCACTCCCAATTGCATCCTTGTTTTGACCATGTCTCCACATAATCATGAAGCCCTCTCATCATTCACGCCACAGCCCTGCAGACTGGGAGGGATTGGCTGTTGGACAAGTGGGGAAACTGAGGCCCAGAGATGGTTCTTAATCCATATTTTCTTCCTCCAAGCCCCAGGGTCTTGGACAGCTCCCTTTTCCCTGCCTTTACCACTGTGCCCTGGGTACCACTCGGCCTGGGTCCATTTTCCTACAGCTGGGAGCACCATTCTGGATTTGCCTACCCCATCAGTCGTTGTCGGTCTGATCTGGTGTTGCCAAATGCTTTCGAGCTCAGGCTCTGGACAAGTGCCAGTGATGATGGACACTCACAGTTCTTATGACCCCTGTTGAGGATCCAGTGCTGGGCTAAACTTCTCCCCAGCTTCTCTCCTACCTTTACAGCAACCCTTTGAGTCAGGTGGTATTATCCCCACATACAACCAAGGAGACTGAGCCACTAAAGTGGCTCGCCCAGGGCCTCACGTGGCAGAGCACGTGTCGGGGCTGGGCCCCCCAAGCTTGTGTCCACTCCACGATGCTGCCGCACCAGGCTGAGCAGAAGCCCCTGGTTTTCTGTTCCTGCTCTGAAGGTGACCCGGAAAAGAAAGTCTCTGCTCCCTGCCTGGCCAGGAAGTGGACCATGCTGAGTAATCAGAGAGAATGCTTCCAGAGGCGAGGCCAAGCCCACCGTGAGCAACAGGGGCCTCACGGAAGGAGTGAATGAGGTTGCCCCCACCCAGGGGGCTGTGATTCATCTAGCTGATCGAGTCCGGCTGAGTTTGTAAAAATCCCAGACCTAACAGGTCATGGAGTGGGGTGTCCATCAGGTCATCTGCCTTAATAGGTCTGGAAGAGAGTCCAGGAATATGCATTCTTTTTTTTCCCCAAATTTAATTCCTTTTAGTTGGATTACAAAGCTGACACCATGCTTATTATTGAAATAAGAGGTGCAGGTAACAGTAATTCACATTATACTGTTTATGCTTTGTCTGTGTTGGCATAGTTTATATAATATTTAAGGGATCACCTAGAAGGAATTGCCTCATGTCAACATAGCTAAGTGTTCTGGGAAACTGAAAATTAAAGGAAATAGTTAAAACAAATCCCCTCAAACCAGAATAGTGTACTTTATAGTCAACTCCGGCTGGCTCTGGGTCTACTAAGCGCTAGAGAGAGAGAGGAGGGTGCTAGATTTTTATGGGGTTTAAAAAACATTAAAATAGTTTAACAGGCTACCTTTGAAAGAGTGATTGGATGGACATTTTAATGGAAAGTCTCTAATAGCCTCAAAATGCAAAGGAACACTGCAGCTTTGATTTGCCACATTGAACACATCTGAATGGCTTTGGGAATAAACAGAGACTTCTGAGGAATTGGGACAAGGGGTTTATCTTTCCGTTCCTAGAGTCAAAAGCAGAATTCATGGGACTTCCCTGGTGGCGCAGTGGTTAAGAGTCCACCTGCCAATGCAGGGGACACGGGTTTGAGCCCTGGTCCTGGAAGATCCCACATGCCGCGGAGCAACTAAGCCCGTGCGCCACAACTACTGAGCCTGCGCTCCAGAGCCCGCGAGCCACAACTACTGAGCCTGGGTGCCACAGCTACTGAAGCCTGCATGCCTAGAGCCTGTGCTCCACAGCAAGAGAAGCCACTGCAACAAGAAGCCCACGCACCGCGACAAAGAGTAGCCCCGACTTGTCGCAACTAGAGAAAAAGCCCACGCACAGCAACCAAGACCCAACACGGCCAAAAATAAATAAATAAATGAATTTATTTAAAAAAAAAACAACAAACCAGAATTCATGCCTCCTCACCCATCTACCTCTCTACCTCCAGCCCAGGAGAGAGGGCTGCAGATCTCCTTTCCCTCTGTGGGCCTGGCCATGGTTGCTGCATCCTCTGCTTTACTCTGGACCAGGCCAGGTCAGCTGCCTTTGGCTGGGCGGGAGCCGGCAAGGAGAAAGTGGTTTATCTAGGACCATCTGAGGTTAATGAGCCCCTCTCGGCTGCTAGCCTTCCAGCCTCCTAAGCAGTATGGGGCCCAGGCATGCTGACCCTCTAAGGAGTCAGATCTCACCCCAGGCTGCTGGTTGGCACCTCATTTCAGCTCTGCCATCTGCCTAGACTCAGTGGGTCTCCTTCAAGAATGAGGACTTGCCCTACTCAGGCTTGAGCCAGAATATGCATTCTTGACAAGGGACTCTGATACAGATGGTACATAAACTAGACTTTGGAATCCATTGCTCTCCTAAAAACTGTGTTTTATGTGAAAGTCTGCCTCTGCTTTGTGTTTCTTCGGTGATAACTAGGAGGCAGTATGGAAGCACTAGGAATCCAGAGACCTACGTTCAGGTCTCAGCTCAGATATTGACTTCCTATGTGACCTCGGCAGTCACTTGCCCTCTGAGGGCCTCTGTTTCCACATCTGTACAATGGGCACAATAACACCTACCTCTCAGGGCAGCTGTGAGGCTGTTGGGAGATAACAGTTTGTAAACAGATGCATGGGGGCTGGCATCAGTGACTGTTGCCCATGGGGGCTCTGTTTGCCAACCTGCTTTGTCTTTCCTTCCAGCCCCTTCATGAATAAGTTTTTTCCAGCCAACTTCCCAAATCGACAGTACCAGCTGCTCTTCACCCAGGGCTCTGGGGAGAACAAGGAAGGTGAGTGCTGCCCACTTTCCCCTGCCTTGGGTGTCTTCCCCCACCCCCGCCTTCGTCTCTCCAATACTGGGACTCCCCGGTACAGCGAGTGATGGAAAAAGTGGGCTCTGGGGTCACATCCCAGCTCTGCCGCTGGGTGCACACCGTTACCTCTCTGAGCCTTGAGTGGTTTTGTTGGGGTTTTTTTGTTTTTGTTTTTTTTTCATCTGTAAAATGAACATCATTATCTAGTACCTCCCTTATAGATAGGCATGTTGTTAGGACTGTGAGTAAGTGATGAGTGGAAAGCATTCAGCACACCGCCTGACTCATAGTAAACAGTAAACAGTTGGCTCTCGTGGCTATTTTTATCATGTCAATTTTTAGTGTGATTATTCCCCACCTAAGATTTGAAAGGGGAGTTCCGTGGCTTTCGAAAAAATGAAATCCGTAGGGAATTGAGGAAAACCTGGGTCACGTGGGTTAGTTAGGTTGTGGGTTCTACTGCTGTGACAGGGTTATCAACGGCTTGGCCAGATGGAAGGTATTTCTCTCTTGTGTCAAAGTCTGAGCTTGTGAATGTCACACTTGTGAATGTGCCTAGCATGTTCTGCCTTGTCCCTGGAGAGCAGCGATTTTACATGCAGATCCTGGAGAGCAGGATTCCTTTGTGCATTTCTAGGCATCTGTGCCCAGTCAGTGACTCTTGAGTTTTTTCACCTGTTTTGTGCTCTGCCACACTCGGGGGCCCGCGGGTCCAGAATAGCGCACCGTTGCTCCACGGGCCGTCCCGAAGGAAGGAGAGACAACTGTATCACGGGTCCATTTAGCTAAAGGGAAGCTAGAAAATGTGGCCGAGAGCTAGTTGGCCTTGTGTCCAGTTGAAAATCATCAGGGTATTGTTAGCTCAAAGGAGAGAACAACAACTGGGGCCAACCAGCAGTCTGCTACAGTCTGGAATCTGAAAGGAAATGCTGTGCTCTGTGACCCTGGGCAAGATCCACCGCCTCTCTGGGCTTCCTTAGTAGGACACTTGGAGGTGGTGGAGAAGGGGTCTAACATCAGGACGTCTGCCACAGGCTCCCCACCAGAGCAGCCTGGGGGCCTCCCGCCTGCTGCTTCTCCAGGCCTCCCTCTCTTACCTTCCTCCTCCTGTGCTGCTGACACAGCGCTGCCAGCAAGCTTCTTGATTCCTTTGGTGGCACAGTAGAAAGATTCCTGAATGAACTGGGACCTTGCAAAAGCCTTGGGCTCGGTGCAGTCAGCACTGACTGAGCCCCCGCTGTGTGCAGGCTCCACGCTGAGCGCTGTGTGAGGGCCGTCCCACTCGCTCCCCACAGCAGTCCTGCCAGGGAGGTGCTGTGATCCCCTTTTTACAGATGAGGAAACCGAAGCTCAGAGAGGGAACTTCCTCCCCCGAGGTCGCCCGGCTACAAGCGCAGAGCCCGTGCTTCCAGCACCACGAACCACCTCCCACTGACCCTGTGTCAGGCCTGGGTTCTCTCTGGGCCTCCATTCCCTCCTCTAGGAAATTGGAGGGGCTGGTGGGGGGGCTCTAGTGAGCACCCCCACCCTGTGGATCTCTGACAGAGCCCACAGCCATGCCCTCCTCCGTCCAGGGGCTGACAGGTGGGAGGGGCAGCCCCGCCCCGGGGAGTGGACTTACCCGGCCTCTCTGCCCAGAGATCATCAATTATGAGTTTGACACCAAGGACCTGGTGTGCCTGGGCCTGAGCAGCATCGTTGGCGTCTGGTACCTGCTGAGGAAGGTAAGTAGCCAGGGCCCGGGGCAGTGTTGGGGGAAGCGCCTGAGGGGCAGCTTGGGGGCGGGAGAGCTGGTCTCACTCACATCTTTCCCCAGCACTGGATTGCCAACAACCTCTTCGGCCTGGCCTTTTCCCTTAACGGGGTGGAGCTCCTGCACCTGAACAACGTCAGCACCGGCTGCATCCTGCTGGGCGGGCTCTTCATCTACGATATCTTCTGGGTGAGTTGGGCAGGGATGCAAAGGATGTCTGGCTACCGGGCCCCCTCGCCTCCTCCTCCCCTGTCTCTGGCCCAAGCAGCGGTCGTCTGATAGAGGGAAGCTGCCCTGACCTGGAGGTAAGACCACAGAGCAGGTCCTTTCTGGGCCCAGTGCCCTCAGCTGTGGAAAGGATGAGAGAGCAGGGTCCGCACTTGCTGAGAGCCCACCCTATGCCCAGTGCCTTCCAGCCGCCCTCTCTTCCTCATGGTGGCCCCAGCAGGGGTATTGCTTATCCTGTGTCTCTCCGGCAAGCGAGCTGAGGCTCAGAGACGTTGAGGCAGGTGTGGTTAAAGCAGATGAGTGGACACTGGTGAGCAAGGCACCGACTGAGGACGTAGGCTGCGTGCCAGCCCTGGGCCAAGAGACCTGCCACACTCACTCTGAGGGGCCCCGCTGAGGGATCGAGGGCAGCCTGACTCAGGCACCCTTTCCCTGGCCTCAGGCAGCCTCTTCTCCCCTTAAGTGTGTGGTGCTGGAGGACTTTCTCTCTTGGGAGGGGCAGACCCCTGAACTAACATAGGATGCCTGGCCGGGGCCATCAGAGGCCCTTTACCAACTCCTTGGAATTGCCCCTCGTTGCTACCTAGAGCAAGGAGCCCCGTGAAGTGTCCACATGGCCAGTGTCAGGGGCCACCTCATCTCAACTTCACATCTGCTCTGGAGCCCTTCCTGGCTCCCTGCCCCTTTCCCGCCCGTCTCAGGCAGCAGCACATTGAGAAGCCCAAGCACAGCCATTCCTTCCCACCCAGCCCTCACCTCCCTCCAGACTCCTCTCTTCTCCTTCTAGGTATTTGGCACCAATGTGATGGTGACAGTGGCCAAGTCCTTTGAGGCACCAATAAAATGTAAGTGACCACCCCACCATGGGGAGCCCGTCTGCCCCCACCCTGGTGGCCCATCCCCTCGTGGTCCCTGTTTTGGTCCGTACCCTCCCTTAGCTCTTCCTCCTCCAAGCTCCCCTGTGTCTCCAGCCTGGTTTCCTTCTCCCCTTTGATTCGTCCACTGTGTTCCTGCACAGCCATCCTCCTCCCAGGCCCTGGCCTCCGGCCGTCTGGTCACAGTGCATGGCGCTGTGGGACGAGCTGGAATGGGGGCGAGCACAGAGAGGGGTGTCTAACGCAGCCTGTGCAGGGCAGGCAGGGGCCTCCAAAGGAGGAGACCCCCCACCCCAAGACCTGGAGCCCCCTCCCTGGATCCCTTTGGCACATAAATATCAGGTGCTGTCTGCCCCACGCCTCTCACACTGCCCTGATTTTGTTCTTCAGTGTATCCATTGTTATAAATATTAGAAAGCCCACCTACAAGCATCTGTACAGAATGTGGAGACTTCCTTGGCGGTCCAATGGTTAAGACTCCGTGCTTCCACTGCAGGGGAAGCGGGTTCAATCCCTGGTCAGGGAACTAAGATCCTGCATGCCGTGCTGCGTGGCAAAAAAAAAAAAAAAAAGTGGAAATGTTATTTCGCACTGCAGCAAGCCCAGTGGCAGAGCATCTAGAGTTGGGTTTCTGACCCTCAGTGGCGTTGCCAAGAGCCAAGGTCACCTCAGCCCTCCACCCCACCATTCTCAACATGTTCAGGGGCAGAAAGGGGGAACTTTATGTCTCTCTTTCATCAGAGAGGGATGTTTTTCCCCAAATCCCCCCGTAGCCTCTCTCATATTTCACTGGCCAGAATTGGGTCACAGGCCCGATTCTGTCATTCATCATCAAGGGGGATGGGAAAAGCATGATGAGCTTGGAGTTTAAGCCTTAGACTAATCAAGAATCACCTCCTGGCATCACAAGACCCAAAGAGGAGGAACGGAATCAGTCAGACATGATGGAAGGAAGCAGGGGGATCCTGTCAGGAAGACATCACAGCTCCACGAGGAGTGCTGCTTGGGCAGCGGGCAGATGGGGCGGAGTCAGCCCCAAGAGTCAAGAAATGGCTGTCCTCCTCACGGTCTGACTCTGCCCTGATGCACACAGGTCCTCTCTGTGAGCTGGAGGGAGGTTGGTGGCCACTCGTTGTTCCTAGCTGCTGCAGTCGCAGCTCAGCGACCCTAGAGGAAAACAAGTTTCTCCCAGCTTTGGCTTGGATGAACCCATGGAGCCTGGCCTGGCCGGTGAGCTAGGCGTTCCAGCTGGGAGTGGTGGAAAGGCCAGGGTCACTGCCCTCTCCAGTGCCTGAGGGCAGAGTATTTGAATCAGCAGCCTCCCAGAACCAAGGGTGTAAGGTGAGGGCCGTTCTTCAGAGCAAGAGAACAGATGCTGGGCAAGCCAGAAAGAAGAGCAGCTATGCCGTACGTGCTGTGATGGATGAACCCAGCCAAGGTGTCAGGACAGCTTTCCTGGGTCACGAAGGATGAATATGTGTTTACCAAGCATGCAGGGGCAGTAGGGGCATTTGAAAGAGAGAGTACAGCTTCAGCCAAGGGCTACAATTAGGAAAATGTATGGAGGGAACAGAGAGTCGGGGAGGGAATGTGGCTGAGTTTAGGGGAGCAGCAGAAAAGAGGCCAGATATGGGGAAGCCAAGGATGGCATGTCAAGGAGCCTGGACACTGCCCAGTAGGCAGTGGATGAGCCGTTGGAAGACTCTGAACAGGGAAATGACAGTCATCTCTGGTTTCTGGTGCTTGAAATTTGGTTTTCTGGCTTGGGGAGAAAGCCCGTTGCCCTCCACTGCTAGGAGTGGAGCTGAGAGGCAGTCTAACAGAGTGGTTAAGTGGACAGATGCTGAAGTCAGGAGGCCTGGACTTGAATCCCAGATGTGACATTCGCTGGCTACGTGGCCTGAGGGAAGAGACTTCAGCTCCCTGGGCCCTGGTTTCCACATCTGCCACTCAGAATTGAACGGCACCAGGTTTGGGAGGATCAAATGAGGAGAGCTGTAAATCACTGTGATTGTGCGTTCAAGGCAGGAAGAAGCAGACAAGGAAGGGCCTCTGTACAATTCATTAGGGAAGCACAAGCTTGCCCAGAACCCCCAGCTTACCTCTGCTTACTTACCATTGGCCAGAGCTGGGTCACATGACCACTCCTAGCTGCAAGGGAAGTCAGGAATTTGGGGACCAGATTGTCCTGATTGTCTTAGCCTTATGCCACACTTGATTCATCCCCTGGGAGGGCGGCCCCCCACAAAAGCAGGACTGGGTTAGTAAAGAAGGCATGAGGAGCAGTTAACAATGTGTGCAAATCACCTAATCCTCACCACAACCCTATGGGGTCAGTTCAGCTGTTGTACCCATTTTATAGGTGAGACAACCAAGACCCAGAGCAGTTAAGTAACCTGTGCAGTCACACAGCAGAGCCAGGATTCAGACCCACACAGTCTGACCCTGAAGCCCACACATAACTGCTCTCTGCTCCAGGCGCCCATGGATGAAATCCAGCTACAGCTGCCTCTTGCCATAACTGGACATACAGGGAGGCATTTCTCTCAATCTGTATTTATTCAAACAAGCTGGCCAGCAGGATTTCTGAGTAAGGGGCTCTAAGCAAGGAATTTATAGCTATGTGACCTCTTCACCCTCAGCAGATAACAGAAACAACCTGTAGCCCAAGCTCTCCCTGCTTCAGAACAAGGGTCTGTCCACACCCCAGCTGCAGTGAGATGCAAAGCCTATTAGATGCCAGCACCGTGTGGGCTGTTTGATCTTTTATATACTAGGCTTTAGGGTCAATCCCATTTAACCAGAGTTCTAGCTATAAAAGGGCATTGAAATTGTATGACATGTGAGTTACAGCTGAATAAAGGCATTAAACCTTTAGCCTACGTGATCCTAGATTCTTCCCTGCTCTAACCAGCTGTGATTCCAGATGGAGACATTGCCCTTCAGCCCTTCGACATCCTCTCAGCTCCCCATTCCCATCCCCCCACCCAGAAATGCAAGTGTGTAAGTTCCATACACCAGAGGTGGAGGGCTAGGAGTCAGAGTGAGCTGGGCTCTCACCACCT
The DNA here is from genome assembly GCF_009873245.2 of Balaenoptera musculus. Classification (NCBI taxonomy): domain Eukaryota; kingdom Metazoa; phylum Chordata; class Mammalia; order Artiodactyla; family Balaenopteridae; genus Balaenoptera; species Balaenoptera musculus. The sequence goes on along the minus strand of NC_045799.1, from coordinate 27,293,575 downwards.
CCTCGCATCCCTGCCTCCCCCTGCAGTGGTGTTTCCCCAGGATCTGCTGGAGAAGGGCCTGGAAGCGGACAATTTTGCCATGCTGGGACTCGGAGACATCGTCATTCCAGGTGACCAGGCTGAGGTGGGGGCCACAGTGCAAAGGGTGGAGGGGGCTTCCCTGGAGAGGGAGGAGTCCTGTGAAACACAGCCTTACCCACCAGGAGACGGAAGGAGAAAGGATTAGGCTGGGAGATCCCCCCGCCCCCTGCCCGGGGGTCTGGTGAAAGGGTCCACCTCAGCACACATTGTGGAGTGCCGGTCCTGGGCCAGGCCCTGGGCTGGGCACTGGAGGGACAGTGGTGAGCAAGACTGCCCCTCACGGAGCTTCTGACTGGGTGAGCAGACATTACTCAAGAGCTACAGAAATAAACGTATGTGACAGACTGAAACACACTCTAAAAAAGCACGTTCTGTCGCAGTGTTAAAGGAATCTGATCCCCTCACACACTTGCACGTGTACACACCCCTTCCCAGTGTTTTCAGGTAAACAAATGTGCTAGAACTGCCACAGTCCCCTTGGTCCTTCTCTCCCCAGTGCTGGGAGGGCTCCAGGGAGAACATGCACTGTGTGTGGACACGGGGCACCATGGCTGTGGGCTCCTTTGTCTGCAGTCTTAGCAGAGGGACAGGTGGCACGCACCTGCTCGACTGCACGAGCTGGCCTCTGAGCCCATTATCTACGTGTGGGTGCTAGTCAGCGTGCCTGTGGATACAGGGACAGGTGCCCCGTGTGCAGGTCTGAGCGTGGACATACGTCCCTGGCAGCCTGCAGCCCGAACTACCTGGGGGCAAAGCTGAGCTGCCTCTCTGAGGGCAGCTGAAATGGCTGAGGCTTGGATGCTGTGTGTCTGCGAGATCCAGGCCTGGTGACAGGGGCACGGAACATCCAAAGAGCACTCTTACTCCCCTAGTCCCAGAGGCTCAGAGTCAGAGGATTAGAAGCACCCCTGGTGCTTGCTTAAAAGAAGAAAGTTTGGAACAAATTAAAAGCCAATTTATTTTCCAGTGTAGGACATAATAGCAGTTCTGCTAGTAAGCTGGCATGGTACAGGCACTTGTGATACCTTCCTTTTGTGTTACGTATGATGGTGAAGCAAAGGCTTTCTCTCTTGTGCCAGTGAGGAAACTGAGGCTCAGAAATGAAGGGACTTAAGGTAAATTCACACACTGGGAAGCAAAAGGGCCAAGACTCAGACCAGGTCTATCTGACTGCAAAAAAGGTTATATTATCAGAACTGCTTTTATGACAGTAATAACAATAATAAGATAGTCCCAGAACTATCATTTGTCAAGCACCTGTTGTTGGCCAAGCACTATGCTGGGTGTTTTTTAATATGTTATCTTTGCTACTTCTGGCAGCCCGATGAGGTAGAGGGTGTTTCCATGTTACTGATGAGGAAACTGAGGTTGAGAGAGACTTGCCTAAGGCCGTGGGGCCATGGTCTTGAAGCCAGGTGTTCCCATAGCCTGTGGTGCTGGGAGGAGGGAAGCAGCTCCATCAGACTGAAGAAACTGAGTCCCATAAAGCATTCATCTCGCCCTGCAGGGGAGGGTCTGTCACAGGCACCCGCAGACTTCCCCACTGTCCTTGTTGGGTGGTTCTTGGCTTGAGGCCTGCATGGGACATCTCTGCATATCCCCATATTCCTGTGTATCAGTCTTTTCAGCAGTCACAATCAGTGTGAGTTACTGCACCCTCACAGAGCCTCGGGGATGATCTTGAAGGAAGAATGGGTTGTGGGGTGTTGCTTTGAGGATCAGATGTGTTATTGTGAGTAAAAGCTCTTGGGAGCTCTGGCCCGTGGATTAGTTGAACAGTTGTAGAATTCAGCTTCCAGGGGCCACTGAGTTCCCAGTTTTGTTTCCAGAACGGCAGCATTTGTCTGTTCTCAGCACCCACCAGCTCCCTACTCACAGTCTTCAGGGAGGACTAACTCATTTTCCTCTTTGAAATTAATCACATGTTGCCAGTCAGTGCTTCTGATGAGCACAGAATGTTTTGGCTCCTGAGAACCTGCTCTCAACTGAATGAGGTTCAGCCCTGCTCTGTCTGAGCCCAAAGATAAGTCAGGGAGACAGACACACAGATGGACGTGTGTGCAACATGCAGAGGCCAGGCTGGCTGGCTGTGTCTCAGGGACTCAGGTTTCCAGCGTGACTGGGCTCGGTTTTGAAGTGCAAATAGTGCAGTGGGTGGACAGAGTTCACTGTCCCTGCCTCAGCTCCTGCAGGACCTCCCAGTGGTCTGCTTGCTCCTACTCTTTCTCCCTCCAGCCAAGCAACTGCCATGGGGGCCTTTTTCAAAATCTTTTTAGGTTATTCTCCCACTTAGAATTCTTCCAGTGTGTCCCCTTACTCCCACTCCTCTCGTGCCCATGGGGCCCTGCGTGGCTGGTCCATCCCCAGCATCTCCTGCTCTGGGCTGCAGCCTTACTGGCTCCTTGACCCCTGCCACACCTCCTGAGCCCTCTTTCCTCTTTGCACACGCTGTTCCCTCTCCCTGGCAAGTGTCACTTCCTCAGAGAATTCCTCCTTCCTCCTCACCTCCCCCCAGCCTGGGTCTCATCCCATGATAGACCTTCCCATGACACAGGAAGCACCCTTTCACAGGCACAGTCTTACATTGATTTTTTTAACGTCTTTATTGGAGTATAATTGCTTTACAGTGGTGTGTTAGTTTCTGTTGTATAACGAAGTGAATCAGCTATACATATACATATATCCCTATATCCCCTCCCTCTCGCACCTCCCTCCCACCCTCCCTATCCCACCCCTCTAGGTGGTCACAGAGCACCAAGCTGATCTCCCTTTGCTATGCGGCTGCTTCCCACTAGCTAGCTATTTTACATTTGGTAGTGTATATATGTCCATGCCACTCTCTCACTTCATCTCAGCTTACCCTTCCCCCTCCCCGTGTCCTCAAGTCCATTCTCTACGTCTGCATCTTTATTCCTGTCCTGCCCCTACGTTCTTCAGAGCCTTTTTTTTTTTTTTTGATTCCGTATATATATGTGTTAGCATACGGTATTTGTTTTTCTCTTTCTGACTTACTTCACTCTGTATGGCAGACTGTAGGTCCAACCACCTCACTACAGATAACTCAGTTGCGTTTCTTTTTATGGCTGAGTAATATTCCATTGTATATATGTGCCACATCTTCTTTATCCATTCATCTGTTGATGGACACTTAGGTTGCTTCCGTGTCCTGGCTATTGTAAATAGAGCTGCAGTGAACATTGTGGTACATGACTCTTTTTGAATTATGGTTTTCTTAGGGTATATGCCCAGTAGTGGGATTGCTGGGTCGTATGGTAGTTCTGTTTTTAGTTTTTTAAGGAACCTCCATACTCTTCTCCTTAGTGGCTGTATCAATTTACATTCCCACCAACAGTGCAAGAGGGTTCCCTTTTCTCCACACCCTCTCCAGCATTTATTGTTTCTAGATTTTTTGATAATGGCCATTCCGACTGGTGTGAGGTGATGCCTCATTGTAGTTTTGATTTGCATTTCTCTGATGATTAGTGATGTTGAGCATCCTTTCATGTGTTTGTTGGCAATTTGTATATCTTCTTTGGAGAAATGTCTATTTAGGTCTTCTGGCCATTTTTGGATTGGGTTGTTTGTTTTTTTTGATATTGAGCTGCATGAGCTGCTTGTAAATTTTGGAGATTAATCCTTTGTCAGTTGCTTGGTTTGCAAATATTTTCTGCCATTCTGAGGGTTGTCTTTTCATCTTGTTTATGTTTTTCTTTGCTGTGCAAAAGCTTTTAAGTTTCATTAGGTCCCATTTGTTTATTTTTGTTTTTATTCCATTTCTTTAGGAGGTGGGTCAAAAAGGATGTTGCTGTGATTTATGTCATAGAGTATTCTGCCTATGTTTTCCTCTAAGAGTTTTGTAGTGTCTGGTCTTACGTTTAGGTATTTAATTCATTTTGAGTTTATTTTTGTGTATAGTGTTAGGGAGTGTTCTGATTTCATTCTTTTACATGTAGCTGTCCAGTTTTCCCAGCACCACTTATGGAAGAGGCTGTCTTTTCTCCATTGTATGTTCTTGCCTCCTTTATCAAAGGTAAGGTGACCATATGTGCATGGGTTTATCTCTGGGCTTTCTATCCTGTTCCATTGATCTACATTTCTGTTTTTGTGCCAGTACCATACTGTCTTGATTACTATAGCTTTGTAGTATAGTCTGAAGTCCAGGAGCCTGATTCCTCCAGCTCCATTTTTCTTGCTCAAGATTGCTTTGGCTATTCGGGGTCTTTTGTGTTTCCATACAAATTGTGAAATTTTTTGTTCTAGTTCTGCGAAAAATGCCATTGGTAGTTTGATAGGGATTGCATTGAATCTGTAGATTGCTTTGGGTAGTACAGTCATTTTTCACAATGTTGATTCTTCCAATCCAAGAACATTGTATATCTCTCCATCTGTTTGTATCATCTTTAATTTCTTTCCTCAGTGTCTTATAGTTTTCTGCATACAGGTCTTTTGTCTCCTTAGGTGGGTTGATTACAAGGTATTTTATTCTTTTTGTTGCAATGGTAAATGGGAGTGTTTCCTTAATTTCTCTTTCAGATTTTTCATCATTAGTGTATAGGAATGCAAGAGATTTCTGTGCATTAATTTTGTATCCTGCTACTTTACCAAATTCATTGATTAGCTCTAGTAGTTTTCTGGTAGCATCTTTAGGATTCTCTATGTATAGTATCATGTCATCTGCAAACAGTGACAGCTTTACTTCTTTTTTTCCGATTACTTACATTGATTTTTGTTAATATTCGATCAGCATGCCCTGCCCCCTCGGCTGGGCTCTGAGAGCAGTGGTTTTGCTTCCCCCTGTATTGCGTACGGTGCCTAGTGCTTAGGCACCCTATAAATGTTTGGTAGGGTGGGCCCAGTGTGCCACACTGTGGTGCTATGAGGTGCCAGGTCAACGTGGTCCCAGACCAAAGCAAAATCCTGGGACCGTCTCATTGTTCCAGGTGGCCTGAAGGTAGAGAAATGGGATTTCTGCTGGCAGTTAGCAGTGTCAGCCACACCCTTGGCCCCTGATGATTGCTCCGTGGCTGAGAACAAGTGGGGACCCAGTTGCATATTAGCTGACTACCCTGCTCCTCCTCTACCACTGTCTAACCTGGCTTTCTCCCCGCAGGAATCTTCATCGCCTTGCTGCTGCGTTTTGACATCAGGTAAGCCGCTTAGGCACGCTAATGCTCAGGCTCCACAAGGGAGGGGCCTCCCCTGGGCAGGGAGGTTCTCTGGGGTTCTTCAGCTTCCAGGAGCCCAAAGGAGGTAACTCGGGACCACACCTTCAACCCCCACAGCAGCCAGGGCAATTCCGATTTTATCTGCATTTTGCATCTTGAGGTTCTAAGTGTTCAAAGAGCCTGGAGAGAGTGGGGCGAGGTATGAATCACAGAGTGAGATTTAAACCCAGAGGGTCCTGGTGGTACCCATAGAGCTTTCTCACCGTGTGATCTTGGCAAGTGAACTGACCTTTCTGAGGGAAGGTTTCTCATCCTTAAGTTAGTAGTAAACAGGAGCTCCTGGCTGGGGCTGACCGAGAAGATGTGGAGGGAGTGCTGAGCACAGGCTGACCTCAGCGGCTCCCAGGGAAGTCCAGCTGCAGGCTCCGTCGTCATCATTATCGCTTTTTATCAGCCCGGGGTCAGGTCACCGTGTCCCAGCTGCTCTAGCTGTTCCGCACCCTCTCCTTACTCAGACATTTTCAGCCCATTGTAGAAAGTGAGCACAAGGGCGAGGGAAGGGGGCCAAGTGGAGCCACCCCTTAAAACTCAGAAAAGGTCACACCGAGTTAATGCACCTGGTCAGCCGGGCCTGCCACCAGTAGGTGGTGCTCAGTCTTCCCAGTGGAGGGCTTGCTGTGTGTGCGCTTAATTTTGAGGTGGTTTATGAACTTTTCTTAATCTCCTTGGGTCCAATAGTTGCCAAAACAGTAATAGTGTTGAAAGTGGTAGTGAGAAACTCAGTGCCAGTGTCATGGAAATCCAAGTTGCATGTGAAACTTTAACTTTTCCTCACTGATGTAGATCTGGGTTATTTGGGTAGTGCCACTGTGGAGCCTTTGGAAGGGACCTGGCCAGTCTGTAAGTAGAAGCACATCTTTGCCAGCTGCTCTGCCCCTAGATGTTCAGAGGTAATATAAAGAGCAACCCACGGGAGTCTCCAGGCCATTTGCTAGAGATACAGATTCAGCTGGCAGCACCCTCGGAGGAAGGATCTCATTCCTGGCCTGGACTTGCAGGATAGGCAAGTCCTTCCGAGATGGTTCCAGAATCTGCGTGACATTCCCAAAGGGAATCCGTTACCCTCCAGGCTGCACAACAGGACAGGTCTCAGTGTACTGGCAGCTCCAGGCTCAGAAGCTGCCAGGGTAAGGAGGGAAGGGCATCAGAAGTACTCATTCATTCCACAGATGTTGCTGGACACAGGCAAAGGTCCTGAGCTGGCATTGTGAAAGGGCATCAAGTGATGGCAGTGCCAGGTTGCACGGGTCAGCTCTTCTGAAGCTGATCTTGGGTGAATCTCCCAGGAAGCCACTGGCGTTCTATGCATGTAATCAGCATCCATTCAGTATTCACAGCGAGTTACTGAACTATTAGCTCCACTGCGCTTAAACGAACTTGGCTGTACAGTTTCTGTATCAGTGTTCCTCAAAGCATGATCCACCTGTATCAGATTCAAAATGCAGATTCCCCAAACCAACAAGGACCTACTGTATAGCACAGGGAACTATACTTAATATTTTGTAATAACCTGTAAGGGAAGAGAATCTGAAGAAGAATATTTATATATATATATATATATATATATATATATATATATATATATATATATATATGTGTATATATATATATATATATATATATCTGAATCACGGTGCTTTCCACCTGAAAGTAACACGATATTATAAATCAACTATACTTCAATTTAAAAAAAAAAAGCCAAAACTAAAATTACGAAATTTAAAAAAAAAAAAAATGCAGGTCCCCAGACCTATTAGATCCAACTCCCTGGGAATTGGACCTAGAACTCTGGGTGTTTCTTTTGTTTTGTTTTTGTTTTTGTTTTGTTTTTTTGGCCATGCTGCGTGGCTTGCGGAATCTCAGTTCCCCGACCGGGGATTGAACCCGGCCACGGCACTGAAAGCCCAGAATCCTAACCACTAGGCCACCAGGGAACTCCCATACAGCTCTGTATTTTTTTAACATGCTGTCCAGGTGATTTTTATGCTGGCCTGAGCTTCCTAGCCACTGTTCTAGGTTATAGCATTTGATATTCAACAACCACTAGGGAGATGGCTCGTGGTTTTCCCATTTTGCAGATGAGTAAACTGAGGCTGAAAGAAGGAAAGTGACTGGTCCAAAGACACTTAGCTGGGGCAGAATCAGAGTGCATGCCCACCTCCAAGCCCCCGGCCCAGAGCTCAGCCACCCCACACAGCCTCCAGGGTCTTCCCCAGCTCCCCTCCTCCTCACTGTTGCTCTGCAGTGCCTCAATCTCACCCTCCTCTCTCCCCACATCATCACTGAAGCTTGAAGAAGAACACCCACACCTACTTCTACACCAGCTTTGCAGCCTACATCTTCGGCCTGGGCCTGACCATCTTCATCATGCACATCTTCAAACACGCCCAGGTGAGCATGACTGTCCTCGGTGTATCGGGAGTGCTTTCATTGCAAGTGATGGGCACTTACTTGTCCCACATGCAGGCAGTCCAGTGGTGTAGAGCAAGAGTGTCTGTGATTCTCTTGGCCTTTTCACCTGTGGTCGTTGCAAGGTGACTGCCCTACTTCAGGCAGCACATGCACACTGGTGGCAAGGAGGAGAAGGAGGAAGGATGCCAGCATGCCTGTCGCCTTCATCAGGAAGGCGACACCTTTCTCCGAGTCCTCTCAGCAGATTTTTGCCCACATCTCCTGGGACAGATCAGTGTCACTGGGCCCCAGCTGTAACGTGGCCATGGCTTCTCAGCCTCGGTAGTGGGAGCAGACAGAAGAACGGGATCAGGTGGGTGTTGGGGGTCTCAGCCCATTGTCCACCCACCAGGTAAGTGATAGGATGTCAGGGCCCCCCTTCCATCACTCCCCAAGCAGGCCAGGCTCTGCCCCCTTCTCCCACCTAGATGGGTACTGAGCTGCCACAGAGTGAACCAGGCTGGGCTGGAGCTGAAAGCTGTCAGTGTGGCTGGAGAAGAGGAGCTGGGGAGGGGAAAGCCAGCAGACAGGGTTGCTCTCTACTGGAAATAAGAGCACTCCCCATGTGTCAGGCTCTGCTCAGTACTTCACGAGGATCCTGTGAACAGATGAGGGAACTGGAGTTCAGGTGCTACGTGGCAAGTGTGTGGTGGAGCCAGGATTCAAACCTGTGTCACATGAAGACCAAGCCCAGGCTCTGAACCCCCGGCCATGGGAGAGGCAGTGTGGAGTGGAGGCTAAGGGAGCCGTGGTGTGAATCCAGGCTCCACCGTCTGCTTTTGCAGGACTCTGGGCAAGTTGCTGAAGTTATACTCAGGATTCCTCATTGATTCATGAAAACAGAAAATGAGGATAAATAATAGTAGCCACCTTGGGGTCGTCTGAGGGTGAAATGAGTTAATATAAGTGAAGTGCTCAGAACCATGCCTGGCCCAGTTAGTATTACTGTACCCCCTCCATCCTCCCCTCCTCCTCCTCCCTTCCCCCTTCCCCAGGGCACCGGCCACAGAGAAGCCACATTTAAATTAATCACAAGAGCTTCTGGCCAGTTACTCTGTGCCAGGCACTGTGCTAAACCCTCTCGCTCATTAACTCATTTAGTCCTTAAAATATTTTCATATCTACAATGTCTGTGAAATCGATACTGTTTTACAGAAGGTCCAAGGTCCCCTGGCCCATAGAGAAACCAAGAACCAGTGGGGAAGCACCTCTCATTCACTTCTGCCCCAAATGGCCTTGGAAGCTCCGCAAGCTGAGAGGGACATGCACTTGGCAAGGAGGGCGCAGGGAGTGCTTGGGCCTCCTTGGAGGTCTCTTCCCCAGCTGTCAGTCCCGTGAGGGTCCAAGCCCAGAGCTATTCCACAGAGGGCCACCAGGTGGCAGGCTTGCCTTCTGCCTGGGCTAGACTCAGAGAAGGCTCCATTGGGAGCTCTCACACAGGCTCAGGGCAGAGGTGGGAGGGGTGGTCCTCTGTGTGGGAGAGAGAAAAGGAACCTTCCCTGGGTGACAGAGAAAGTCAAGCTGAGACCTGGCTGGAGCCCTAGACTCCTGGTCTCAGGCATCTGCTACTCCCCAGCAGCAGCTCAGCTGTTCTCCCCAGTCATCCACATGGGCATCTCTCTGAAAATCTTTTTTGGGATGGGGATCGGGACACAAGGGAAACCTGTTCTTTGAGCTCCTTTTCCCTCTCCAAGACATAGGCAGTCCCAGTGCGAGCAGTTCCCTAGGTAGGGGTCACCTCTGCCTCTGTGCTCCCATTTGGCTTCTATCAAAAATGCACTCCAAGCCAGGACTAGCAGCCTCCTAGAAAGGCCTTTAATGATGATCAGGTGTCCTCATCATACGGACGGAGGGGGAAGCCCAGAAAGGAAAGTGGTTTATCTGTGGTCACACAGCAGAGCCAAGGCACGATGGAGGGGCAGGAGTCCTGACCCCAGCTCACTGCCCCGAGCTGTACATCCCATCCTCTCCTTAGCACTGACTTTCTTTGGAGAGGTTCCCTGATGCCTTGAGAGGAAAAAAAAGAATAGGTTTGTATCCCTGTGATACTAAGCAAACTCACTTCTTCCCAAAGGAGCCCCTCAGTTGCTGCCAGCTCTTAAGTGAGGCAGGCCATGGTGGGGCCAAACTTCTCACCCTCCTCCTGGGAAGCCTTCTATTTTGCCCAGCCTGGCCTTGGTGAAGAAAATATACTGGACTTAGAGGCAGAGGAACCTGGGTCTGTATCCTGACCAACTGTGTGATTTAGGGCAGATCCTTTTTTCTCCTCTGATCTTCAGAAAAAGTGATCTACTTTTCAGAAATTAAATTTTAATCAGTTTGTATTTGTTTTATTTTTATTTCATTAATTTTTGCTTTGCCTTTATTATTTTCTTCCTACTTTGGGGGTGTTTATTTTATTCTTTTTCTGGCGTCATGATTTGAAAACTGAGATTGTTTATTTCCAGTCTTTCTAGTAAATATACTTAGGGTTACAGATTTTCCCCTGAGTACTGCTTTGGCTGCCTCTCACAAGTCTTGGTGCACATCTTTGTCGTTGTGATTTCTATCATTCTTGGCCCAAAGCCTATCTCATAGCAAAGACCTGATGCAGGAGAAGAAGCTCAGCTGCCCAAGTTCAAATCCCAACTCAGCCACTTAACACCCTGTGTGACCTCAGGCAAGTCATTTCCTTCTGAACCTCAGTAGCATCATCTGTAAAACTCAGATCCAAATGATTAGGGTGTTATTAGTTTCAAGAATAATATATATGAAGTGAGGTAGTTCACAGCTCACCCATGGCAGGAGCCAGGAAATGGTCTGATGGTCAGCCTCAGGAGACTGTGGAGCCCTGTTCTCTAGCCAGGGGCTGGCTTTGCCTTTGGAATGATGTCTCCTTCACCCTCACCCTAGTTATCTCCAGGACACCCCTTAATTTTGTGAGCATCTGTGAGGAAGCCATTGGCTTAGTATTTACCAGGCCCTCTTCTGAGTACCAGGAATACAGCAGTGAACAAGACAGCTGTGGAGCCTGCCCTCATGGAGTTGACAGCGTAACAGAAGACAAACTCCAGCCTATAATGGCACAGGGATGTTTCAGTCCAAGTTGCCAGAGAATGTTGTGAAGAATTGCAGGGGGAGTGGGGGGGCTGAGAGTGTGCAGCAAGAGGGCCTGACTCCATGCAAGCAAAGGCTGCCGCACAGAAGTAACAGCTGAGCTGAGGTCTGATGGAGGAGGAACCTAGGCACGGGTGGGAAGAACATCCCAGAAACGGCACATGCAGAGGTCCTGTAGCTTCAGGTGACAAGGAGGACCAAAATGAGACCAGTGTGGCCAGAGTAGGGCAGGGCAGGTGAGGTTGGAGAAGGAAGCAGGGGTCACATCTCATGGGGACTTCAGGCTGCTGGGAGCATTGGGGGCCATGGAGGGTTGATCAGTAGCATGAGGTCCAGCTTTCAGATGCTGCAAGGAGAAGAACAGCTTTGGAGTCTGGGGGGTGCCCAAGTTCAACCTCCAGTTTGCCATTTAGACCTCCAAGGCCTGGGCTACCCCCTCTCCTCCCGAAGCATCAGCCTTCCTTCCGTACACAAGGAGGATGGTCACAGCAGGTGTAGAGATGAACTGAAGCGCTCCCCAGAGGCTGAGCTCGGTGCACACAGTAGGTACTCTGGGAGTAGGGCCTGTTAGTGTAATTGTCCCATCCTCCAGACCCAGCTTCACCAGGAGTTTCCTCACAGGCTCTGGGCCCAGACCACCTGGGCATGAATCCCGGTGGAGCCAATGACCAGTTGGGTGACCTCAATCCAGGCCACAGAAAGTACTCCATCCATAGCAGCTATGTCGTAATCATTGTCATTCTAACAGCATCTCCTGGAGCGTTGTTAAAAGTGCAGACTTCCAGCCCCAGACCTAGGCAAGCAGGGTCTCTGGGAATAGGACCAACTCAGGAGGTTGCAAGTTGGAACCTGATGTCGTGGGCAGTTGGGATGCTGCCATCCAGACTCATGGGCGCCCTTAAAGCCCTGCATACTTGAGTTTCTTTGGGTTTCTTGTGTTCCCTCCCAGAGAAGAACAGCCCTGGTCTGGAGTCAGGAGCCCTGGGTTTGGGCCCAGCCACTGACTTGCTCTGTGAACCTGGGCAGTCAGTGTCCCTCAGTCACACCCAGGAGAGGGTTGGGGTGATGGGCACAGCCCTGAGCGTGTGCCCTGCCCATCATTGCCTCACCAGCCTGTGTTCTCTCTCAGCCTGCGCTCCTGTACCTGGTCCCCGCCTGCATCGGCTTTCCTGTCCTGGTGGCACTGGCCAAGGGAGAAGTGACAGAGATGTTCAGGTAAGAGGCGGCAGGGGGCAGAAGTCTGCATGGCACAGGTGCACCTGCAGGCAGCTAGTGGAGCCTGCCAGGGCTGTTGGTACATGTCTCCAGGGGAGCACTGTTCCCACCACTGGCCTTACCCCTCTCCCTTTCCACCAGCACATGGGTGCCAGGCCCGCGGGCACCAGCGGAACCCTCCTGGGGGCCAGGAGCCAGGGGAGGGCAAGGCCTTGAGGCTCTCGAGGCAGCCCCCACACCCAGATGCCAGCTGAGTCTTGAGAAGGAACTGGCTGGTGTAGATTCCCCCCCAGGCTGCCCCACTGTTGGGAACCCTGGGTTCCCATTCCTGACTCTGCTGCCATGTGACTTCAGGCATGTCCTTCCCCTCCTCCAGCCTCAGTTTCTACACGTGAGTAATAGAGGGGACCCTAGTGTGATGGAAATGCCCTATTAGAAGTCAAGTGTCAGTCCCCATCCAGTCGCCTCTGTGGCTGTAACCCACAGCTAGCTGCTTTCTCTCTGTCTCAGTCGCACACATACCCCTTCCCCATGGCCGTCCGCACACGTGCCACACCGATGATCAGCCCCACCCTGACCCCAAGGCCTGCATGACTCCGACAGGTGTCTGCTCCCCAGCAGCACTGACCCCACCCGCCAGGGACCCAGAAATAGCTGCCAGCTGCAACTGAAGCTGCCCACTCAGGGGCCTTCCACCCAGCTCCACCTGCCTGGCCTCCCGGTTGTCCCTCGAGCGCCTGCCAGAGCCTTCTGTGCACCTGGCTGCCTGCAGGGGAACCTGTGACTCACCCCTCCCCCGTACCTGCCTCTGCCCTTCCTAGGAGCCCGAGGCTCCCAACCTGCCTGCTCGTGGCTCCCGGCCTGGCAAAGCCCTGTGGACTCTGAGGCAAGGCTGGGGGTGAACTTGGGGGAAGATCTGGGGGACCCCTGGGGGCAGGGGTGGGACCTGAGCCCTGAGCTCAGTCCCTACCCTCACCCTCGGCTCCCAGCCCCCACTTGGGGTCACCTCCCCCGCCAGGACAGAGGGTGCCTGCCTTTAACCACTTGGTGCTTGGTTTCTCTAAATGTTCGCCCACATGGGCGCCCCACCTTTCTGTCCCCCACTCCCCAGGAGGTTCTTAGATTGAGGTGATAAAGCAAATGGTCTCTCTCTTCTCTTTCTGCCCATCTCTCTCCCTAATTCTCCATCTTATCTTTGGTTTTACTTTTCTTTTTATTGGCACTCTCCTTTTTTTTTTTTAATTCATTTACTTCTTTTTAAATAGGTAACACATGCACATCGGTCAAAATTCCACAGCATGAAAAAAAAAAAAAATTCCATAGCATGAGAGGGACAACCCCTCAGACCTCAGCCACCCCCAGAGGCCAGCTCTGTCCCTGGACATTCAGAGACATCTCTGCACCTAAAAGCACGTATGTGTGTACACATTCTTGTGCAGATAGTGGCATTCTTGGAGCATTCTGCATCTTGATTTTTCACACAAGGGTGTATCTGAGAGATGTTTCCGCAGCAGCACGTATACATCTAGGGCATCCTAGTTCTTTTGCAGAGTGTCCCCCTACGTAGGTGCATCTTTTTTTCTTTGTTCTCCAAGTAACACTGGCTTCTTTCCACAGAGCCGGAAAGTGCAGAGATAGATAAAAGTAAGACCCAGTCCTGCTCCCTGCTCCTTGGAAGAGAAGTCTCTGTCCTCCCTTAGTCTCTTCCTCTCCATCTCTTTTTTCTGTCTCTCTGTCTGTCTCTCACACAGCTACGAGTCCTCAGCGGAAATCCTGCCTCATACCCCGAGGCTCACCCACTTCCCCACAGTCTCGGGCTCCCCAGCCAGCCTGGCGGACTCCATGCAGCAGAAGCTAGCTGGCCCTCGCCGCCGGCGCCCGCAGAATCCCAGCGCCATGTAATGCCCAGCGGGTGCCCACCTGCCCACTTCCCCCCACTGCCCTGGGGCCCAAGGTAGGGCAGACACCCCAGCTCCAGTGTACAGGGCAGGGAGGCTTGCCAGGGGCAGGCGGCAAGAGGCAGCTCCTCCCCCACCAGCAGGCAGTCACAGTGCCCAGCCGCAGGGTGGGGGAGCAGGGCCCCAGAACCCTGGTGTCCTCACCAGTACTGTGGGGCTCATGTGACAGTGGGTGTCAGCAGCCCGTGTCATACAGCAGTAGACACTGTTACCACTCTCCGTATATGTATAGCCTTGGGCAAGTCACTTTCCTCTCTCGGAAACCTCTCTGTTCATCTGTAAGTGGGCACGTGCCTGCCTTGTGGGGTTGATCTGGTGAGGAAATGTGAGTATGGTTCTTGGCATGAGCTCACTTGCTCAGTAAGTGGAGCCCCTAGTAAGAGTTAAGCAGGGTGTCCGCCTGGGAGAGTGGCACCCTGCCACTTGCCAGTAGAGCAGCCCCCTGCCTGCCCGCACCCCTGGGGCTGAGCTGTGACTCCTGCCGTGTGCCCTGGGAGGCAGCGCATCTCCCGTAGCCTCATCCTGGCTGCCCCTTTTTTCCCCCATTCTCTCCAGTGGAAGGTTCAAGAAGCTTAAAATTGGTCTTCACAAGCCCAAGCCCAACCTCTCCCATTTGCCGCTGCCCTTGCCACCTCTTGGCACCACCAGGCACAGAGAAAGCGGAGCAGGCAGCCTGTCTGAGGAGGGCGCACAGCGGGGCCGGGCCAAGTCCTGGAAGGTGCTGGGCCGAGGATGTGTGCGCCCAGGGGTTTCCCCGCGATGGTGGGAGGTGGGGCACAAAGATTCTGCTCTTCCCTCCTCTAAATGTGTCGTCATCGTTGTTTTGTTCTTTCGGTCAGCTATGAGGAGTCAAATCCTAAGGATCCAGCAGCAGTGACAGAATCCAAAGAGGGAACAGAGGCCTCACCATCGAAGGGGCTGGAGAAGAAGGAGAAATGATGCGGCTGGTGCCTGACCCTCTGAGGGCCAGACACACGGGCGGGGTGGTCCCCCCCCCACGGGCCCGCACGGCCGCAGTCCTGCTGAAGGGGACCGGCAGCTCCAGGAGAGGGGCAGGGGCAGCAGGCTCCCTCCAGCGGGGCCTCCGGGGCCTGGTCCCCTCTCCCCCTTCTCTGGCCTCGCTCTGCCCCTCCCCATCGCTGCCCGCAGAGGAAGCCCCAACTGCCCCCACCCCCCGCAAGGTGCCAGGTGGGAAAAGTGGGTCTGATTTTTAGACTTTTGTATTGTGGACTGACTTTGCCTCACATTAAAAACTCATCCCATTGCCCGGGCAGTCCACTGTGCTTCTGGAAGGTTCTTACCCAGTATCTTACAATGGGTTTACTAGGTCTCACCCTCCCACCCCAGAGACTTTCCTATAAGGAAGGGGACTGTGGACCGTCGCAACCTGTGTTGAGGCCCTGACCTCTGGGCCCCTCCTTCCTGTATGCCCACCCAGTGCCTGGCCAGTATGCCAGCTCAGCACCCCCAGGATACTCTCTGGCCAGAAGAGGGGGCCCTCGAGCCGGCTCCCCCGCCATCCAGTTTTCCTGCCATGCTGCTCCCAATACTTGGGGGCAGTGAGGGTGCTGGACAGCTGCTGGATGCATTACCTACTGCCGGAAAGGTTTGCAGGGAGGAGGCTGTGGTACCAAAAGGCTGACCTGACTCAGCAAGGGGATCATTATCTGTAAAGCCAGGGAAATGGGCAGGGCTGTGTGAGCCCCAGGAAAGAGTTTGGATTTTATTCCCAGGCTGGCAGAAGTCATCTTCTGTGATCCTGATGTCCCCACGGCTTCAGCTGGAGAGCACTTGGACTCTAGGTTGCCCTAGAGATGAAGGCCCCACCGCTCCCATTCTGCCCATTCTGCCCATTCCTGAGATTGTTCCCAAAATGACTACTATAAGGCCAGAAAGATCCTGATTCTAGGAGCCGCCCCCAGGGCCCCTGGAGAGGCTGGGGGGCGGGGGTGGTGGGACTGGGCCCAGTGTTTACGAGAGGCCATCCAGGCCCAAGAGCTGGAGATCCCATAGCTAGGGTTTCTCCAAGGTTTGCTGAAGACAGCAGCCCTGGCCTGTAGGAGAACCCCCAGTGGACCAAGCCAGGGGTGGGCACAGCCCTCATCTGCCTGCCTGGGGTGGGGTCACTGGGTGGAGAAACTGATGTGGGAGAGGGTGGCCACTGGCCTGAGACTCAGACCTTCAACACCCACCCAGAGATCTCTCTTGCCTGAGCTTCAGGTTTAAAGGCTGAAAATGACAGGGGCTTCCAGACAGTTTGGAGCTAAAGCACAGGTAGGAGCAGAGAAGGGCAGCTGTTACGTGTACCGAGCACCTCAATACAGGATTTCACTTAATTCTCATGCTCTCAGGCTGTGGGTGCTAGTGTAAGCCCCGTTGCACAAGTGAGAGAGTTGAGGCAGATTACCTAATCATAGACATGGATTTGACCTTGAGCAATCTGAATCAAATTCCAGAGTTCCTAAGGACTTTGTAACTCCTCTGCAGACCCCTGGGCCTGAGTCCCTACCAACTTCTCTGGGCCTTCTGGAAAGGAGGGGTAGGAAATCTCAAAAGCTTCTCCCAGTCCAGGGGGTCCCTTTCAGGGACTTCTCGGATCTCTGCCGACTCCAGCCGCCTCCAGAGAGGAGGCCGTGTGGTCCTGGAACAAGGCCTCTCTGAGGGCGGCAGATGGGGCAGGCAGCCCAGGCACACAGCACGGTTGGTTCTGCAGCCCGGAGCCCACAAAGGCCTCATTGAGTCACCGCCGGCCCCCGGCGGAGGCTGAGGTGGCAGTGGCGCCGGGCGCCTGCCACCTAATGACCGTCCTGGCCCGGCCAGATGTTCCACAGACCTCGGCAGCGGCCGGCCAGGGCCCGCCGGCCAGCCGGCACCGCAGAGGCCACTCTAATTCCAATTAACCAGCTTCAGCTGAGCAAACAGCGGGCAGTGGTGGCCCAGCCCGGGCGGTAGGCCCGGCCCGCAGAGCCTCCGAGTCTAGACTCCAGATGTGAACCGCCACAGCCAGAGTCCCATGGAAAGATGGCACCAGGCCGGGCACGGATTGGGTCTGCACGCCGGAGAGGTGGGGGTGGGCAGAGCCCTGGGTGGGCCTAGTGCCAGCCTCACCCTGGAGTGGGAGTGGATTCTTGGGAAACTGCTCCAAAGCCCCCATATTCTGCCCCTGGTTTGTTAGGTGTCCCTCTCTGTGGCCTCAGTCTCCCTTGACTATGGTAGGTGGGAGGGGTCTAATGTAGGGGAAGGGAGAAGGCCAGCCCTGCTGAGAGCTCCAGTACATTATTTCATTTGTATTTCACATGTGTCTAGCATTATGCTATGTATTTTAGAAATATTTATGTAATCGATATAACAGCCCTGTGAGGTAGGTACCATCATTTTTACAGGTAAAGGAAATTGAAGCAGAGAGACATTAAGTGCCCAAGGGGAGGATTTGAACCCAGGGTGCCTGGCTTCCAGAATCATGGTGTTCACCACAGGTGGTGTTGATGCAAGTCAGGATGCTAAATTCCGGGTTCCCGGTCTTGTGGTGGTGTTGGAGGAGAGGGTCAGCGTCTGACAGCAGGGCTGGCTACCACAATGTGACGGGCAGGCCTGCCCACTCTGTCCTGTTTCCTCAGCTGTGAAATGGGTAAGACCCTCCTGGGTGGCTCCAAATTTGGGAGTAAAGCCCTGAGATGCCCTTTTGGGGCTTCAGCACCATCTATGAGCTGGGCATCGGTCAAGCCGCTGGACACAGCAGGGAACACAGGTCAAGCGCGGGTTCCCCAGCTGACCTTGTGATCAGGGAGACAGACTTAAAACGGCTGAACAAATGGATAATGTCAAGTCAATGATAATGTCAAGACCTCAGGCAGGAGGGGTGCCACCGGCCCCACGCCAGAAAGAGGGCAAGACTTGCCCGGGGTCTCATAAGGAGTGGAGACCAGAGGCGGGGCCTGCTGCTCCCTGCCCACCCGGCTCTCCCACCGCTAGGATTCCCTCCACGTTCCAGGCCGGGTCGTGGGAGGCGGAGGTTGGGGAGGAGGCAGCATCCTGCCCGGGTGCGTCAGGAAGGGCCGAGCGGGAAGGAAGGCACCACCCCCACCCCCGCCGCGGCCACACCTGGGCTCTCCAGGCGGGCAGGGGGGCCCGGGCCGGCGCCTGGCTCCAGCGAGTCTGGGCCGCCTCCCCGCGCCGCCCGGCGGGGGCCGCCAGATGGGCCGGCCGCCCGCCCAGCTACGCAGGCAGGAAACAGCCGCCAGGGCTGCCAGGAAGGCGGACGCGAGTGGCGAGGCGGGGCCGAAGTGGCCCCGGCCCCTGAGGGGAGGGGTCAGGCGCAGGCGCGGCCAAGACCCTGTGAGCCGTGGAATGCCGGCTCAGCTGCTTACTTATCAGGGTTTCCTTGGGCAAGTCACTTCTCTTTTCTATCCCCCAGTTTCCCCACCAGTAAAATGCGTCTGCTTATCCCAGCTCTTTTCTTATCACTGTGTGACCTCAGGTCAGTTTCTTTACCTTCTGTTCCTTGGTTTTCTTACCCAGAAAATGGGGCAACAGCGATGGGCCATCTCCACTGAGATAAAACTCTGGGAGGGCTGAGCCTTTGCTTTCCTCCCCACCGTTGTAACCTAGCATGTGGCCCAGTGACCTAAAGAGTGGCACTCAGTATTTGTTGAATGACTTGTTGAATGTCCCAGGTCTAGGACGATCCTAGGGGACTGGCACATAGAAAGCACTTCATAAATGGACACGCTCACATTGCCTTGGGTCTGCTGCTTACCCACAGTGTGGCTTCAGGCAAGCAGCTTCCGGTATCTGAGCCTCAGTTTCCTCGTCTGCCCCACGGGTGGCTGTGAGGATTTAATTGAAATAATCCATGGAAATAATCCATGGAAAGCACATACAGCAGGTCCCCAATAGATGATATTTATGGAAGAGTCTACAAGATGTGTAAAAAAGAGATACTAATTTGGGTAAATTTGACGACAAGAAAAATATGAAGGTGGCTTGGAAGGAAATTTTTACTGTACATGTAATCTTTGGTATACTTTGTATTCTTTAATTTTTGAATTTTTCAAAAACAAATAACAATTGAAAATAAAAATAAATCCATCCCTAGCAAAAAGAAGTATCAGCTATTATCTCCAACTGTCAAAGGAAGCCCCTAAAACTCAGAAAGGGTCCAAAACCTTTCTGAGTCACAAGGAGCTGGGAAATGGCAAAGATGAGATTTGAACACAAATCTGTCGGACTCCAAATTAAAAACAAAGAGGAGTGAGGAAAGGAAGCTCATTTAGCCTTCATTACTGTTTCCAGGAGAGGATCCCTGTCTGAGTAGAGGGAAGAGGCCAGCAGAGTGGAAAAGAGTGAGAGATAAGGAAAGGTGAGCAGATCTCACAAGGCCAGGCCGTGGAGCTTTGGCTTTATCCTGGAGGCATTGGAAGCAAAGGAAGGATTCTGAGCAGGGGAGTGACATAGTCCTTTCTAAGCATTATAATTGGGAAGACCTGGAAGCCAAGGATGGGGCCCCAGGTCAGTGATAGTGATGCGCTGAGTGATAAAAGGGCAAGGGCCCCGGGGGCAGATGAACAAGAGAGATTGAGAAATCAAAGCAGGCCAGAGAGTGGACCCACGGTCATCCAGATATCCCTCAGCAGCATGGCAGGGCCATGAACCCACGTGTCCCAACTCTACTTACCAATTTCCTCTTCCTTGGAGGTTGTTCAACCCATACCACTTCCACCCTTAAAAATGTCCTAAGACCCCTGAAGGGGCCCTGAGTCTAGTCTGGTGCCAGGAAAGCAGCTTTGAGCTGAAGGGAACCAAGGGATGAGCGCGTGCTGGGGTAGATAACTGATTGAAACAGCATTTCCTCCACCCCAGCATGTACTCGGAGGGAAGGGCCTGTGATCTTGTTTGCAGGCACTTGTGCATATGCCTGATGCCCCCATGGGAGTGCAGTGCTCCTAGTGCAATGTGCATACTTTGGGCGTGCCCAAGGCACACATAAGTGCAGGGACAGACCTATATGTGTGTGAACCTGCATGTGCACCAGCCTAGCGGCCTCGTGCACACCCATCCTTGCAGGCACCCAGGAGGTGTCCAATCTGTACTGGGCAGTGTGAACAGAAACCTTCATGGAAGAAGAAGAAGAAAAGCAGCACCATTATTGAGCATTTAGTGTGTGCCAAGCACCATCCCGAGTGTTTACATTCTCCATGTGTTGAGTCTCCATCATACAGATGAGGAAATAAAGGCACAGAGAAGGGAGCTGCCCACACAGCAATCAAGAGCTTCCCCAGCTCTGAGTTCACATGAGGCCACCACCCCCTTGTCATTTTTCATGTCATTCAAAATTCATTTATAAAAACCTTTTATTATCTAGAAGTTGCATCCATGCCTTGTAGAAAATGAGAATATGTGTTAAAAAAAAAAAGGGAAAATAAAGCAGCATATTCCTGCCACCCAGAGATTACTGCTGTTAACAGCCAAACATAGATTTCAGGGGTTTTTTCTATTATGTATTTTTTAGCACAAATAATATCTATAGTGCAAACTATTTTGACATCTATTTTGTTTCTGTAGTTGACAATCTTCCCCTTCTCATTTTGGTCAGGTATCATCTCCTGTAATACCCAGACAGCATCCAACCTCTTTGTCATTTTAAGGCAGACCAGGTGAGACAAATAAGCCATCTGCATGTGAAGGCGGACGCCTGAGAGGCGGAGGAGGCCTGCTGGGGTCTGTGATGGGCCCTTCCTCCCCACTGCACCCTGCCCTCCTCAAAGCTGTGGAGGGGCCCAGACCCTTGCCCTCCTGAGACAAGCTATTGGGGAGGGTGGGCGGCGGCAGAGGGGACCAAGAGAAGGCCCAGCCCCTCGGCACTGCATTCAGGGCCTCTCCATGTGCCCGTGCCCCGCAAGTAGGCACCCCCCCCTTGCTGCTAAGAGCTGCGTGCCCACCCCCTCTCAGGCTATCCTAGGGTCCAGCTGGGGCCCTAGAGTGGGGAGGGGAGGTGGAGGCACACAAGACACACGCGTCAAAGGTGTGATGGGGCGGGGAGTAGAGAAAACCCAGGGGCCAAGGCTGGAAAGCCAGCTGCCATGGTGTGGAGTTGTGGGGAGGGGCCAGGCCCCTTTCTGCTTGAGAGGTTCTCTGTGCAACTATACCTGTGTGTGAGGGTGAAAGAGTGTGTGTTCTTGTGGAACCTGTGTGAGTTTGGGGTTGGTACAAGTGTGTGGGTAAGTGTGAGGATGTGGAAAACTTGCGTGGGGCAGAGCTGCAGATGTGTTTCTACCTGCTGGTGGTTGTGAACTCATGCTTATGTGTCTGGATCTATCTTGGCGTGTTTAAGAGTATGTGTTTGTGAGAACGCTTGTGAGCCAGGGCCTGCATTGGTGTGTGTGTGAGAGAGAGCAAGAGAGGGCGATCCCGTGTGACTGTGGGAAAGGGTTTGGGGAAAGGCTCTGCTGGTTCGAGCTGGTGAACGTGTGCTGATCCACCTGCTTTCTGCCCTCATGTGTGAGTAGGTCTATGTTCCAGGTCTCGTGCTATGGTCTGTGCTCCCCTCTGCCTGGGTCCTTCCAAAGCCTCAGCTTCCTCATCTGTAAAGTGGGCACACCCAGTCACCGGGTGCTGTTTTGATTCTGATTACCTTATTCTCTCTCTAACGCTGGCCTTCTGTCCAAATGCTGGCCAGTCCTTACTGCTCCAGTCAAATTGATGACACCTTGTTTTTTAAGCCTAAAACCTGCTTCTCCCAATTTGCTCAGCAACTATTTGCTAATCACCCTGGATTTACCTAGGACATACTTTCCATGAATGAAAAAGCCATTCAGGGAACAGCGCTGGGAAATGCCCCCACGGAGATGCTGATTTGTGCTTTATGCTGTGAAAGTCTCCTACTCTAACTGTTCAGGCCCAGATGTGCACCACAATCAGTGGGAAAGTTGCAACTGAGAGGGGAAAAAAAGGGTTTTATCTTCCTTAAAAAAAAAGCAAAAAAACTTTTTGTTTTCAATCTGTGTCTCTTTTAAGCCCCACGGGATGGAGATGTCCTAAAATAAGAAATTACACAAGAGGGGAAACCCCATTATCTTTTTTTAATGGGTCCCTGAGGATTCCACGCAGACCCCCTTCCCAGCCGCTGTGTGGTCCAGGCCTGAGAACACCCAGCCCCCAGCCCCGCGGCCCACACCCACCCACCACCCAGCCTGGGAGGCAGTTTCCCAGGATTCACATGGTAATGAAGGCATCCATCTTCTCCCAGACACACACTGGGCCCTCCGACCCTCCCAGGCCCCCCACACAATGGCCCCCCAGAGCGGAGGCCCCACCACCTGTTGGATTTTCCCAGGGAAGGGAGAGAGGGTGGAGGAGAAGAGCCCCTTCCTCCCAACCCGCAGCCCACTGGCCCCTTCTACCTGGGAGTCAGACAGTGAGAAAGCCCATGTCCTCACTCCTTCCTTAACTGACTGCACCTTCAGTTTCCTCATCCGCGAAATGCAGGTGGTGGTACCTGAGTCATTGGTGGCTGGAAGGATTCCATTGGGAGTGGTGCTAAGTGAACTGCAGACAAATGGGGAGTGGAGTCAATGCTAAGCTCTCAGCGATCACCACCACTTTACATGGGACCAGGCCAGATGCAGCACGTTGCATCATTGTCACCGTGCATCTCCATCACAATCCTGCGGTTGACACAGCTAGGATCCATTTGTAGAACAGGACACTGAGGCCCAGGGAAGATGGACTTCGTGCCCAGAGCACCACAGTTCTCAAAGCCACAGAGCCGTGAATCCAGTTTGCCTCACCCCAGAGCCTGAAATCCTAACCACTATTTTAGATCATTACCATCATCATTATCATCACAATTATTGAATTAGATAGTGATCCTGGAAAAGGCCACATGAAAGTCCCTAGGGAAGCCAGGAAGGGTGGCTTTACTCATCTCTGTCTCCCCAGGACTTAGCCAGAGCCTGGCACACAGTAGGTGATTAATAACTGAGGATTGCATGAGTGACATAACTGAAAAATGAAACACACATTTATTCTCTGGGTCATAGAGTCTGTTTCATTATCTTTTACCTTCTATTGAGCATCTACTGCAAAATGCTCATGAATAAATGATTCCCCAAATAAATGCATAGTTCCACCTTGCAATAAGCAAACAGAGACTAAGGTGGGGAGGGGGAGGGCATTCACAGCAAGTAACCGAAAATCAAAGTCACGGCCTCTTTAAGTGGAATCTTGGAAATCCCTGGACCACAACGCCTCCACACACACACTGCTGCTCCCCAGTGCAGAAATTGCCTCTCCTGCACCCTGCCCAAATCCTTAAATATTCAGAAGTTATCTCTATGCATTTATAGGTGTGGGGACAGGATGATTTTTGTTTAGAGCTGATCTGTATGTCCAAACTCTCTATAATGAATATGTGTTATCATTTTAATCAGCCTTAATATAAGGAATACATTATTATGAAACAACAAATCATGTAGAAGTACATGCCACAGAAAGGGGAAGGTCCACCTTCAATCTGAGTCCTCGACCTGATCCCACATCCCAACCCCAGAGACAACCCCTATGCAACCTGCTGGAGTAACTGGGCATTTTATTTTACTTTTTGGCCGCATCGTATGGCATGCGGGACCCTGACCAGGGATCAAGCCTGTGCCCTCTGCAGTGGAAGTGCGGAGTCTTAACCATTGGACCGCCAGGGAAGTCCCTCCCTGGGCATTTTAAAAGTGTATTCTAGGGCTTCCCTGGTGGCATAGTGGTTAAGAATCCGCCTGCCAATGCAGGGGACACGGGTTCGAGCCCTGGTCCGGGAAGATCCCACATGCCGCGGAGCAACTAAGCCCGTGCGCCACAACTACTGAGCCCGCGTGCTATAACTACTGAAGCCCGCATGCCTAGGGCCTGTGCTCCGCAACAAGAGAAGCCACGGCAATGAGAAGCCCACGCACCGCAAGGAAGAGTAGACCCCGCTTGCCACAGCTAGAGAAAGCCCGCGCATGGCAACAAAGACCCAACTCAGCCAAAAATAAATAAATAAATATTTTTTTTAAAAAAATAATAAAAAGTAAAAAAATTTAAAAAAAAATTTTTTTTTAAGTATATTCTAGAGAAACCCTGAAGACATTATGCTACATGAAGGAGACCAGTCACAAAAGACCAAATATTGTATGATTCCATTTATAGGAAAGAGCCAGGATAGGCAAACCTATAGAGACAGAAAGTGGATTAGTGGCTACCAGGGTCTGAGAGGTAAGGGTAAATGGAAAGTGATTGCTAATAGATTTCTTTTGGGGATAATGAAGATGTTATAAAATTAATTGTGGTGATGGTTGCACAACTCTATGATATACTAAAAACCATTGAGTTGTACACTTTAAATGGGTGAATTGTATAACATGATATGTGAATTATATCTCAATAAAGATGTCAAAGAAAAAAAAGTAAATTCTAGAAATGCTCCTACCTCGGAGCCCTCAGCCCACTGACAGGGTGTTTCCCACCTCCAAGCCCCGGGTCCCACCTCCAGGGGGCTGTGACTGAGTGATTCTCAGGTCCAGTCACAGGTCCAGGTGAGTTCCTCAGACTGGTTCACAGATGTCTCCTTACCACACAATCTCAGACTGGGGGAAACCCCAGAAACAAAGCAGTCTCCCTTAATCTTTTCTGGGTCCAGACCTCTCCCCTTTACATTGTAATTTTATTTCATTTTTGAATCAGTAATACACTCTCATGGTGTATAATTTTAAAAATACAAACATCTCCCTTTTCACCCCCAGAGGCAGCCACACGGTGATCGGTTTCCTAGTGAGTTACAAGCAAATGCATATATTTTCTTTTTTATTCTTTTTAAACACAAGTGGTGGCAGTCTATGCATACTACCCTGCAACTCTGCAAATGGTTTTGTTTTGTTTTTCTACTTAACGAAGTACTTGGAGACCTTAGTATTTCAGGATAAAGGCAGCTTCCTCATTTTTTCACAGCTGCATGTATATATTCCGCTACATGGAGAGAACAGCCTTTATTCAACCAATCCCCTAGTGATGGACATATGGGTTTTTTCCAATTGGCTGTTCTTCCTGGACATACATCATTTCACACATTTGAGTATATCCTTAGTATAAATTCCTGAAAGTGAAAGTGCTGTCTCATGATTTCCCAGAGCCACACGGTATTTCATAGTGTATTTAGCTATTCTTTTGATGGATATTTAGATTGTTTCCAGTTGGTTGCTCTTATGAACAAGACTGCTATGAACACTTTATAGATTCCTTGCAGACCCCTTTGGCAATGTGTTAGAAGCTGTGGAGCTTTTCCCCCCAAAAAACGCATCAAATTCACCCAACATCGAAACCCATCCAGGAGCCTCAAAGTTAAGAAACTCTGATCTAAACCAACTGCTGTCACACAAACAGAAACACAAGGCCGGAGATGAGCAGGGACAACCCTCCAGTAGCGCGGGGATAGTAACCTTGCAGCAGTGGGCTCAGAGTTGTTGAGATTCCGCTCAATGAGTCGGGCCACCATCCTCCTCTACTCAAAACCATCCCAGGGCTCCTATCTCACCAAAGTCCTCACTGTGGCCTCTGAGATCCAGCTATGCCCCTTCCCCCATATCTCCATGACCTTCACTTCCTAGCAGCCTTCTCCTTGCTCACTCAGCTAAAGTCACATTAGCCTCTTGAACATACCAGGCACCTTTCTGCCTCAGGACCTTTACATTGATTATGACTTCTGCCTGAAATGCTTTGCCCCCAGTAGCTGAAGGAAGTGAGAGAAGAAGTTCTTTACTGAGATATCACCTTCTCAGAGAAGCCTTTACTGATCACCCCCACCCAAGATTGCAACCCACCCCAATTCCAGTCCTTCCTATCTCCCCGTTTCCTGACTTATTTTCCTCCATAATATTTATCACCAGAGGAGATACTGTTGCACTTACCCTGCTCATCGTGTGCCCTCCTCCCCTAAATATAAACTCCACAGGGTAGTGAGTTCTGTCTGTTCTGTTCACTATAATATCCCAGTGCGGGTCCGGAGCCAGGGTCGCAGTAGGCGCTCCACAAATATTTGTTGATTGAATGAAGAAATGAGGTTTGCAAAGCACTTAGCACACAGGAAGCTAAAGGAGGCGTGATATACCCACAGGCTTTGAGAACCCCAGACTTCAACCCTAGCCCTACCCAATCCTTCTTTGACCTTCGCCAAGTCACTTGTCATTCAGGACCTCCGTGTTCATCATCCCTTAATTGGAGGTGACGCTTAGAGCATCTCTAGCATCTCTATTCAGGGTGGCTGTGAGAGTGAAACGAGATAATTATTTAAAGCCCTGATAAGTGCTTAATAAAAGTCAGCCAGCATTGCCGCTGCTATGATGATGATGATGATGATGGTGGTGGTGGTGGTGGTGGTGGTGATGCCGACAGACAGGGGTGTGTGCTGGGACCTCCACACGCAGATGCCCCTTCTCCTCCTGGGGAAGGAGGTCACGTGGGGGAGGGGCATTCAGACCAGAGTCCTGAGATGTCTCACTGGTACTTTACAGCAAGAGGATGGGACTGTTGGGGTGGGGGGCAGCTAGAGGTAAAATGCTTCCACCAGAGAAGCCCTTAGACCCTTACTTCGGCTCCCCGCTTCCCAGTTGCCCCTGCCGGTGGCCACACCAGCCGCACCACGCTCGCCGCCCGCCCAGAGAAGCTTTGGTGGGAGGGCGGCGGGAAGGCAAGCCGGTTTTTCCCACGCTCCCCAATCCCCTGAACATCTGGCTGCGAACATCTGCCTTCAGCCTTTGTCTCCGGGCCCCAGGCCGGCCTCGCACCCGCCTGCCGCCGCCCGCGGCCCCCGCCCACCTGTGAGCCGCTCCCGCAGGGCGGCTCCCGATACCCCCGCCCGCCCGGTCGGTTCCCACGGGGTGAGCGCGGGAAGCGGGGCGGCCCATCTGCCTGGCGCGGCGGGTCCGGCCGCCGGGCGGCCCCAAGGGGCGGAACGCCCCCTTTCAGGCGGGTGCGCGCCCCAGCAAAGCCCGGGGTGCGGGGCCGCTCCCTGCGCGATCGGCCCAAAGTCACTGCCGGGGCTGCCGGGGGCGCCCGGGCTCCCAGCCTCTTCGCGAAGCGTCTCCCTGATGACCTGCCCGCCGCCCCACCCCCACCTCTCCCGCCAACCCCGGACGCCCCGGGTTCCCCGCGCACCCCTCCACCTCTAGCCCCCAAGCTTTAACTGCGCTGGCCCTTTTGCCTGGAAACGCCCCTTTCCGTCCTTGCTTGCCTAACGTTTCATTTCGTGAGGTGTAAAAATGACGCACAAATATAGCGACTTCTGTTTCCAGTACCCTATTCCCACCTCCCAGAGCTAACAACCCGGCAGTTTGATGTGTTTGCTCCCCTCCCATCTTCTTTAAAAGAAAAAACCCGCCCCGCCCCCACCCACCCACCCCGATCTTACTTCCCCGACCGGGATCGAACCCATGTTCCCTGCAGTGGATGCATGGAGTCCTAAGCACTGGACCGCTAGGGAATTCCCCCCTCCCATCTTCTATAAAGAATAAAACTTTACAGGTAGTGCTAGCTTTCTGGTAACCAGTGTCCCTGTCCTTTTCTCCAAGACTACTTGCCACCCCTCCACCTCCCAGTTAACAACACGACGTGAGCATGTTTCTTCCAGGCCATGTCTTCTTATACTTTTACTACACAGAAATTTATTAACATTGTTTGTGGGTTTTTTAAATTTACAGTTTAAAAAAAAATCATTTTGCGTTTTTCCCTAAGCAGCATCATATTTTTGCATGTATACAGCAGAATACATACAGGTCTAGTTCATTCCTGTTAACCGCTGTCTACCACTCCACTGTCGTTTCATTTCCCTGTCCTCCTGTTGTTGGACGGGTCGGTACTTTTCAATCTGCTCTGCTATCTATCGGCACAGCCGCGGTGTTGCTGCCTGTGTCTCTGGCATCTTGAGGGCAGGACTGTCAGGGTATGTCCGTGGGAGTGAACTGCTGGGTCATAGGGCATTCCCATGTTCACTTTTACTCAATATCGCCGAACTGAGCTCTCAAGTGATCACACCAGTTTACATACTCACCAACGGTGGATGAGAAATTTTGTTTTCCCACATCCTCACCAATTTACATTATCGGATTTTGAAGATTTTGAGTTTGATGTGGCAGTTAGTTGCCTCCTGTGTACCTCCCAGATGTGCAAATGTTCAGGCTCAGGAGCCTCTGCCTTGTCCTTCCTCACTTCGTTTCATCTCAGCTGGCAAATCGCCTCTTCTTACAAGAAGGCCTCCCTGATCTCCCTTAGTTGACTGGGATATCTCCCAGGCCATGCCTCCCACAGCCCCTTGTGCTTCCCCATCTCAGCTCTGGCAACTGGGGGTTGACTGCCTGCCCCACCAGACCGTGAGCTCCCCAGGCAGGGACCAGGTTTGCAGGCTGTGAGGAGCCTGAAAGTGCTACAGAGAGTGCTCCTGGAAGGCTTCATCCCCTCGAAATAAGGGGCTTCTCTTTCTAGTTCCTGCGAAGTCCCCCCTTGGGAGGGCAGCAGCTCACATATCGGTGGCGTCTGGCTCCCCAGCATGTGGACACAGCAGCCAGGAACCAACCACCTGGTTCCCTGAAGCCACCAACTAGCACCTTGTTCTTTCAATGCTGTGTCTAGCACAGAGTTGGTGTGAACTAACTGTTTACAGAATGAATGGCTGACACTTTATGATTCTAAAGTTCCATAATTCAGTGGTGAAGCATGTACCCGACTATTTCAATGGGGTTACCTCTGGGAGAGGTGGAAGAGTCACAGTAATAATAATAGCTAGTGTGTATTGAATGCCGACTTTGCTAGGCACTGTTCTAAGCTCTTTATGTGATTTAACTCATTTAATCCTCATAGAGATGGGAACTCTTACCGACCCCAGTTTCATAGATGGGGAAACTGAGACACAAGGAAATGAAGTGACTTACAGACCCACAGCTTCTAAGCAATGGACTGGGATGTGGACCCGGAGCTCTCTTCCTGAGAGACCTCACCCTGCAGTCTTCTAGGAAAAGGGCCTTTTCTTCCTGAAGTGTCTCTGAGGTGTCGACTTCCTTTTTAACCAGAGCAGTTCTGCTTTTGCATCAGCAAAAAATAGTAAGACTTTTTAAAAGACGTGAGAGGTTGACCTGAGTCACAGTATCTGAGGAGTATAGCCTCACCCATGACCTGAGGCAAGGGTGCATTTGAACAGCACTTAGAGTTGGGGTGACCGCAGAGGGTGGGACTGCTTCAGGCTTTTTTGGGTGGATAGGGACCTGGGCAGGCCCTGAGAGACACACCCTCAGCCGGTTCCGGGCCCCAGGGCAGGAGGGGGCCCCAGGTGTACTGGGGCAGGTGAGTCAAGGGAGGGCTGGGCTGGGCACCAGGCAGGGGCGGTGATTTCTGCTTCTGGAAAGGGGAGCTGTGGGGCCTCCTGTGTATCACCTGTGGGCATATGGGGAACCCACCGAAGCCCCACACCAGATGCCTCTTGCCCAGTCTCCCTCCTTCCACCTCCGTGGGCCTACATGGGTCTTGCAGCAGGGGTGGTGGTCTCTGCAGTCTCTGAAGAGGGCACCCTGGCTTGAGGCATGTCTGGCTGGTGGCATCAGCTTCTGTGGCTGCCAGGGTCAGACCGGCTCCCATGCCTCTGCCCTGGGCAGAGCCCAGGTCCACATTCCTGAGCATGAGTTCCTGGGGTCTGTGTGGGTGTGGTTGAGTGGTTGTGGGTCCTTAGGGCTTATGCAGGATTCTGAAGTAAGTGTGTGTGTGTGTGTGTGTGGGGGGGGGGGGGGGGAGGTGTCTACATCTAAAAAGACTTTGGGGGACTTCCTTGGCGGTCCAGTGGTTAGGACTCTGTGCTTTCGCTGAGGAGGGTGCAGGTTCAGTCCCAGGTCAGGAAACTAAGATCCCTCAAGCCACACAGCGTGGCCAGTAAATAAATAAATAAAAAGACTTTGGGGGTGGTGGGAGGCAGTACGGGGTCTTTGAACCGGTGAAGGTGGTGTTGGTTGGGTATGTGCCTTGCAGGGAGCCGGTGCACAGGGGAAGCTGGCTTGTTGATTTGCGTTTGGTTGTTTTCTCTAAGATGCGGGCACTGTGTGTCAGCATCTTGGTGTGAACAATACTGATCTGGGTGTAAGTGTTTGTTGTGTTTGGTGAATGTGTGTTGCAGTGTAGCGTGTGTGTCTGGGTTGTGTTTCTTGAGGGTGTTGCTGTGGTGTGTTGCTTTAGTGTTCTGTTAGGTGTGACAGTTGGGTATTTCGATGTGTTGCCTCCTTGGTCTCTGTATGTTTGTTGATGTGTTGGTTGTGCAGATTTGGGTTTTGGTTGTGTGTTGGTTGTCCCTATCATGTAGTGCTGTGTTGTGGGTTTGGCAGGCTGCTCTGTTGGTTGTGTGTATCGAGGTGTTGCTGTCAGTTGATGTGTCAGTCATGTCAGTTTGCACATATGTGCTGTGTTGGTCGTATAGGTGTGTCACTCAGTGTGTGTGGGTAGCAGTGTGTTTGTGCAGCCCTGCAGATTTGGCTGAGTGACCTAAAATGGGAGGTCCCTGGGCCCCGACTCTGTGCCTCCCTTTGGCCCTGAGACCCCAGGGCAGCAGGTCCTTTGTCAGGCCACAGGAGAGCCCTCCCCGCGTCTGCAAGGGACCCAGGGAGCGGCCCAGACTGTCAGGCTCCAGCCTCCCTGTTCATTGTTCTGGGGTCTCTTTGGAAAACAGGATGGGAAGCTAAAGGTGCACCCAAGGCTGAACCCCTGTATTCCCTGACATGACCCAGGAGTCCAGCACAGAACCCCTAGGATGGAAGGGTGGTGACAGGCCTCAGTTTACAGATGGGGAAACTGAGGTCCAGAATGGGAGAGGGACTTGGTAGAGGTTTTACAGCTGTTAAGGACAGATAGCTTGAAGTCCCCACACACTCATGCACTCATCCGTAGACTCCTGCTGGTTTGGGGGGATGAAAAAATGAGACCCCTGGAAGGACACAAGACTGTGTTCTGGCTCCCATTTCTGAATGCTTTCCATGTGCTAAGTACTGAAGTGTCATAACCTTGTGGATTAAGTTCAAATTTTGGCTCCATTTTGCACATGAGGTAACCGAGGACCATAAGTTAACAATTCATTAATTCAACAGATATTACTCTAAATATTACTCTATTTTAAGTATTATGCTGTGTGACCTTGATCAAGTCACTTACCCTCTCTGGGTCAGGCCCTGTGCTCAGCTCTAGGGACATAGCAGTGACCGAAGGAGCTGTGGTTCCTGCCCCACTAGAGCTCACAGCCTGGGGAGGGTGTGGAGAAGATGGACAATTCCCAAGAAAACAAAGATCATTTCAGATGGTAATAAATTCTATGAATAATGAAGACCAGGAGAATGTGAAAGAAAGTGAATAGCCAAGGGAGATTCTAACAAGGCCTCTGAAGAGGTGACATTTGACCTGAGACTTGAAGACTGAAGAGTCTTATAAAGATCTGGATGAGCCTTCAAGGCAGAGGGAACAGCAAGGGCAAAGGCCCTGAGGTGGGACTGCACTAGTTTAGTAAAGGAGGCTGTGTGGCTGGTGAGAGAAAGGAAGGAGCAGGAGATGTGGTTGGTGTGGTTGGTGGTGCCTGCAGGGGCTGCAGGCCCGGGAGGAATTTGGATTTTCTTCTCAGCACGATGGGCAGAGAGGAGTGTTGGCTGAGCACACAGTTCTGGGGGTAGAGTGTGGAGGGGGCTCTTCTAGTCTCCCATTACGGGGGGCGGGGACAGCCAGAGCCAAAGGTCTCTCCCCTGCAGCTCCAGCAGCCCCAGCCCAGAGGCGCCGGCCTGGCGGCTGGAAGACTATGCTGTGGGCACATCTGGGGAACAGCTGCTTGGCCAGGGCCAGAGCGGGTCACGTGGCACAGGCAGGACCGCCCCGGAGCCTACAAGGCCAAGACTCCCTGGAGGGGCAGTGGGGAAAGTGCCGGACATGTACCCGAATCCCTGCAGTGTAGACACACGTGCACACAAGCCCCACAGCCCCTCACAGCCACGGCCTCAGGAGCCAGACCACCTAGGTTCGACACCACATCCTAGCTGTGTGATCTGAAGCAAGTCACTCAACTTCTCTGGACCTCGGTGACCTCAGCTGTAAGGGAGACATAATACTACCACCTATGTCATGGGTGGTTTTCTCTCGTCAACAAATACTCATTGAGTGCCTCCTGTGTGCCAGGCACTGTACTCGGCCCTGGGTTATAGCAATGACGAGAACAGCAGTGGTCCCTGCCCTCCTGAGCTCACTGTCTTAGGTTAAACTTGGAACAAGGCCTGACCCACACTGAGCACTTAGAAAATGGGAGCCATTTGCCTTGAGTCCTGGAAGCCAGAGGAAGGATTGTAAAGGCAGAAAGGGAGCAGTGGTGACAGAGACATAATAATGCAAGGCCTTCCCATTCATCACCTCCTGGCGTAGCTTATTTCATTCTCACAACCGCTCCACAGAGACGAATAAGGGTTAGGTCCAGTTTACACATGGGGAAACTGAGGCACAGCTTAATGGCAGAGCCAAGATTTGAAGGTGTGAAGGGCTGGTCCCTTCTCCTCTCTGGCCCCCAGTATTCCCATCTGTGAAATGGTGCATTATAATCACACAGCTGCTGCCAGCCCCAGGGAGCAGCTGTGAAACTCAGATGGTGCCAGGTGTGTGTGAAGGGCTTTCTGAGAGACTAGTAGTGGAACCCTGGGGTGGGACCATGGGGGTTCATTTAATGAGTCCTCCAAACTTCCTGGCCACCAAAAGAAGGGTCTGTTTTCCTGAGCTGACCTGGTAGTAGGGTTCAGAGGCAAACACTCTCTCAATTCCCACTACCAAGGAGAGGGCCAGAAAAAATGGCCATTTGGCAAAAATATAAACAGGCAGTCTTTATTTAAATTCCTTGTCAGGCCTTAAAAATGCTAGAGATAAAAACCAATGTCTGGAAGTACTGAAAATTTTCTGGAGTGAAATGAAGCCAGCTTTTCCCCAGAGGCTTAGGATGGGTGTGTGTACAGGGGGGTGTCATTATTTCAGTTGGGAAGTTTGAGGGGAGCAGAGTGAAGGGAACGTTTCAGGGGGGTCTGAAAGCCCACCTTCCAGGGCTCACTAAAAACCCCTGGGAGCAAAATTACAACCAAATGTGTCCCGGAGGGACGGGCCTAGACTTGAACAGATGTTTTTACTGTTTAGTGAGCATCTACTCTGTGCCAAGACCACAGTAGGAGCTTTTCAAGCCTCATCTCAATGACTCCTCGAAGTAGCCTAAGGAGGTAGGAACTTCTATCATTTTGCCAGTGAGGAAGCAGAGGTTCAGAGAGGTGAACGGTCTTGCTCCAGATCACATAGTATAACAAGGATTTAAATCCCGAGCTTTTGGACCCCAAGCCCCAGCCCTTTACGCTATTCCACAGCCAACTGTCTCTCCTCAAACTGTCAAAGCTTTACGTGCCATTCACATGTCTTCATTCAGGCCTTTTCTCCTTGTGCTTTTCCCACATAAAGTGCCCAGAGGATAAGTCACCTCCTCTAGGAAGCCTCCCTGATTTCCTCCAAAGTAGAACTCATCCTTTCTTTGTGTGGTTAAGGCACCTAGCAGGCAATTTTCATAATACAGTCTTGATATGGCTAGCACAGGAGGTGGACGCTCATGAACGTGAAGTGCACTTAGCTATTGGGGGGTCCTAATTGTCCCTTGACTTTCTTTCTCTCCCTATTTGTCTGCAAAGTGTCTTTGGCATTCCACCTCATCCTAGTCAGCAGTCAGGCCAGAGGGAGGTATATTAAACATTTGGAGGTAGCTTTTTATTACACAAAGTAGTACATGAATACACTTCTGTTTAAAAATATATTCAAGAAATACCTATGTGTAATGGATCATAGACCTAAAACCTAAAACTTCTGGAAAATATAAGAAAAAAGCTTTGTGATCTTGGGTTAAGCAGAGATTTTTTACATATGACAAGAAAAGCATGACTCATAAAATTAAAAATTGGACTTCATCAAATTTAAAACTTCTTTTTTGGCCGTGTTGCACCTTTGTTGCTGTGCACGGCTTTCTCTAGTTGCGGGGCAAGCAGGGGCTACTCTTCATTGCGCTGCGCAGGCTTCTCATTGCGGTGGCTTCTCTTGTTGCGGAGCACGGGCTCTAGGCACGCAGGCTTCAGTTGTTGCAGCACGCAGGCCCTAGAGTGCAGGCTCAAATGTTGTGGCGCAAGGGCTTAGCTGCTCCATGGCCTGTGGGATCTTCCCGGACCAGGGATCGAACCCATGTCCCCTGCATTGGCAGGCGGATTCTTAACCACTGTGCCACCAGGGAAGTCCTAAAACTTCTGTTCTTCAAAAGACATTGTTAAGAGGATAAAAAGCGTACACACACTAGAGAAACATTCATAAATCATATATCTCACAAGTGATATTTTTTCAAAATATATAAAGAACTCTCAAAACTCAATAATAAAACAAACAACCAAATTAAAAGAAATGGACAAAATATTAAAGGGTGCACGAGGGATCCTTGTGATGGAACTGCTCTGTGTCTTCACTCTGGTGATGGTCACACAAATCTACACATGTGATAAAACTGCACAGAACTAAATACACACAAGTGCATGTAATCAGGTGAAATTTGAATTTCAGCAGAAATCAGAGGAATCTTGTTGTAATATTGTACTGTAGTCATGCAAGATGCTACCATTAGGAGAACTGGGTGAAGGATACAAGGGGTCTCTATTATTTCTTACGACTGCATGTGAATCTACAATTATCTAAAAATCATTTTTTTATGAGCAAAAGAAATGAATATCTTCACCAAAGGAGATATATGGATGGTATATAGGCACATGAAAAGATGCTCGACATCTCTAGTCATTAGGAAAATACAAATTAATACCACAGTGAGACACTACAACACATCTATTAGAGTGACTTTTAGCTTTTATTATCCATTTTCATAAATGAGCATACAACTGTCAGAGAAGATGTGGAGGAACTGGAGTCTTTTTTTAAAAAAAATATTTATTTATTTATTGGGTTGCACCAGGTCTTAGTTGCAGCATATGGGATCTAGTTCCCTGACCAGGGATTGAACCTGCGCCCCCTGCATTGGGAGCGTGGAGTCTTAACCACTGTGCCACCAGGGAAGTCCCAGAACTGGAGTCTTAACGCTGCTGATGGGAATGTAAAATGGTACACTCACTGTGGAAAAGAGTTTAGCAGTTTCTTATAAAGTTAAATAAATATCCACTATGTGACCCAGTCATTTTACTTCTAAGTATCTGTCTAAAAGAAATGAAAGCATAGATTCATAGAAATTCTTGTATACAAGTGTTCATAACAGCTTTATTTGTACTAACCCAAAATTGTAAACAACCCAAATGCCCATCAACAAGTGAGTGATAAACAAATTGTAGTATATCCACATCCTCCTACTACTCAGCAATAAAAAGGAACAGGGCTTCCCTGGTGGCGCAGTGGTTGAGAATCTGCCTGCCAATGCAGGGGACACGGGTTGGAGCCCTGGTCTGGGAAGATCCCACATGCCACGGAGCAACTAGGCCCATGAGCCACAACTACTGAGCCTGCGTGTCTGGAGCCTGTGCTCCGCAACAAGAGAGGCCGCGACCGTGAGAGGCCAGCGCACCGCGATGAAGAGTGGCCCCCGCTCGCCACAACTAGAGAAAGCCCACTCACAGAAACGAAGACCCAACACAGCCAAAAAATATATAAATAAATAAATAAATTAAAAAAAAAAAGGAACAAACATTCTCAAAATAATTATGCTGATTTAAAGAAACTAGGCTGAAAAAACTACCAAAAAAGAGTATATACTCTATACATTATATACTGTATATACTATACTCGAGTATATAAAATTCTAGAAGATGCAAACTGATCTATAGAGTGCTTGAGCACTGGGTAAGAGAGAGGGGAGGGAGTGATTACAAGGGGCAGATTAAAACTTTTAGGTGTGTTGAAGTATACAATTTTCTTAAATGTGGTGATGGTGCATGGGTATATATGTATGTCAGAACTTATCAGCTTGGACTCTTTAAATATATGCACTTTGTGTATGTCAATTATACTTCAGTAACATTCTTTTAGGGAATTCCCTGGCAGTCCAGTGGTTAGGACTTGGTGCTGTCACTACCGAGGGCCCGGGTTCAATTCCTGGTGGGGGAACTAAGATCCCACAAATCAAGCAGCTTGGCCAGAAAAAAACAAAAAGCAAAAACACTGTTTTTTAAAAAACAGAAGAATTAAATACCCCTGTGAAGATCAAAGTGAAATTCTGATTTCATATTGCTCCCCGTCCCTTCTCAGGTAATGTTAATAATTTGTTGTTTATCCTACTTTTTTTTTTTTTTTGCTTTCTAATATTTTTTATTGAGGTGGAATTTAAATACAATGAAATGCACAAAAACATATAATTCGAAGTGTTTTGACTAAATCATACACTGTGTAACCCACATCTCATCATGATATGGACCATTTCTAT
This sequence comes from Balaenoptera musculus, assembly GCF_009873245.2. Lineage (NCBI taxonomy): Eukaryota > Metazoa > Chordata > Mammalia > Artiodactyla > Balaenopteridae > Balaenoptera > Balaenoptera musculus. Next base: position 27,257,048 of record NC_045799.1, on the reverse strand, counting down.
CCCTCCAGAAAGGTTCCCCACACCGTACCCTGGCAATTCTCACCCTCCACCCCCAGAGGCAACCACCATTCTGATTTCTTTCCCCTAGATTAGCTGTGCCTGTTCTAGAACTTCAAATAAGAGAAATCACACAGTACTGTGTTTGAAATTTTTTTCTGTAGCATAATTTCCTCCCTTGTTTTAAATTCATTTCCAGATACACACGTACTCAGGAGCAATAAGAGGTCCTACCTTGACCCCCAGTCTAAAACTTGCTTTCTCCATCAACAGTAGGATCTAGATATCTCTCAGAGCCATGCTTCCCACCTGCTGCATAGCCAGGCCACTGCATTGACTTCCATTAATAATTTATATCATGTTGATGGACATTTAGGTTATTTCAACTTCCCCTCTCTTGCAAGTAGCACCTCAGTGAAACATGCTGAACAGACATCCTTTGTGCCCCTGTGTGTAGGTTTCTCTGGAATTAATTCCAGCAAGTAGAATTGCTGGATCAATTAATAAACACTAGGTAATGAATTAATATTCTAATTTCCTCTGGTTGGTCATTGTCCTTCCAATTCTTTTGCACAGCAAAAAGTTCTCTCCAATAATTAGAGGATTGCTAAACAAAGCCTAGGGAGTTTGGAGAGTTTGGGGTAGGGGAGTGCTAAGGGGATGAGGAGTCCAGTTAATTAGTGATCTCTCTCCTTTGAAGCTGGTCTTACTGATCAGCTTTCCTGGTTTCCAGATGTGGAGGCAGGGGGTCGGTTTGTCGGCCCCTCCCCCAACGTGTGGGAAAAGGAAACTCGCTGATACCCAGTGAATTAATTGCAGGGGGAAACAGGGCCACAATATCATCCTCTCCTATGTGAGCACATAATTTTAGCCCCGCTAACGCTGTGTGACCTTGGATGGCTATTCTGAGCCTCAGTTTCCCCGCCTCTAGCCTATCCAGGGCTCGGGAGGCGGACTGCCTACCCTGGCAGGAAGGAACTGCATTACAATAAAGTGCCCTTGTTATAATAATGCAGCCATTACAACAGCTCTGGCTCCTGGGAAGCTTCTTGAGCCTCGGTTTCCTCCTTTGTATAAAGAAACCAAACAACTCCCCTCTTAGAGTTGTGGCGCGGACCGCATAAAATTGACAAAGCAAACTCTTCACACAGTGCTTGGCACCAAGTAAGAATGCAATAAATCGTCACCTTTGTCATTATCGAAATACCAGGCAGAAGTTAGGGCTCAGAGAGGGCCCGACACTCAACTAAATTCATCCAGCAGCAGAGTTGGAATCGGAACTCTTTCCCCAGGCGTGAGCTGGAAGCTAGAAGTGGGGAGGAGGCGGTGAAGAAACCTCCCAAGTGGCCGGAGCTGTGGGCCTGGTGGAGAGATTCCCAGGTGTGGGGCGGGGAGGTAAGGTGACCCTTGCCCAGCGACCGCGCCCGCGAGGAGGGCATTCCCATGCCTCCCACCTAAGGCCTGCAGGTGACTGGCGGAGCTGTGGGTAGCTGGGGAGCTCCGGGGCTGGGTTTGCCGTCTCCATGGCGACCGCCCGCGCGGCGCCAGCCTGACAGCCCGTCCTGGTTTTATGAATGGGTGACGTCACGGGCCTGGCGTCTAACGGTCTGAGCCGCTTGTTCAGACGCTGACACAGAGCAGCCCCGGGAGTGGGGTGGGTGGGAGGGGGGAGACTCGAGCTCCGCAGCTGCCGCGCCGTGGGAGGGAGACCCTGATCCGAGGTCTTTGGAGGGGAAGGCAAAAAGGGAGAAAAAAATTTTAATTGCTTAATGATGCAGATTTGGGGAATTTTTGCAGGGGGCTGTAAATCCAGGGGAGAATCAGGGAAGGCAGTCCACTCTGGGCGCCTTCTATCTTGTTCAGGTCCCAGAGACCCAGTCCCCAATCCTGGAGGAAGACTTTCCAGAATTAATTGCTCCCATCCCAAGGGGCCTGGGTAAGCCCGCCTGGTCCCAGGAACATTAACCAGCAACATTCTCTGGGAATTGGGAAAGGACACCGCCCCGGTGGGCAGAGTGTAAAGGAGGGCCCGCTGTAAGTTTCAGCTCAAATATTTGGGAGATCAGGGTCCCAGAGATAATCTTCCAATAGGGTTCAGAAGCCCAGGCTCAAGTACTGGGCTCTCTGGGCGACCCAGATCCAGCTGCTTCTCCATCGGGACCTCAGTTTCCCTCATCTGTAAAATGGGGCTGGAAAAGTGAGAAAATTAACCTGGGAAAACTGATTCTTGGAATCTTTTCGTTATTGGTAATACCGGTTTAGCCTCCTTCCCGAGGAGCCCAAGGCAGCCCTTGCCTCCACTAGCGACCTTGCACCGTGTTCTCCCACTCTCTCTGTTCTTGAGTCTCAGGTCCCTTTTCCACACCGGTGAGGGTGCACTAGTAGAGCAGGAGGCGGGACCCAGAAGAGCTCTAGGCCGCGCCTCCGGACCTCCCATTGGCTGTTTTTGAACGTCTGAGACCGCCCCCCACGGTGGGGGGGCGGGGCGCCGCGGCGTCTCTATAAAAGTCGAGCGGTGGGGCTGGTATCTAGCTTTCTACAGCAGTCTCTTTACCGTTTCAACTTCTTCCCGCACTCCCGGCGTCCGCCTCCTCCGTACGCTTCACCTTCTCTCACCCAGACGCCAGAATCATGAAGGTCGCCAGTGGCAGCGCCGCGGCCGCCGCGGGCCCCAGCTGCGCGCTGAAGGCGGGCAAGACTGCGGGCGGCGCGGGCGAGGTCGTGCGCTGCCTGTCCGAGCAGAGCGTGGCCATCTCGCGCTGCGCCGGCGGCCCCGGGGCGCGCCTGCCCGCTCTGCTAGACGAGCAGCAGGTGAACGTGTTACTCTACGACATGAACGGCTGCTACTCGCGCCTCAAGGAGCTGGTGCCCACCCTGCCCCAGAACCGTAAGGTGAGCAGGGTGGAGATCCTCCAGCACGTCATCGACTACATCTGGGACCTGGAGTTGGAGCTGAACTCGGAATCCCAAGTCGGGACCCCCGGGGGCCGGGGACTCCCCGCCCGGGCTCCGCTCAGCACCCTCAACGGCGAAATCAGCGCCCTGGCGGCAGAGGTGAGGTCCGAGTTGGAGTACGAGATCATTTTCCTTCCACGGATGGGGAAACTGAGGCCCAGAGAGGGAGGGGTTATTTGACCCTATGTCCGCCCTATCCTTTCGGGCACCTAGCTAGCTGCTCAAGGATGTCCAAGGAGATCGGAAAAGGTGCTGCCTCCTCGTGTTTCCTGGGGAAGAGGGACTTGCAGCCCTGTTCCCTCCAACCTGCCCGTCTCACTTCTCTCTCCGTTTCATCACAGGCGGCGTGCGTTCCAGCGGACGATCGCATCTTGTGTCGCTGAAGCGCCGCCCTCAGGGACCGGCGGACCCCAGCCCTTCAGGGGGCGAGAGGAATAACTGTTCTCTGGTCCTTCCAAGCGCCTCGCCGGAGCTGGGGAGGAACAAGACAGATCGGCGGCCATTGGGCGCTTGCTGGATCCAGCCCGGGGCTGGGGGACTGACAGGGCAGGCTGACCGTCCCTCCTCGCCCACCAGCCACCAGAGACTTGGGGGAGTCCCCCCGTGTGTTTCTATTTTTTGAAAAGCAGACATTTTAAAAAATGGTCACGTTTGGTGCTTCTCAGATTTCTGAGGAAATTAATTGCTTTGTATTGTATATTACAATGATCACCGACTGAGAATATTGTTTTACAATAGTTCTGTGGGGTTTTTTTGTTTTTGTTTTTGTTTTTTTTTGGTTATTAAACAAATACTTTCGATGGTGAAGTTGCAGTGACTTCTTGGATTGAGGGGAGGGGTCTGGGCTGGGGTGACCCCTGACCCTTTTCGCAGCTGCTGCTAGGGGGAGGGGACTGGAAGGCCACATCTGGACTGTCGCTTTTACTGACCTGAAATGAGTGTTTCCGGTGTCTTTAAAGTCTATTCTTTCCCCCCATCCCTGGCCATTTCCCCGCTCCCTAGTGTCATAAAATTAAATCCTTTAGACTTTTAGGGTTTCTCAAAGTGGTCATTGGGTCATATGGGTCACCTGGGGAGGTTGTTAAATGCAGATCAACCTGCCAAGGCCCCCTCTGGGTTGAAGAGTATTCAAGTCAGTTACATTGGAGAACCAGGTCACCGGACCACCTGCATCTTGGCCGAAATGGGTGAAGCCAGATCCACAGGAAAGGGACTTTCCCAGAACCTCAGCTTGTCGGGGGCAGGACTTCCATCTTGCCCCATTCCCCTGTAGGAGGTGCCTCCCCCACGGGCTCCAGGCTTGTCCAAGTGGGTGAGCAAGTTGGCAGGGCCAGCCTGGGCACAGCTGCTGGGCCACCTGCTCTGGGTCTGGACTCGGCCCCCTCACCCTGGCCTGGCTATGCCAGCAGCTCACAGACCTTCTCTCTCCCCCAGAGCTCCTGTGTGGGCTCTGAGGAGGAGTGGGCGAGTCAGTCTCCAGCTCCGGAGCAGGAAAAAGGTGTCATTGACAAGGACCTATCTGCCTGGACATGTGTGGAAGTTTGTACTCATGGGGGAGTGCATATGAGTGTCTGGACCTGTGTGTGTGACATGAGTGAACTGGTTGTTACCCTGTGGGGCTGGGTCATCTGTTGGTGTGCAGGCCTGGGGGTGTGGATGAGGATACACATGGGGATGTGTGCAGAAGGGCAAATGTGAGCACATGTGTTCTGCAGATAAGTGAGCAAACTCCAGCTGTTTGGGCTGGTGTGCTCTGCTGAAATGCACTGTGCAGCTCTTGGCCTGGCTCTGGCTTGATGGATGGGTTTGTGTGTCTGGGGGCTGCAGAACTGCACTGGGTTTCTAAGTGTCTTCTGTAGATTGGCTGGCATTCCTGGGTCTCTGCTGGTCTGGGAGTGGGGGTGGGGTGGTAGATTTATTCAAGCAAACCCTTCCTAAAAAGTTCAAGTACCGCTGTTCCAGGCAGTTGTGAGGCCCTTGGGGACACCAACCCTTAAGTATCCCTACCAGGCAGTTGCCAGGTATTACACAGGTAGAAACTGAGCCCCAGAAAAGGCAAAGAACTTGTCCCAGAGAGCGTAAGGACTGTTAATATATTTTGTCAATAAATAAAATAGAATAAATAGCACCAAGCACCACGAGCCTGACTGTACTCTAAACCCTTTACATAAAGGATTTCATGGATCCCTGTGGGGCTAAGGGCAGGATTCTGAATAATAATAATGCAGACTATCATCTATTGAGCACTAACAATAAACCAGATATCAACCCCCTCCCCGAGCACATTCTAGACTTTATCAAAGAGCCCAGTATTTGGAGGTAAATCGTGTCCTTCGCTACTGCCCACTCAACTCTCCACCGGCTACTGTTTTGTAGCATTAACTTCACAGAATTGTTGTAGAGAATAAATGAAATAGAGCACTTAGCACGTAGTGTTTGCTAGCTATAAATTATCATTATTAACTGTCCCCTGAATGTCCTTGCACTGTCCTCAGAGGCACACGTGTGCACCCACTCCCTCCCGCGTCCCCCCCCACCCGCCTACCAGCCCACCCACCGGGCAGTGGGCGTGTCCCCGCGAGTACTCCCCCACGGCACGGCCCTTTTCCAGGAGAGGAAGGGGCTGTGCCGGAGGGGTGGGGGCCCGGGTCACCTCCCCCGCAGTGCAGGCACACTCTGGCTTCCACGTTTCCCTCTTTTCCCCTTTGGCCCGGGCCCAGCCCATCTGGAGGCCGGCTCGGCGGCGGCCTGGGAGCGTTTCCATCAGCTGGGCCCGAGGAATGCGGAGCTATTTAACCTGAGCATCCCCAGGTGTACGGAGGCGCCTGGCTGTCTGGGGCCCGCCGCCTTTGGCACGGCCGCGCTAGACAAACAGCGCGCCGCCCCCGCCCTGCCCCTCCGCCCGCAGCTGCAGCCGGGCCTGGGAACGGGCGGGCGCCGGCGGCTTGCATAAGAGGCTCGCGCCCCGCGGAGGGAGGGGCGGGGGGTGACGGGGGCCGCCGGGGGGTGTGAGAGCAAGAGTGTGTGTGTGCACGTGTGTGCGTGCGTGTGTGCAGCGCGCAAAACCCTGCTGCGTGTGTGTGTACAGCACTCAAAACCCTGCTCTCTGCGTGTTTGTGTGTGTGTGTGTGTGTGTAGCACACAAAACCCTGCTCCTTTGGGCCGCCGCTGGGGAAATCATTAACTCCTTAACCCTGCCGACTGGGGGCAGGAGCTGGGCGGTGCGGGGGTGGGGGTGGGGGGAGGAGACCGCAGAGAAAAACCAGGACAAAGTTCCTTGGGCATTGGACCCTGCCTCTCCAGGGCTTTGGGGCCCAAGAGCTGAAGGATTTTTTTCTTTTCTTTAACAAACACTTCTAGAGCGCTTATTCTGTGCCGGGTACTATACTAAACTCAAAATTAATTTGGTTAATCCTCCTCACAGCTGTAAGGGGGCAATGCTATCACATGCTCATTTTAATAATAGCAACAACAGCAGCACAACAGTAAAGGTAAGATAACATTTTAGTAGGGAGGCTGGTAGAACACTGCCTCTGAATCAGCCTTGATGCTCCTCACTTCGCCTGTCTGAGCCTCCATTTTCTCATCTGGGAAATGGGCTCCAGAACCTCAGCCTCAAGGATCAATTGAAGGGATGTGAATGGAAAGCTTGGCACCAGGACTGGCTCAGTGTAGACACTCGGTATATGTTGGTATAAAATGTTTTGTGCCCTCACTAAGGGGATTATCTCATGAGCCCTATCAGGTGTGTGAACCCATCGCTATTCCTACTTTTCAGATGAGAAAAGGAAGACATCAGAGAAGTGAAGTGACCCACCCAAGGCCACACAGGGACTGACTTAGAACTTTCTGGAAACCAGGCTTCTGAGGGGCTTCACGTTCCCACAGGACGTCCAATTGAGCTATTTTTTTTCTTTTAAAACAGGAATGAATTTTTTTAAATCAGTTTTTGTTTTTTAATGTATTCATTTTTTATTTTTGACTGCTTTGGGTCTTCGTTGCTGCACGCGGGCTTTCCCTAGTTGTGGCGAGGGGGGCGCTACTCTTCATTGTGGTGCATGGGCTTCTCATTACAGTGGCTTCTCTTGTGGCGGAGCATGGGCTCTAGGCACGTGGGTTTCAGTAGTTGTGGCACGTGGGCTCAGTAGTTGTGGCTCTTGGGCTCTAGAACGCAGGCTCAGTAGTTGTGGCGCCCAGGCTTAGTTGCTCTGCAGCACCCAATTTAGCTTTTTCATCTTATTTCCAATTGAAATCCCACCGGGTCATTATATATTTTTGTTTTAAACACATAAACTGGAAAAATGCAAGACATAATGCATATCACAATTTTTGCAACTCATGTTTTGGCATTTCTTAATTTTAAAAAATCTAACGAGAGCCTTGAAAGATGGAAACGGCCCAGGCTCTCTCTTCCTCTAAGAGGTCCTGGGCCAGGTCCAATGTGACCTGGTTCTGAGAAGACAGGCCCCACAGTGGGGCACAGGTCTTGAACCAGGTAGTGACCAACCAAACTGTGGACATGTCTGCTTGGGTCCTGGTGGCTAGGGATCACTAGGCCCTGACCTCTGGATGCACATGCCCCCCTCCACAGAGGTCAAGGGGGTTTCATGCACAAACACCAACCTTGCACCTGCCAATTTGAGTCACCCAGACCTCAAAGTGCCCCTGGAGTCGCCTCCCCACCCCCCAACATTGCCTCCTGAGCCTAAGACTCAGGGGTAAAACCTTTCCTCACACCAGCTACTCTTATTGAGTCCCAGGGACTGCACCCAGGGAGGGCTCCCAGCTGTCCAGGTCACACACTGCAAGGCTTTCCATTGACAGTTGGGCCTGGGAGTCCAGCCTGACTGCCAGAGGGAAAGGTGAGTCATGGCCCAGCCAGGGTCCCGGCGCCGCTTTCCGGGAAAGGGAAGGGAACGGAAGAGAGGAAATCAAAAGGCCTGGAGGCGCACAAGGCGGCGGGGTGTTCTTATCTTCCCGGGACCGCCCTGGCTGGCGCTTCCTGCCCCAACTCTTGCAAAATGGATTTCCCAGCGCTGCCCCCAAGAGGGGCACCGCGGGCCTTACAGGGTTGCATCAGGGCCTTGTGCAAGGCATAGCTGGTGGGGAGGGCGATGCTGCAGGCCAAGAGGGGGCAAGGGAAGGGGGACTCGGCTTCTAGGTCCAGTGCCACTTCTGATTAGCACTTGCCACCTCCCTGGCCTTCAGCATCCTCAGCTTTATAATGGGTGTTACAGCCACTGTTCTGAGGTTTCAGTGACATCATCCCCGTCCCATCCACTCCTCAAGCCTCACCCAAGCCAGGCCATTGTCATCTCTACCTGGAAAACTGTACCAGCCCCAACTGGTTCATTCAACAAACATGTTGGCCCTTGAACAATGTGGTTTTGACCTGCACGAAGTCCACTTATAAACGGATTTTTTTCAATAGTAAACACTACAGCAGGGGTCCCCAACACCCGGGCCGCAGACCGGTACCTGTCTTGGCCCTGTTAGGAACCAGGCCGCTCAGCAGGAGGTGAGCGGCGGGCGAGCCAGCGAAGCTTCGTCTGCGGCTCCCCACGCTCGCATTACCGCCTGAACCATCCCCCCGCCCCTCCCCGGTCCGTGGAAAAATTGTCTTCCACGAAGCCGGTCCCTGGTGCCGAAAATGTTGGGGACCGCTGCACTACAGGACTACAAGATCGGGGGTTGGCTGAAACCTCTGATGCAGAACCACGGATGCGGAATCCCCGATAAGGAGAGCTGAGTATAAACTACACGCGGATTTTCACTGCGTCGGGTCGGTGTCCCTAACCCACGCATTGTTCAAGGGTCAACGGTAGTTACAAAGTTTCTACCTGTGCTAGGAGCGGGTTGCAGGAGCTAAGAATTAGATAAAAATGCTTGCCCTACTGGAATTTACGTTCCTAGTGGAAGAAGACAGACAGTAAATAAATATGCATAAGCATAATCAGAGGTGGATTTACCCTGAAATGACTGAAGCTTACATTTCAAGTCTTCACATCTGGAAGGAGTCCTAGCAGTGAGTTATGTGGGGTTTTGTTTGTTTGTTTGCTTTGTGGGGGTGTATTTTTGTAAAATTTGCAAGATGTTGTGCCTAGATTGCAAAAATCTAGGCCCACAAAACCTAGATTCTCTCCTGTATATGCAGGGGGCGTGCAACAGGATCCAAGCTTGAAGGCAAGGCTGCTGGAGGCGGAGCAGAATCACGTCTACTCGGTTGTTCATTTTTTCAGCTTGAGACCCCGATCTCTGAGCGGCAGAGAAGAGCTGGGTGGATCAGCGCGCTCCAGCACAGCTGAACTCACTCAGCTCACAGCAAACCTGGGCGCCCTGCCCGCTCCGCCCTTTCTCGGACCACTGGCCCCCCCTTGCCGGGAAGACCCAGAACTGCGCCAGCGCCGGCGAGAAACCAGGCCTGGTTCCCGAGGGCGGCGAAGGCTGGTGCCTTTGCGGCCTCTGGCGGACTGTCTGGGAACTGCAGCCAGAGCTGTGATGTCTGTGTCTGGTATGTGACTGTGTGTCTGCGTACATGTACACAGCAGGCGACGCATCCAGAAATCTCCACCCAGCTCCTGCTCTGATCAGGGCCTTAGTTACTCTTTCCCCCATTCTTTCGTACTCTTCCTTCTTCCTTGCTGTATGACAGCCCCCTCTGAGCCTCATTCCCTCATCCACAAGAGGAGGAGATCTTAGGCAAATTCTTGACATTTTTTAAAATTGTGAAATGTATTATACACACAAAAGGGTACATATCACGAATGCATACAGTTTAAAGACAATAATAAAATAAACACTTAAGTATCAGCCACCCTGCTTAAGAAATAAAAGATTAAATCTTTCTGTGCCCCTCTGGATAAAATCCCCACTCTCCCTGTAAAGACATTACCACTATTCAGAACTTTGTGTTATTTAATCATTTGTTTTTCTTTTATTTTCTCCACATACGTACCAGTGTGCATCCTTAAATAATCTATTGCTTAATTTTACCTGGTTTTGTCTCTTATAGAATCATACTAAAAAATAAATAAATAGAATCATACTGTGTGTAGTTTTCTGTCACTTGCTTTTCTCATGCAATATGAATTACACTAGAGCCATCCACATTGATGTGTGTAGCCTTAGTTCACTCACTTTTCACTGCATATAGTATTCTATAATGTGATTTTTTTTTTTTTGGCCGTGCTACTCCTCATGCAGGATCTTAGTTCCCCAACCAGGGATCGAACCCACAACCCCTGCAGTGGAAGCGGGGAGTCTTAATCACTGGACTGCCAAGGAAGTCCCTATAATGTGATTTATTTACCCAATCCTCTGTTGATGGACCTTTGGGTTGTTTCATTGTTTTTGCTATTATCAGCAGGGCTGCTCTGAGTGTCCTTGTGCATATCTCCCAGTGAAGATGTGTGTGAAGGAGATGGCTGCATCACAGGACATACACAGTTTAAATGTTATCAGGTTGGACTGGAGTCTATTTTGATTAAACAGAGGAGTCAGAACTGGGAAGTCCCTTACATACCACTTAACCCAACACACTCACTGTAGAGATAAGATAAGGAAAACCCAGGGCTTCCCTGGTGGCGCAGTGGTTGAGAATCTGCCTGCCAATGCAGGGGACACGGGTTTGAGCCCTGGTCTGGGAAGATCCCACATGCCGCGGAGCAACTAGGCCCATGAGCCACAACTACTGAGCCTGCGCGTCTGGAGCTTGTGCTCCGCAACAAGAGAGACCGCGATAGTAAGAGGCCCGCGCACCGCGATGAAGAGTGGCCCCCGCTTGCCACAACTAGAGAAAGCCCTTGCACAGAAACGAAGACCCAACACAGCCAAAAATAAATAAATAATTAATTAAAAGAAAAAAAAAAAGAAAAAGAGAAAAAAAGAAAAGGAAAACCCAGAGAGGTTAAGTGACTTGCCCAGCGTCCCCAGCCTTGGCCTCCCCATTTTGAGGATTAGCAAGACTATTTCATCGTTAAAATTGTCTTCTGGGCTGTTTTTAGAATTCTGGACAAAGTAGAAACAAGGATATTCCTTGGAAACCATCCCACAGACACACACACACACACACACACACACACATTCACTCCATCTCCAAGTCCTGCCAATTCTAACCCCCTAAATGTATCCCAAATCCATGCATTTCTGCCCATCCCCCTGGCTTCCATTACCTCTCACCCGGACATTGCAGTAGCCCCCTCATTGGTCTCCCTGCTTTTAGCATTGTCCCCCCCACATTCTCCACATGGCAGCCAGAGGGATCTTTCTAAAATGTAGGCAGGGCTTCCCTGGTGGCGCAGTGGTTGAGAATCTGCCTGGCAATGCAGGGGACACGGGTTCGAGCCCTGGTCTGGGAAGATTCCACATGCCACGGAGCAACTAGGCCCGTGAGCCACAACTACTGAGCCTGCGCATCTGGAGCCTGTGCTCCGCAACGGGAGAGGTCGCAACAGTGAGAGGCCCGCGCACCGCGATGAAGAGTGGCCCCCGCTTGCCGCAACTAGAAAAAGCCCTCGCACAGAAACGAAGACCCAACACAGCCATAAATAAATAAATAAATAAATAAATAAATAAATAAATAAATAAATAAATAAATAAAATGTAGGCAGAACATATCACTTGCCTGCTTAAGAGGCTCCTGTACCTTCCAGTTGCTCTTAGAATACAATCCTAATTCTGTACCACAGCTCACAAGGCACAGTAAGGCCTGGTTCCTGCCTATGTCCTCCCACTCACCTGCACTCACCTCACGGCTCTCCTGTCACTTTGGTCACTTTCCAATTACTCTTCCCTGACTGGGAGGCCTTTGCATGTGCTGTGCCTGTTGCCTGAAATTCTATGCCCCACAAATAAACATTCTTGTCACTTAGGTCTCAGCCCAAATGTTCCATCAGAGGGGTCTTCCTGACCATAACATCTCCTTTCTTTTTTTTAGAAAAAATATTTATTTATTTGTTTATTTGGCTGTGCCAGGTCTTAAGTTGCAGCATGCATGCGGGATCTAGTTCCCTGACCAGGGATTGAACGCAGGCCCCCTGCATTGGGAGAACAGAGTCTTAACCACTGGACCACCAGGGAAGTCCCACCATCTCCCTTCTTTCTTTCTTTTTTTTTGGCCGCTCCTCTTGTGGGATCTTTGTTCCCCGACCACGGACTGAACCCGGGCCCTCGGCAGTGAAAGCGCAGAGTCCTAACCACTGGACCACCAGGGAATTCCCACCATCTCCTTTCATTCCCTGCCTTTCTCCCTGTTTTTTGTTTCCTTCCTAGCACCATTCATATCTGTAATTGTCCTTGGGGAAATCTGCTTAACCTCTCTGGACTCGTTGCACTTAGAACAACTTATTATCCTTGTGGCAGTTTTTTAAAATGGCCACAATTATTCCTTCCATTGAAAGGTGGGTCTATGTCCCCTCCCTGTGAACCTGGATGGGTTTCTGTGACTGCTTTGACCAACAGTTTACAGCAATTGATGCTACGTGACTTCCAAGGCTAGATTAGGAAAGGGTGTTCAGCCTCCGTCTGGTTTTCCTGGGCACTCACTCTGGAGGAAGCAGCAGCAAGGTGAGCCTGCCATGAGACCATCCTGCTGGCAAGGCCACGGGCAGGCACTCCCGATGACACTGCCAGCTGAGCTCAGCCATCCAGTCATTCAGGTCTACATGAAGCTATCTTGGATCCTCTGGACTAACCCGTCTGTCGGCTGAATCCCACTGAGTGACCACAGTTGACGCCACAGGGAGCAGAAGAATTGCCCAACCAAGCCCTGCCTGAATTCTTGATCCATAGAATCTGTGAGATGTAATAAAATGGCTGTTGTCTTAAGACACAAAGTTTTGGAGTAGTTGTTACTAAACAATATAAAACCAAAACAATCTTGTGTGTTTGTTCCCTTGTTTATTGTGACTCCTTTCTGTAGGACGGGGGCTCCATGGGCTGCTTTGTTCTCTGCTGTATGACCTCTGTCCAGCACAAAGCCTGGCATACAATTGGTGCTCAGTAAATACTTGTTGAATGAAAGACAGCGTGGATGAATAGAGGTACGCACACTATACTCGGCTCCAGCTCCATTCACCCTGCTGGGTGGGGTTTTGGGGACAATCCTGCAGATACCTTGGCATTGGGAAGAGGGGCACCCAAGTTCCTGCCATCCCCTGGCAGCCCGGTCCCTAGCTCTGGAAGTGGGTACTGAGAGTTGCTTTGATCACCAAAGCCCACTGGGGCATCAGGGCCTCTCCAGTAAGTGCCCACCTGCCATGACCTCTCTTCTATGGTCCAGCCTCTGGGCTTTGCATAAGTTCCTTCCAATGATGTCTTTCAAGCCTCCTTTATCTGAAGTCACTTCCTCCAGAAAGCTGGTCCGGTTTGGGAACTTTCCCAGGCTCTCTATCTGACCTCCAGAAACAAGTCTCCTCAACTGCTTCTTTTTTTTTTTTTTTAATATTTATTTATTTATTTGGTTGTGCCAGGTCTTAGTTGCGGCACATGGGCTCCTTAGTTGTGGCATATGAACTCTTAGCTGCGGCATGCATGTGGGATCTAGTTCCCTGACCAGGGATCGAAACCAGACCCCCTGCATTGGGAGCGTAGAGTCTTATCCACTGCGCCACGATGGAAGTCCCTCAACTGCTTCTTGATCACAGACAATTCCAGGGATTTCTCTAAGATCATTCCTGCTCAGTGTCTGCAGAGCACCTCCTTGCCCTATACTGTTATCTCCCAACAAGGACACACAGCCCTCTCTCCTGCAGTTCAGTCCTCTGACAAGGACAGCCCCATCCCAAGATACCTATGTGTCAAGCCCTCTGCTAGGTGTTTTGCTGCCAGTATCTCATTTCAACACCTTCACAACCCAGTGAGGTCAGATTCATAATTATCTCATTTTATAAATAAGGAAGCTGAGGTTCCAAGAGGGAAAATAAGTTCCAGGTACATGGCTGGCAAGTAATCTTCTGGGATCCAATTCGTCATCGTCATCATTATGATTGTAATTTCTTAACGTACTGACTGTAAAGGTAACGATCCACTAAAGGACGTTAAATTCTGGGGGTCAGACTTTAAGCAGAAACAGGATATTTTCACAAAGTATCCCCCTTAATGTATTTAATAATTACAAAGAGTAAAATATTAATTTTAATATCAATCCAGCAGACACCACCCTAAACAAGGGATCAAGGTGACATCACCAGTTATACATATCAACCTCACAAAGTCTTGGGCATATGTCACTTCTGTGGTGTTTTCCCCCAAAAATGCGTAACCTCAATTTGATCATGAGAAAACCTCCGACAAACCCAAATTGACGGACAGTCTACAAAAGAGCTGGCTAGTATTCTTCAAATGTGTCAAGATCATGAAAAAGATGGAAGGACAGAGGAACTGTCCAAATTGGAGGGGACTAAGGAGACATGACAACCGAATGTGATGTGGGATCCTTCCTGGACTGGATCCCAGAACAGAAGAAAGACATTAATTGGCAAACTGATGAAACCCAAATAACTTCTGTTGTTAGAATTTTAGTTAATAGTAATATCCAAGGTTAATTTCTTAGTTCTGATAAGGGTTCTATCATTATGTAAGATGTTGGCAAAAGGGAAAGCTGGGCATAGGACATACAGGAACTCTGTACTAGTTTTGCAACTTCTGTAAGTCTAAAATTACCTCAAAAGGAAGAAAAAAACATTAAAATAAAAAAGAGAGAGAATGAAGGCTAAGCTGGAGTAAGCCTCCTACAGCCCAACTCTCCCACTGGTTACAGCTAAAAACTCTGGATAAATACAAAATGCAACTACTTAAGAAAGCCATTCTCTGGTGGCGCAGTGGTTAAGGATCTGCCTGCCAATGCAGGGGGACACAGGTTTGAGTCCTGGTCCAGGAGGATGCCACATGCCACGGAGCAACGAAGCCTGTGCGCCACAACTACTGAGCCCACGTGCCTAGAGCCTGTGCTCTGCAACAAGAGAAGCCACTGCAATGAGAAGCCTGCGCACCGCAATGAAGAGTAGTCCCTGCTCGCCTCAACTAGAGAAAGCCAGCGTGCAGCAACAAAGACCCAACACAGCCAAAAATAAATAAATAAATAAATAAATAAATAAGAAAGAACACTGTAAAGTAAATAATAGAGAGCAGATTGGAGTGAAAAGTCAAAATGTGAAGAACAACCCACACAGCAGTGGTGAGTTTCCTGGTAGATGTTCTTCCTGTATCTTCTTGCTTAGACCCTGGGTACTCTGAGTTCAGGAAACTGCACACCTGACATGAGCAGCAAAAACTCCCATAGAGAAGCCCAACATTCTGGCCAGAGAATGGGGAAAATGGACCTCCAGAAGTTGGAGAGTGTGAGGAATTCCTTGGTATTATTTTTTTTAATTAATTTAAAAAAATTATTTATTTATTTATTTTTGGCTGTGTTGAGTCTTCGTTGCGGTGCACGGGCTTCTCACTGCAGTGGCTTCTCTTGTTGCAAAGCATGGGCGCTAGGCACGCAGGCTTCAGTAGTTGCAGAACGCGGGCTCAGTAGTTGCAGAATGTGGGCTCAGTAGTTGTGGCTCGCAGGCTGTAGAGCTCAGGCTCAGTAGTTGTGGTGCATGGGCTTAGTTGCTCTGTGGCATATGGGATTTTCTTGGACCAGGGCTCGAACCCGTGTCCTCTGCATTGGCAGAAGGATTCTTAACCACTGTGCCACCAGGGGAGCCCTCCTTGTTATTATTTTTATTTAATCTTTGCTCTCAGCCCCGGTCTGCTCTGCAGTTCCCAAAGTTGTCGAGAGAAAAGTCTTGAGAAAACCCACCTGCTGGAGAAAAGAACTTGGAAAAGGAACCCCTGAGTGTAAATACTGTGGGGCGAATCCTCAGTTCTCTGTCTTTTCTCTTACTGCTTTGCCCCAGGAGCAGACCCAGTGGTGACAGTGCTGGTGGTTAGAACTCTGAGAGAACTTCATATTTCAGACCAGAGGAACAGAAAAAAAGGGCCTGTAGAGCCAGATAATGTAGATAAAATCCGGGAGAGGAGAGAATGGATGAAGGAAACCCTCTAATTCTGTGTATGAACCAACACAAGTCCTGGGCTCAACCCCAAGCTGAGCCTGTATGGAAGACACCCCAAGAAGGTGAGCAAAGCTTTAAGTACTGACACCATGTAAACCACTGCCCATATCCCAGACTAACCCCTGCACCACGCAGACCCAAACCACATAGCAAAGCTTTGAAAGTAAAACTGATATTAGAATCACTGCCTGCAGCAGGTGACATAGAACATGCAGTCTGCACCTAACCAGGTTTGCCTGCTACTAAAAAAGAACAAATTTCCAGAGGCTTTTTAACAGTACCCAGGGTCTCAGAAGATAATATTGAAAATGTCCAGGATACAATAAAAAGTTACTCAATGAGGAACATCCAACCAATTCCCAAAGCAAAAGACAATCAATAGATGCAAACCATGAAAAGACCCAGATGTTGGAATTGTCAGACAAAGACTTCAAAGCAGCTATTATAACAGTATGCTGTGAGGGAAAGATAGATGCTTTAGAATGAATGGGAAAACAGACATTCTCAGCAGAGAAATGGAAACCATAAAAAAAGAGCCAAAAAACAGGCGGTGTTGGTCAAAAGGTACAAACCCTCAGTAATAGAAGACAAACAAGTTCTGGAGATCTGTACAGCATAGGGCCTGTAGTTAGTATTGTATTGTATGTATACTTAAAAACTTGCTGGGTGTGATGAATTGGTAGATTGGGATTGACATATATACACTAATATGTATAAAATGAATAACTAATAAGAACCTGCTGTATAAAAATATAAATAAAATTAAATTAAAAAATTAAAAAAAAATGTTTTACAGAATAAAAAAAATAAAACTTGCTGAGAGGGTAGATCTTATGTTAATTGCTCTCACCACAAAAGGGAAATCAATATTTTTAAGGGGGGGGCAGGAGGAAACTTTTGGAGGTCATGGATAAATTTATGGCCTTGATTATTGTGGTGAAATTTTCAGTAGTGTATACTTACCTTCAAACTCATCAAGTTGTATACATTAGATGTCTGTAGCTTTCTCTATGTCAATTATACCTTAATAAAATGATTTAAAAAAGAATCACTGAATTATACTAAGAAAAAACAAAAATAAAACAAATGACCAAATGACAATTTTAGAACTTAAGAAACACAATATCTCAGATCTTAAAAATTCACAGGATGGTCTCAATAGCAAAGGGAGATGACAAAGAAAAGACTCAGTAAACCTGAAGCTAGATCAATAGGAGTGATCCAATCTAAAGAAGAGAGAGAGAAAATATTTTAAAAACTGAACACAGACTTAGGAACATGTGGGAAAATATCAAAAGATTTAATATGCACGTCATTGGAGTCCCGTAAAGGTGCAGAAAAATAATTTTTTAAAATGATGACTGAAATTTTCCCAAGTTTGGTGAAAAACTTAAATTTACAGATTCAAGAAACCCAGCAAACTCCAAACAGGATAAACTCAAAGACAACCACGCTCACACATCTCATAATCAAACTAAAAACAACCAATAAGGAAAAAGCAATCTTGAAAGTAGCCAGGAAAAAAGAAAAAGAACCAAAAGCCAAAAACACTTTACATTTAGGGGGCCATGGAGGCCAGAAGATAGTGGAACAGCATCTTTAAAGTGCTGCAGGTGGGGACTTCTCTCGTGGCACAGTGGTTAAGAATCCGCCTGCCAATGTAGGGGACACAGGTTCAGGCCCTGGTCCGGGAAGATCCCACATGCCGCAGAGCAACTAAGCCCACGTGCCACAACTACTGACCCTGTGCTCTAGAGCCTGTGAGCCACAACTACTGAGCCCACACGCCTAGAGCCCATGCTCCGCAACAAGAGAAGCCACTGCAATGAGAAGCCCATGCACCGCAACGAAGAGTAGCCCCCGCTCGCCACAACTAGAGAAAGCCTGCATGCAGCAATGAAGACCCAACACAGCCAAAAATAAATAAATAAATAAATAAAAATAAAGTGCTGCAAGGGACTTCCCTGGCAGTCCAGTGGTTAGGACTTCGTACTTCCACTGCAGGGGGCATGGGTTCGATCCCTGGTTGGAGAGCTAAGATCCTGCATGCCATGCAACATGGCCAAAATAAATAAATAAATAACAATAATAATAAAAAAATAAAGTCCTGCAAGAAAAGAACTGTCAACAACTCTACGTCTAGCAAAAATATCCTTCAGGAATGAAAGTAAAATAAAGACATTCTCAATGAAGGAAACTAAGAGAATTTATCATCAGTGGGCCTGCTCTAAAAGAAAGTTAAAGGAAGTTCTTCAGGCTGAAGGGATATGACCCCAGAGATAAACTTGGGAGTTTAGGAATAAATAAAGAGCAACAAGAGGGTAAAAATATGTATAAGTATAATAGATTATATTTCTCCTGTCAAGTTCTTTAAAATATATATGACTTGAGAGCAAAAATCCTAACATTTTTTGGGTTATTTCAATGAATGTAGATGTAATACATATATGATAACTATTATAAAGGGGAAAAGGTAAAGGCACCTTTATGGTTTTAATGCATCTATCTTTTACTTGAGGTGTAAAGTATGAACACTAAATAGACTGTCAAACGTTAAGTATGTATATTGTAATCCTTAGAGAACACAGAACCTACAAAAAATTAATACAAAGATATACAGCCAAAAAGGCAAATAAATTAAAATGGAATAGTAAGAATAACCAAATAATCCATTGCACAGCTAGATCCCACTTCATCCCAGTCTGGAAGCAGAGGGACCTGAGTGAACAGGCTTGATGGGTAGAGCACGCAGGAAAAGTGAGCCTGTGGGTTTTTATGTGTGTAATTTTGGACTGATTAGAGAGGGTACTTTCCACGGGGGTCAAGGAAAGCCTCTCTGAGGAGATGATACTGAGTTGAAATTGGGAGGACAATGGTGAGGTTTGGGGTGTCAATACTTAACACCTTCTTTCTTGCCCAAGTTCTGAAACAACTGAGTCAAATGAGGAGTCAGATATATTGAATCCAAATAACATTTTGTTACCATTCCAGTTACTACTGCTGCATAACAAACCACTGGAAAACTTAGTGTGTAAAACAGCTGTCTGATGTTAATGGATTCTATTGGTTGGGAATTCAGAAAGGGCACAGCAGAGATGTTCCATAATGTCTAGGATCTGAGCTGGGAAGACTCGATGGCTGAGGCAGACTTGATGGCTAGGGACTGGGGACATCTGGAGATGTACATGGCTAGAAGTTGAGGCTGGGTGTAGGCTGGCACCTCAGCTGGGCTGCAGCCAGACCACCTACATATGACCTCTCCATATATTCTCTTCACGTGGGCTAGTTTGGCCTCCTCACGGCGTGGTGGCTGGGTTATAAGAGAGAGCATCCCAAGAGAGTCCACGGCATTTTATGATCCAGCTTTGGAAGTCACACAGCATCACTTTTACCATGTCCTATGATTAAAGCTGTCACAAAGGTGCACTCAGGTTCAAGGAATGGGGACATAGATGCCACCATTTGATGACAGGAGGGTCAAGGTCACATTGTAAAGAGAACGTGTGGAATTGGAGATATTGTTAAGGCCACAATAACTGATAAACTTGTTTGTAGACCAGAGTTTAAGTCTTCGGGTGAGAAGTGAGGTGTGTTGCTCCAGTAAAGCCTTTCCCGTGGAAACACGCCAGTGGGAATAAATGAGTCTTGTTCTTGAGAGAAGAGCATTTCAGCAGAGGGAGCAGTTACAAAGGCCCTGACATGGGCAAGAGCGGAGTATGTTCCAAGACCTGAAAGGCAGCATGGCTGGGGCATGGTGGGAGAGGAGGAGAGGTTGATGGGGGAGCTGCATTTGCTGAGTTTGGCAGGAGGGACCTTAAATATCAGGCTAAGGAGTTTGCTGGGAGGCCAGTGGGTGCTAAGGAAGTCTGAAGGATGCCATGAGGCTGTCCCCACAAGGGCCGGAGTCACATCAGGGGGCACTATCCCCATGCCCATGAGGCAGTTGAGTTTGAGAAGACAAGGCTTTGGGACTTGGCCAGGGTCCCTCACACCCTGCCCTGTGCACCCTCGGTTTGTCCTGTGGTGCAGAAAGCCCTGGGAGATCAGGAACAGAAGCTGCAGACCATTCCACGTGGAGCTCCAGGGCAGGACCTGAAGGGACCAGTGCCTACCCCAGAGTTAATTTGACCTCCTGCGCCCCCACGATCCCACGGCCACAGCCCTTCGCCAAGTTGGACTATTCTCTTGGTGGTCAGAGCAGAGCACTGGGCTGGACCTCAAGGCAATGCCCACACTGCCCATAGCTCCATCCATAGCCTGGCTGATACGTCACTGCTGTGGGCACCTCTAGGAGAAGCTCTGCTTAGACCATCGCATTCACCCTCCTGGTCACCAGGCAGAGTTTGGGTGTGACTGGCATTATAGAAACGTGGAAAGGAGGCCATGCAGGCAGCCACGAAGAGGGGCGGAAACCAGCAGAGGATAGAGCTGGGACTAGAATCCTAGATGTGGGCCTCCCAAGCGCTCAGTTTCACGGCCCCTGATAACCAGGGGGTCCTTTGATGCCGTTTGTATACATCTGCCCAGGTCGGGGGTGGTGGTGATGAGGACCCGGACCCCAGGCCCGGGATGCCAATGCAGCAAGCTCTGACGAAGCCCCACCCCCGCGCCCCTTCTCCTGGCTCGAGGCGAGTTCGGATACCCGTCCGGCGGCTTCGTGCCCTTCCTGCGGTCAGAGCGTGAGGGCTTCACGGTCCTGCCCCGCTCGGGGAACGTCTTCGCCCCCTCTGCCTCTGCGGTCGCCTGCAACTTGGGGGCTCCGGCTTGCACCCTCACTGACCACGTGGTGGGGGCGGGGCCTGAGTGGGTTGGAGGGGGCGGGGCCCTGGGGACGGACAGGGAGGGCCTGCGTGACAGTCTGGGCGAGGCCGGAGCAGGCGCGCGCCTGAGGGGAGTGACAGCCTGGGCAGGGCCTCGGGGAGGATCTAGGGAAAGGGAGCTGTGCCCTGCGGGGGCGGGGCTTGCTGACAGGGTGGGGGCTCGGCTGGGGCGTGCTGTGGCGAGCAGGATGACAGTGAGGGCAGGGCTCGGGAGTGGGCGGCACCACAGAATGACTGAAAGAGCAAGGCTGGAGCCAGGGCAAGGGTTTAGCGAGTCTTGCGAAGGCAGTGCGGGAAGGACTAACTGGGCAAGGGGCCGGCCGGGGGCTGAGCGATTGAGGAGGAGCCTCCGGGTACGGGCGGGGCCGGCGGGCGGGCTCAGCTAGGCGAGCTGGGCGAGGCCAGGGATAACTGACGGGACTGGGGTAGGGCTGGAGATGGTGGAACGCTAGACTGCTAGGTAGAGTCCAGAGGTGCGGGCACAATGAGTGTGCAAGGGGCCGGGGAAGGATGACTGGCCTCTCGAGGACGGGTAAGGAGGGAGGAGACGAGGGACGTAGGTGAGTAGTGTGAGGCAGGTGGCGGCGGGACCTAGAATAACGGCCGCCTGTTGGGGGGGGCCAAGAGGACATGAGTGACAGCCAGAGGGGTCGGCCTCAAACGTCTCCCCTGCAACTCTGCGAGGAATTCCTTTTCCGGCTGAACAACGCGGGCTTCGCTCACTTCGTGCCCCAGGTGTGGTGGTGCAGAGATAACAGACCTGCCGGAAGGAGGTTTCCATCTTCCAGGACACCACCGGTCCCGTCCCGTCCCAATGAAATCCAGCCGAGGGCTTCCACCTGCTCCTGCTCGCGCCACGGGATCGTTCCTAGGGCCGGGAAACCCGCCACTAGCGACCGCCCCCGTGGTAGCCCTGGTTCGGCGTCGGTTCTGAGCCGGCCCTCCTGTCCACAGTTGCAGAAGCGCTTTCTGGACTGGTCCCTGCTGGATCTGCGTGTCTTCGCACGACGTCCTCCGAGCCTGCGCTGCCGCCCGGGCACCTTCATGCTGGCACTGCCCGTCGCCCTGAAGGCCGTAGTGTTCCGGAATCACAGTGTCCCTGCTGGGAGTCAGCTTTCCAGCTGGTGGGCGGGATCGGCCTCTGCTCTGTCCTGACCACGCCCCCTCTGTTTACCGGCCCCTCCCTCCGCCCAACTGGCCCCATCCCCTTAGTGCCTCGGTTGCCCTGCTCTTCCCTGGCCCACTCTTACACGCAGTCCCCGCCCCTAAGGATAAGCCCCGCCCACTCCTACCTTCTGGTCTCCGACTACCCTATATCTCCTCCCCAGTCCCTGCACTTCTTGGCCTCGCCCCCTCCTATCCCAGGCCTCCTCCCCATGTTCAAATGGCTCCCCAGGGGCTGGGGATACGGGTCCGCAACGCTTTGTCCAACACCTCTTCCTACTTTCGGCCTTGTGTCCTCCATGAGGCCTAGCTCTTCCTCAGTATCTCCTCTGGGCTGGGAGGCCAGAGGTGGGTCCTGCATGAAGCCTGAATTGGAGGGGAGGGTTCGTACCAGCAGGATGCTGAGATTGTGGCTCAGGTCTTTGTGTCTGAGCAGAAACTCAGGGCCTCCCTGAATCTGATCAAGTGAGAGAGAGCTGCTCCTTTCTGTATGGGTTCCTACTGGGGGGTTGGAGCCGCAGGGCCGCCTGAAAGGGACAGATCCCTGTCACCTCCTATTCCTGCTGTTTCTGAAATCTCAGCCTGCATTCACATGTAGGGCCCCTTGCGGTGAGTGGTGTGTAATGCCTCATCTGGAGCCCACCTTGTGCCCACCAAGGTTCCCAGGGAAGACTCCTACTCCTCGGCCCCGGGACACCTGAGTAACCTGCTTTATGGGAGAGTCTGACTATTTCCAGGTTCCAGACCTCAAGACGCTGCTGGGCATCGCCCTCTAGGCAGTGGTGCTGCCCTATATCAACCTTGAGCCGCCGGGGAGCCTGCCATCACCCCATCACCCTCAGCCCTGGGGCCGGCTTCCCAAACAGATGTTCCTTGTCACAGCACTGCTGCACATCTGGAGCCTGGAGTTCCCACAGAGATGGGGGTGGGAGAGGGTAGAGAAGAACAGAGGGTCAAGTTCTCCAGGGTCAAGTTCTCCCTTGGGAGGCCCTTGTAATGGATGGGGAAACTGAGGCCCAGAAATGGAGCCACTTAGTCAAGAGTGTGGCAGCAGTAGAGCCTACACATTTGCCACTCACCCCAGTGCAGCCAGCATCCACCTGCCCCTGGAAAGTTCTGACAAGACTCAAGGTGTGTCCTCCCCAGGTTGCCTGAAGGAGGGCCTTACCTCATCTTCTGTCCTTAGGGCTAATCTTCAGGACACCCTGGACAGCATCCAAGAGGTAAGGTGGTCCTCTTTGGGTTCTCCCAAATCTGGAATTCCCTTGATCATGGGGAAGGGGGAGGAGCAGCCCCCAGGAGTAAGCAAGGCCAGTCCTGGGAGCTGGGGTCTCTTGGACATCCAGGAGACTCCCACACTGCCTTCTCACCTCCCAAATGGAGGTGACATGCATCCTGCCCACTCTACGGTCTCTCTAGCACCTCCCCCTGAGTCCCTGCTCTTCAAGACTCATCTGCTTCCAGGGCACTAAGCCCCTTCCTCCAGGCACTGGCTAGCGTGGGTCTCTATGGCTTCACTGGGCTATAGGAACCCTGATGGGTGGGTGGGTGCTCGGCACACCTCAGGGGACCAGAGCTTTGAGACCTAGAAAGTTCTGGCCCCAGGCCACGAAAGAATTCACAGCCTTCACCCATCAGTCCAGAATCAGTATTCTAACAATTCCAAGCCATATTTACTGAACGCATGTTCTGCTCCATTTAACCACATCACTCCCCTACTTACCTTTTTTGGCTTCCCAGCTTTAAAATAAAATCCAAGATCCACACCATGGCTTATGAGGCCCTGCTTGGTACTCCAGCCTCTCTCCAGCTTTCTCCTTTGCCCATTACACTCTGGCCAAGATGGCCTCTCTCTGTTCTGTGAATACACCTGTGTTTTTCTGCCTCTGGGCCTTTGCACAGGCCTCTCTCTGCTTGGAACTGGATTGTAAGCCCTAAAATGGCAGGGACCGTGTTTGGTTTTATTTGTCTCTAAATCCCCAAGCGTTTAACCTGTTAAACAATAGACAATAATGCCAGCTGTAATAGGTCTTAATAAATAGTTCTTGAATAAATGTGCCTGATGCTTTTCTATTGACATATTTAATCTTTACAACAATCATGTAAGGTAAGAGATATCATTAGCTCTCTTTTTCAGAAAACAGAAACTCAGGGAGGTTTGGCCATTTGTTGAAGGTCACACAGCTAAGATTTGAACCCAGGGGGAGGCTTTTTTCACCTGTCATTGAGTATGAGGGCATTCGTGCCAGGTGGTACACCACAGGCCAGCTCCCAGATTCTAGATGCTTGTAGCTTCCTAGAGCAGGAAGGCATGGGGTCTGGGCTGGAAAGTTGCCAAGACTTGGGTCCTCAAAAGCCCTTGGGTCCTCAAAAGAGAGCATTCCAGGTGGAAGAAACAGCGGTGAGCAAAGGTGTGAAGGCAGGAAGATCCAGCTCCTGGGACAACCGGACTCACAGGGCTGGGCCAGCCCAGGACACACAGCCAGCTGGTCCCAGGGCTGCGTCAGCTGGGGGTCTCCAGAGGCAGGACCCCGGTGGGCAGGCAAATTGAGGCAGGGAGTCATTGTGCAGCCCCTCTCCCCAGTCTGTGGCTGGGAGCCCCCAGGGACACGGGCTGGGCTCTCCCAGGCAGGACGTTCCCACGCGGGGGCGGTCCTGGGAAAGGCTGTGGGGCGGGCCCGGAGGCGGGCGCCAGCGCTCCGGTCCCTCTGCAGCCTGTTCTGTTACTTGCTCCGCAGACCCGGGTCGCGCTCTGGCTTCCGCTGAGCCGCACGGTGAGTGAGTGGGTGAGGAGAGCCCCGGCTGCCCAAACCTGGGCCGGTGGGGGACGCGGCTGGGACTCCGGCTTTTACCACCCGGTCAGGGCCCGTGGGGACGCTGCTATAGAGGAGGATGGGGGTGGGGGGGGGGTGCGGCTACTGGCAGCTCAGAGTTGAGGGGAACTTTCCTCCGTCCGCATATGGGGAGCCATCTCTGTCCTCAAATGTAGATTACTCCTTCCCTCCCCATAGGTGGGGCTCTCAACCACTCATCACTGATGGGGAGCCCTTCCTTTCCAGATGTGCGGCCCCTTCCCACTTTCCATATATGGTACACCCCTCCCTCTCTCTAATGATTGGATGCCTCTCTTTCCCTAGATGTGGGGCCTCTTTCAATTTCCAGGAGTGGGATACCCCCTTCTTCTTCCCAGATGTGTGCCTCTCTTCCTCCCTCTGACCCAGTTTGGTCCTTGTCCTCCTCTAAGTCCCCTCCTCGCCCCCATGGGATGCCAGACCCTGAGATTTCCCTGGGGATGGGAGGTTGGGCTCGCCTGTCCCCCTCTCCCACCAGGTCCAGCAGAGCAGGCTTTCCAGGCACGTAGGCAGCCAATTATGGGGGAAGGGGTGGGGGCCAAACCATCTGCAGGAGACCTTGGCAGATGGCCCTGTAACGAGGAGAGTTATCCCAGGACCTGCTCCCTCCCTACCTGGACTCCCACCCTGTTTCCTCTAGAGGGCAAACAGCTGAGAGAGGTTTCCCAACCTAGCCACCATGAGCTGGGGCTGGAACCAGAGCCCGGGCTCCCAGACCCAAACTGTTCAGGTCCTGCCTTAAGAGTCAGGCCTCCTCCCACTTCTCGGATGGTAAACTGAGGTCCCAGGAGGGGGCTCCAAATTTCTAGGATGCCCATCAACCCCCATAGGTATATCATACAAAATTAGAAAGGGCAGGGGCAGGAGGTGACCTTGAAATCCTGGGGACCAGTCCCCCAGCCATAACACCTGTGAAAAAGCTGTTCTTCTGTCTGGATCCTGAGGGGAAGGGCAGAGGGCAGAGGGCAGGACTCATCCACACCACCCCCCTCAGATGTCCTTTAGAGCTGCCTGGAGCTTGGTGCTGAGGAAAGGAGGACTTGGAATGCGAGGGATCCACAGCCCAGGAGGCACTGGTAAGACCTGGACGCCCACCCCGCCCTGACCCTTGCCTAACTGCAAGGCCAGGGGCAAGGGTCCTGTCTGCAGGCTGCCCCTGGTCCCTTTCATGCTGCCCTGGGCCTGCCCCAAACCATTTCCCATGATCCTACCCCTTGGTCCGGGGCCACATTCTTCCAGGAAATAGAGACAGCTGTCCCCTCCTCCGAAGCTTTCTCAGGGTCTGACCCCCATATCTCAGGCCCCTAAGGCCTTTGTGTCCTGAGGTTGAGGGTGCTGACAGAACTTTGGACCGCCTTTCCAGACGCTTGTGTCCATGCTAGTCAGAAGAAAGAGGCCTAAAGTAGGAGAGACTTCAGCCAGATAGAAGGGCCTTCCTGACCCTCTGGAGAATAAAAACAGACAACATCTATTGAGCCCTTACTATGTACCCTGAGCTGTGATAAACTTTTTGCAGAGATTAACACACTTAGACTTCACAGCAGCCACATGAAGTGGATGCTATGCTGTTACCTCCATTTCTCAGGTGAACAAACAGGCCCAGAGCCAGCACTCTTTGCCCAAAGCAGTTCCCATGCTATTTGGGCAAGGTGGTACCAATGCCCTCCTTGAGGGCATCTCTGGTGACAATAAACAGAAGAAGCTTTACTGAGACCCTTCTAGCACCCAGCCTTGTTCTGGACACTCACATGGAGCCCTTGAGGGCTTAGCCATCAGGGAAAGCTTCCAAGAATGGAAGCCAGAGGTAAAACCAACCTCTGTCTATCAGTGTAATTTATGGAGCATCTACTTACTGTGTGCCAGGCATTGTGCTAAGCCTTTTGAGTGCATTATCTTGAAGCTTCCACAACAGTGTGAGGTAGGTTCTTTTACTATCCCCACTTTCCAGATGAGGACATTGAACACAGTGAGGTAAAGGGGCTTGTCAGAGCTGGGCTGGGGTGGAACTGGGGTTCCGTGGCTCCAAAGCTGTGCCCTTGACCACTCATTAAAAGCATAGGGATAGTGCTTTACAGTTTGTGGGGCAGTTTCCCATCTGCCATCTCAGGTTCATCACATTGAACCTTTCCCTACCCACTGCCCTTGCCTGATGTGCCCTCCTCACCCCAGATCTTCCCAGAGGACACAGGATTTGAAGCCAGAGGGGCTGAATTGCAGCCCTGGCCCGGCTCCCTTTTGCTCTGTGAATTTCGGCAAGTCCCTTAGCTACTCAGTTTCTTCCTCTATAAGATGAAGAGAACAATATCACTGTCTCAGAGTGATGCCGAGCCAATGAGTCAACTCGCCTGAAGGCCTTAGCATGGCTCCTGGCACACAGTAAGTGCTCAGTAAGTGCCACCCTCTTTGTTAATATTACGGTTAGTGGCAGGACGTCCCAGGGGCAGCCTGAACTCAGTTCTCCCCTGTGCCCTCAGCCCACAGCAAGGAGAAGATGCCCCCCTACACCAACTACCATGCCCAGCGCTCCTACCCCATGCCCGATGAGCCCTTCTGCACGGAGCTCAGCGCAGAGCAGCAGGCCCTGAAGGAGAAGGAGAAGGGCAGCTGGACGCAGCTGAGCCACGCTGAGAAGGTGGCCCGTAGGTCTCAGGGTGGGGTTGGGGGCGACTTTGCAAAGAAGGGCCTGGCCTGTCACGGAGCAGTGGGCAGGGAGAGCCCCCAGCCAAGACAGCCAGAGCTACCCAAAGACTTGAACGCACACCTGAGGGGTGAAATTCATTCCTTTGTTGGTTCATTTTTTTATTCGTTGAACTGTTTCTGCACAGCCTGGTGCTAGGCGATGCTGGGGACACAGAAGTGAATCCCCCTGAGGGTTCCTGCCCTCAGGGTGCTCCCAGTCCAGTGGGGGAACGAACATAAACCCAGATAGCTGTAATACAGGATATGCGGCTGGGTGAGGTGTGTTCAGGGGGCTGTGAGAACCCAAAGGAGAGAGAAAGGTGGAATCCTGGTGGGCCTTCCAGAGGAGGGTTGTTCCAGTTGGTGTTGGATGGTGAGGAGGAGGGGCTGCCAGGTAGTAGGAACAGCATGGGGAAGGATATGGGAGCTGGAGAGCGTGGAGGGTCCTGGGCATCACTGAGTGGTGTGGGGAGATGGAGCAGAAAGAGGCAGATGAGGTGGGTGGGAGCGCAGGGGCCTGACCCTGGGAAGCAGGAGGGACGTGTGACCCCAAGTGCTGCCCACCAGAAGTGCCCCTGGGAGCCAGCTTTGCCATCAGCTCCTGGCCATGCTTTGCACATCATAGATGCTCAATAAGAATTTGCTGAATGAACAGCATCTGCTGCAGGGAGGGGGAGGCTGGAGGTCCCTGAGGCCAAGAGCTGGCCCAGGGCCCTCGGAATGGATGCCCCTGAGGCCCCTCCTCCCCCACCCCTCACCTGCCTCCAGTGTACCGGCTCCAGTTCCATGAGACCTTCACAGAGATGAACCGTCGTTCCAACGAGTGGAAGACAGTGATGGGCTGTGTCTTCTTCTTCTTTGGATTCACAGGTCTGCTGATTTGGTGGCAGCGGGTCTATGGTGAGTGGCAGTGTCTCACCTGGCTGCAGCCCTCGGCCATGCCCTTGTGGCCACAGCCACCAGCCAAGCTTTGATAAGGGAACTATGCTGGCATTCATCTGAAGAGTTTTGAAAAGTCCCCCAAAGAGGTGTATGGGGAAGGGCAGAGCACGGCTGCCTGGGTTGGAATGTAGGGACCCTACCTCTCTGGGCCTCAATTCTCTCATCTGTAAAATGGGAATAATAGTGCCCACATCTCAGGGTTCTTGTGAGGATTTAATGAGAAAACTGTTGGCTAGTGCCTGGCACATAGTTATGAATGATGTTGTTACTGATTGCTGTTATTAACCATGAACATTTCAGTATATTGTTTTGGCTGCTGTAACAAAGAGTCTCCAATGTACAAGAGCTTAAACAAGATAGAAGTTTTTTTCCTCTCTCACAAAAAAGGCCAGGGGGAGTATGGGGATTCCACAATATCAGACTCCTTCTGTCTTGTTGCTCTGCCATCCTTAACATGCAGCTTCCTTCTTGACATACAAAATGGCTGCTCCAGCTCCAGCCATAAAGCCTACATTCCAGCCAAGAAGAGGGAAAGGGAGGACACACTCTCTTTAAGGTCCAGAAGTTGCACCACCACTTCTGCTCACATCCTATTGGCTAGAAGTGATCATATGACCATGCATAGCCACAAGGGAAGCTGGGAAATATAGTCTTTAGCTGAGTGGTCATGTACCCAACCGACCATTTATTACTACAGAAGAGTGATTCTCAAAGTGGGGTCTCTGGACCAACAGCTTCACTTGGGAACTTGTTAGAAATACAAATTCTCAGCCCCACTCTGGATCTACTGACTCAGACACTCTGAGGCTGGAGCCCAGCAATCTATGTTTTAATATCCCTCTGGGTGATTCTGATGCGCATTCGGGTTTGAGAAGCACTGCTCTGGAAGTAGAGGGGAGGATGTTGGGGATGAGGTGGCAGTCTCTGCCTCAATTGACTTCACCTCCAGGGGCCTCACTTTGTTTCTTCTTCTGTAAAAATGTGATGGGAATTCCTACCTTGCATGAGGATGAAATGAGAGAACCTTTGGGAAAAATTCTATTCTAGCCCAATGTTTGGTACTAATAGGTGCCGATAAAGATCTTTCCCTTCTTTCACACCCACTGGAATAGAAAGTACCAGGCACAAAGGTCAGGCAGGTTAAGTTGGCCTCAGGGGCAGATGGACCAGGAAGTAGGATGTGAGCGGGGCTGGGAGCTCTTGTCCCCAGGCCTTTCTTGATCCACACATCAAGGCACCTAAAATGCCTCCGTGAGTTCACCCTTTGGGTCCCCATAGTTTTAAAGTGAACACCCCTATCCTACGTCCCACTCCCAACCCCTTCAGGAAGCATAAGAAACTATCTCATCCTGGACCCTTCCCAATAAGTGGGAGCAAACTCAGTAATTATAGTTATAGTAGCTATCATGTATTAGGGGTTTTCATATCTTCCCTCATTCTGTCAATTGCATTATAAATACTAACACATTCAATCCCCACAACCCTAGTGGACAGGACCTGTTTTTGACAGGTAAGGAAACTGGGGCTCAGAGATGAAGTGACTTGTTCAAGGTCACACAGCAAGGGAGTTCTGGAGCTGGGATTTGGACCCAGAAAGACTTCAAACCAGTGCTCCTCTTACCCTTGGGTCACAGAGTAGGTGAGGAAACTGAGGCTCAGAAAGGGGAAGGACCTTGGCCCAGTTCCCACAGCAAGTCTAAGGCAGAGCGGGGATCATAACTCAGAGGTCCCCGGAGTGCAGCTTTAGTGGGGAGTCTGGTGGGGGGTGGCGAGGGGTCCTCGTGCAGGGCACCCTGGCCCTGTGCCTGGAGACCCTGGCTCAGCGGGAGGGGGTGGGCCTGGCAGGGTCCCGCATGCCCCTGTCCCTACCCGGTTCCTTCCTTGCAGTGTTCCCTAAGAAACCCATCACCCTGATGGATGAGTGGAAGGCCCAGCAGCTCCAGCGCATCCTGGACATGAAGGGCAACCCTGTTCAAGGCCTGGCCTCCCGGTGGGACTATGAGAGGAAGGAGTGGAAGAAGTGACGTGGCGTCCCAGCTGCTCACGCTGCAGCTCTGCCCTGGCCCGGAGCCTACGGAGGCCCCTCCCCGCCACTTAACCCCAATAAAGCTGGCCTGCTCTCATCTGCCTTTAGTCTCCTCCACAGTCTCTACCTGCCATAAAGCCTACATTATACCTAAAATTGGGCAGGACAGTAGGTGAGAGGCAGTAAGCCACTTTCCAGGGCCCCACTTATCAGGGAGGGCTTCCTGGAGGAGTAGAGGTTGGGGTTGAGCCTTAAATGATAGGTGGGATTAGGAAAGGCAGGAAGGATAGGGAAGGCATTCCAGGTGGAGGGAATGGCTTGAGCAAAGGTAAGGACACTCCTATATTTGGTCAACTAACAAATACTTATTGAGTATCTGCTGTGTGCCAGGTACTAATCTAGGCCCTGGGGATGCAGCAGTGAACAAGACACACAAAGTGTCTGGCCTCATGGAGGAGGTGTTTCTTTATGTGTGTGTGTGGGGCAGGGTGGGGAGACAGAAAAAGGAATAAGTAAATATAATATACAGTATGTTACACAGTAATCAGTGCTATGAAGGAACAAAACAGAGCAGGATAAAGGGACAGAGCTAAAAGGGGTTTGGGGGTGGTAGGTGAAGCCTCTTAGAAGAGGTGGCATATGAGAAGACAAAACAGCAAGTGCAAAGATCCTGAGATAGGATTTTAGTTTGTCAGTTTGTGGAACATCAAGGAGGCCACAGTGACTGGAGTAGAATGACTTGGAGAAGAGTAGGAAGTTGTGTGTTGTGGGAGAGGGTTGGTCTTGGGGCAGAAAGCAGATTATGTAGGAATACACACACACACACACCCCAGAACCAAAGAGAGAAGCCTCCTTTCCTCTTGGTATGTCTCCTCCAGCACCCTCTACTGGAGAAGTTTAGCATCTCACTGTAAAGGGGGCGATGCTCAGGGTCCTGCTCATTCATTACCTTAGAGCAGGCACTGAGCGGTGAATTTGGGGTGGAGGGGCAATACATTGATAACTGGCACAGCATCTTTGAGAAAGTCTTGGCCAGGCCAATGGGGAGCCTTAGAGCAAAAAAAGCCCATTAGATGAGTCCTGTGTTGGGCAAAATTGACCCATCCCTAGAGTCCCCCTGTGCTCAATCCTTTGTAGTCCTTGGTTTCCTAGGGGGCTGTGGCCTTGGCATGAACACTGCAGCAGCTCTGAAAGCGCAGCAGCTGGAGGTGGTCATACACCTATCCTCTTCATAGCAGGTCCTCTTGAAGAGACATCTGAGCGGCACACCTCCAAGGACACCCTGGATGCCAATGGAGGGATTCAGCAGAGCAATTGGGACAATATTCATTCAATCAACAAATATTTATTGTGCATCCACTATGTACCAGACTCTGGGGACAGAGTGAATGAGACCTCATTCCAGTGTCATGATTTCCAGTCCTCATGAATCTGAAAGTCTGTAATGGTCACCCTAATAAATTATAGAACAGATGAGTGCTAAGAAGGGGAGATACATGGTACTTGGACTGACCTAATCTAGAGAAGTCAGGGTGGGCTTCCCTGAAGAAGTGTCTTCATATTTGAGATATTGTTGCCGAAATTCATCCTCTGTACACTGGTGCCAGATTAAACCTCAGAGACAGAATTTTGAGTGAAGTAGAAAGAAACAGCTCTATTGCTTTGCCAGGCAAAGGGGGCCCCAGTGGGCTAATTCCCTCAAGAATGTGTGTTCCACCCTGGAGGGGGTAGTGCGGAGTCTTATAGTATTCAAGGATCAGGGTGTGATCAGCTTGTGGACATTATTCTGACAGGTTGGTGGGTGGGGAGGTAATCAGGAGTCAGCATCATCAGCCTCCTGGTTCCAAGTGGACTGGGGTCTACATGCTTGCGGGCAGCCTACAGTTAACTTCTCCCACCTGGTGGGGGTTTCAGTATCTGCAAAACAGCTCAAAGGACATGGCTCAGAATGTTATCTATAGTCCTCGAGGAAGAACTAAAGGTCCTTGACTTTGTTTAATGGCTAAAGTATTATTATTTTGTCTTGCTTGACTGTTTTCCTTTCTTTCTGCATTTTCTCACTTCTCTGATTAACTTTATTCTTTAAAACTTTGACTAAAGTTTTTCTACAGACAAAAAGCAGGTGGAGGACATGGGTGGGGATCTATTCAGGGAAGGCCTCATAGGGTCCTGCTTGGTTACAATATGAAGGATGACTGGGTGTAAACTAGATGAAAGGGGTGGTGGAACAGCATTTTAGGCAAAGAAAAGCATGTGCAAAGGCCCTGTGGTAGTGAGGACCATGGCATGAAAGAGGAAATAAAGGAAGCCAGTGGGTTGTCAGAGGAGAAGGAAGAGATGAACAAGGGGAGACGGGGAAGTGGGAGACTCATACAGGGCCTTGGAGTCTCTGCTGCCTCTACTGAAGACACAAGTCTGGGGGAAAGCAGGGAAAGATGGAACTGAGGGAGTATGTGGCAGTCAGAGGATGGGGAGCCTTGAACATCCATTTAATTTTTTTTTTCTATTTTTAAAATAAATTTATTTATTTATTTATTTTTGGCTGTGTTGGGTCTTTGTTGCTGTGCGTGGGCTTTCTCTAGTTGCGGCGAGCGGGGGCCACTCTTGACTGCAGTGCACGGGCCTCTCATTGCGGTGGCTTCTCCTGTTGCAGAACACAGGCTCTAGGCGCGCAGGCTTCAGCAGCTGTGGCGCATGGGCTCAGCAGTTGCAGCTCGCGGGCTCTAGGGTGCAGGCTCAGTAGTTGTGGCGCACAGGCTTAGTTGCCCTGCGGCATGTGAGATCTTCCCAGACCAGGGCTCAAACCCGTGCCCCCTGCATTGGCAGGCAGATTCTTAACCACTGCACCACCAGGGAAGTCCCCATTTAATTTTTATTTGAGAAAGACAGCTGCCTTAGTGCTAGGTTCTGTCTGGCCTGAGGGATCCATTTCACTGCCTTAGCATGAAAGATGCTGGGGATGCAGACATGGAGCAGAAAGGAGCCCTGGCCTTCGGGTCTCCTGGCCTGTGGGCAGGGCTGGCATGAACATGGCCAGTTGGAGGCTGAGGGGGATAAGAGCTATAGAAATGTTTGATAGTATGTTTTGACCCCATTATTTTGACCCAGGCCCTGAAGCTTTGCTAGAAGCAGGAGCAGTTTCGACATAACTGAAGATGTTGAACTATGCAGGCGATAAACTTTGCTTAGATTAATAAATTGCTAAGAAATTATGTTGTGGGTAATAAAGAAAATTGTCAAAATTGGCCTGGGGAAAATTAGATGTTGTACTAGTCATTTTTTCGCCTACAATAATGCTGTGTAACAAACAACCCCAAAACTTGGTGGCTTATAACTTTGAGCATTTATTTCTATCTTTCATGGGCTTGTGGGTTGGCTGAGGCTCTGCTGGGATCCGCCAGGTTTAGTTCCAGGCTCTGGGTTGGTATTTTGGTTTCCTAGGGCAGCCAAAACAAAATACCACAGACTGGGTGGCTTAAACAACAGAAATGTATTTTCTCACAGTTCTGGAGGTTAGAAGTCCAAGATTGAAGTGTTGGTAGGATTGGTTTCTTCTGATGCCTCTCTCCTTGGCTTGCAGATGGCCTCCTTCTCACTGTGTCCTCATGTGGTCATTCCTCTGTGTTTGTATCCCTGGTGTCTCCATGTGTGTCCAGATTTCCTCTTCTTATAAGGACACCAGGCAGATCAGGTTAGGGCCTTCCCTGATGACCTCATTTAAGTTTATCACCTTTTTAAAGGCCCTATCTCCAAATACTGTCACATTCTGAGGTATTAGGGGTTAGGAATTCAACATAGGAATTTGCAGGAGACACAATTCAGCCCATAACAGTTGGGTTCAGGGTTATTCATGTGTCTCCTTTTTCTGGGACCAGCAGGCACATGTTTTTGTCATGACAGAAGTCAGAGACTCCTGAGGGTACAGAGAGACAGCGGGGACCCATGATGCCCTGAAAGCTCAGGCTCAGAACCACACACACAGAACCAGCACCGCGTTCCACCAGTCAAAGCAAGTCCTGTGGTGCTCTGGTTACAGCTGCTACATTACAACCCCCCTTAAAACTTAAAGGCATGAAACAGCCATTTCCTTATGCTCACTGATTCTGTAGTTCAGGAATTTAGGCAGGGCACACTGGGAACTGCTTGCCTCTGCTCTAGACTGTCTGGGCCGCCAGCTGGAAACACTCAAGGCTGTGGTCAGAATCTTCTGGAGGTGTTTTCACTTACACATCTGGTGGTTAACATTGGCTGTCAGCTGGGACCTCAGTTGGAGCCGTCAACCAGAACACCTCTTTGTGGCATTCCCCAGGTTTTCTCTCTGTGTGGGCTAGTTTGGGCTCCCTCAAAGCATGGTGGGTGGGTTCCAAGAGAGCAAGGGGGAGGTGTATTGTAGTTTTATGATCTAGCCACAGAAGGCGCATCACTTCTGAACCCTGTTGCTCAAGGCTCTCACAGAGATCCACTCAGGTTCAAGAGGGAGAGGACAGACACCTCCCCTACTTGATGGGAAGACATCAAGGTCAATGTAAGATGTGAGATGAATGAAACAACAAGGTCCTACTGTACAGCACAGGGAACTATATTCAATATCCTGTGATAAACCAGAATGGAAAAGAATATGAAAAAGAACATATATATACATTTATATATAAAACTGAGTCGGGGCTTCCCTGGTGGCGCAGTGGTTGAGAATCTGCCTGCCAATGCAGGGGACACGGGTTCGAGCCCTGGTCTGGGAAGATCCCACATGCCGCGGAACAGCTGGGCCCGTGAGCCACAACTACTGAGCCTGCGCGTCTGGAGCCTGTGCTCCGCAACAAGAGAGGCCGCGATAGTGAGAGGCCCGCGCACCGCGGTGAAGAGTGGCCCCCGCTTGCCACAACTAGAGAAAGCCCTCGCACAGAAACGAAGACCCAACACAGCCATAAATTAAAAAAATAAAATAAATAAATTAATTAATAAAGAATTTAAAAAAAAAAAACTGAGTCACTTTGCTGTACAGCAGAAATTAACACCACATTGTAAATCAATTATACTTCAATAAAATTTTTTTAAAATGTTGAGAGATGAATGTGAGATGAGAAATACACTGTGGTCATCTTTGGAAAATATAGACTGCCATCCACAGTCAAGTTCAACATCGATGAGTAGAGAAACATCCTCCAGTAGAGGGTATGTGGAGAGCGTGAGGAGGGAAGGCAGAACTGTGAGCAAATAATACAAACTACCACAGATGTCTAGAAATAACCAACACAAAATCAAGTTGACAGAAACGAAAACTGACATGTTAAATTAGATATTGACTCAAATTCAAACAGGGAATAAAATTTTGACATTTAGATAATCAAATGTGACCTGAAAAAATTGGACCAATTAAAAATAATGGACATAGTAGACAACGCACAATGGCAGGAAACTGGTGAAATCAGGTATAGACTAAAAATGACTGAGAGAAGAATTAAATCTTCATGGTGGCATTTACCCCATGAAACTAAGTGATTTTCATGAAAAAATAATTTTGTAAAATTAAATTTAAAGTGGGAAACATTAGAAAGAATTTAACTTTGGTCATAAAATAACTGATGGAGGGATTAAATTTGTTTCATTCAGCTTGCCCAAGAAAACTCTTTCTTGATGTATTGGATTAGTGTAATTCTGATAAAAATAATTGAATTCAAAACTCATAGTCAAAATAGTCTTGGGGTAAACACATATACGAGGTCAAAACATTTGGGTCAGATTATCCTGTAATATTGAAATTTTCTGTAAAAAATGAGAAAGAAACTCAAGAGACAAATGAGGAACTAAAAAAGTATTTATCTGTATGACAGATAAAGGGCTGATTTCCTTTCAAAAAAGGTTTTTTTAAACCCATCTAACAAATCCGTAAGAAAAAAACAAGAATGCAGTAGAAAGTAAACAAAAGTCATGACCAGGGAGATTATAGAAAAAGAATAGAAATGCCCTAAACAGTTCTTAAGGAAAAGTTCAAACATACAAAAAAGAATAGTTTAATAAACCTCCATGTGTCTCCCAGGAGTCCACAATTATCTGCTCATGGTCCTTATTTTCCCACCCCTGCCCCTGAATTATTTTAATAAATCCCAGGCATCATATCATTTCATTCATAAATATTTCAGTATGTCAGTAAGGACTGTTTTAATATACATAACCAAAATACTATGACTAGACATAAAAAATCTTAATATTTCCTTAATATCAAATATCCATTCAGTATGCAGATTTCCCTGATTGTCTCAAACATTTTTATTTATTTGAATTTTCTTGGAATGAGGATCAACCTTAAATCTAGATTGCAGGTGGTCATCTGAATCTTTGTCTGGTTTTGGTATCAGGGTAATTCCCTTCCCTCTATTTTCTGGAAAATATTATCTAGAAAGAGTGTTACTTTTTCTTTAACCATTTGGTAGAATTCTCCAGTGAAATCATCTGGGCCTGGAGATTTGGGGGTGCTGTGGGGTAATTTTTATATTGCAAATTCAATTATCTTAGCTTTTAAAAGGCTATCAAATTATCTATTTCATTTTGGGTAAGTTGCAGTAGGTTGTACTTTTCAAGAAATTGGTCCATTCATCAAAGTTGCATTTATTGCTATAAATTTCCCTGTGAGCACTGATTTTACTGCATCCCATAAGTTTTGGTGTGTTATGTTTCATCTGTCTTTGAGTATTTTCTAATTTCCTTTGTGATTTCTTCTTTGACTAATTGGTTATTTAACAGTGTGTTGTTTAATTTCCATGTATTTGTATATTTTCCAATTTTCCTTCTGTTACTGATTTCTAGTTTTATTTCACTGTGGTCAGAGAAGATGCATTATATTATTTCAATCTTTTAAATTTATAGAGACTTGTTTTGCAATCTAACATATAGTCTATCCTGGAGAAAATTTCATATGCACTAAAGAATGTGTATCCTGCTGTTGCTGGTAAAGCGTCCTATAGCTGTTTGTTAAGTCTAATTGGTTTGTAGTTTGCTTAAGTCCTCTATTTCTTTTCTTTTCTTTTTTTTAATATTTATTTATTTGGCTGCGCCGGGTCTTAGTTGCGGCATGTGGGATCTTCGTTGTGGCATGCGGGATCTTTTCAGTTGTGGCATGCAGGCTCTTAGTTGTGGCATGGTTCCCCGACCAGGGATTGAACCCGGGCCCCCTGCATTGGGAGTGCAGAACCTTAACCACTGGACCACCAGGGAGGTCCCAAAGTCCTCTATTTCTTCTCATTTCCTTTTGTGTATATTTTTAAGATATTTTCTTAATGGTTACAGTTAATTACAATTAACATCTTAAATTTATAACTACCTAGTTTGAATTGTTACCAGCTTAGCTTCAATAACATAAAAATTTCTCCTATACAGCTCTGTAGCTCTCCCTTTATATTTGTCAAAAATTGTATCTTTATACATTGTGTGCCCTGATAACATAGGTTTCTAATTTTTTATGCATTTGTGTTTTAAATCATGTAGGAAATAGAGTTACAAACCAAAAATACATTAATACTCCTTTTATATTACCTATGTAGCTGTCTTTATCAGAGTTCTTTATTTCTTCATATGTCTTCAAATTTCACTGATTTCTGCTTTTATCTTTATTACTTCCTTCTTTCTGTTTGCTTTGAATTTACTTTGCTCTTCTTTTTCTACATCTTGAGGTGAGAACTTAGATTAATGAGTTGAGAATTTTTCTCTTTTGTGATGTATACACTTATTGCCTAAATTTCCCGCTTGGCACTGTTTTAACTCTGCCCCCACAAATTTTAATATCTTGTATTTTCATTTCATTTAGTTCAATGTATTTTTTTTAATTTCCCTTGAGACTTCCTCTTTGACCAATGAGTTATTTAGAATTATGTTGTTTAGTTTCCAAGTGTGTGGACATTTTCATGTTATCTTTCTGTTACTGATTTCTAGTTTGATTCCACTGTGTCCAGAGAATACACTTTGTATGATTTCAATTCTTTTAAATTTATTGAGGTTTTTGTATGGCCCACACTATGGTCTATCTTGGTATATATTTAATGGGCACTTGGAAAGAATGTGTTAAGTGTTCTATAAATGTCAATCGAATCCTGATGGTTGATGGTGTTGTTGAACTCTATATTTTTGGTCATTTTCTGTCTAGTTATTCTATCACTTGTTGCAAGAAGGGTATTAATTGTGATTTGTCTCTTTCTCTTTTTAGTTCCATCAGTTTTGCTGCTGTCCTTTGATTGTTGATTGCATGATATATTTTTTTATCCTTTTTCTTTCAGCCTGCCTATATTTATCTATTTATCTATATCTATCTATCTATCTATCTATTTTTAAAGATTAATTTTCTTTATTTTTAGCTGTGGTCTTCATTGCTGCGCATGGGCTTTCTCTAGTTGTGGCGAGCAGCTACTCTTCATTGCGGTGCACGGACTTCTCATTGTAGTGGCTTCTCTTGTTGCAGAGCATGGGCTCTGGGCGGGCTTCAGTAGTTGTGGCATGCGGACTCTAGAGCACAAGCTCAGTAGTTGTGGCACACGGGCTTAGTTGCTCCGCGGCATGTGGGATCTTCCCAGACTAGGGCTCGAACCCGTGTCCCCTGCATTGGCAGGTGGATTCTTAACCACTGCACCACCAGGGAAGTCCCTGCTTATATATTTTAAAAGGATTTCTTATAGACAATATATAGTTGGTTTTGTAAATTTACTCTGCCAGTATCTGTCTTTTAATTGGTATATTTAGACCATTACACTTAATATAATTATTGATATGTTAAGACATATCTCCTAATTTTCTTTCTGTGTGTTCTCTTTGTTATTCATTTCCCTGCTTTCTTTTTTCTGCCTTCCTGTGGGTTATTTGAAGATTGTTTTTTAGAATTCCATTTTAATTTATCTATAGTGTTTTTGAGTATGTCTGTACAGTTTTTTTAGTGGTTGCTGTGGGTATTACATTACATATACATAATTTGTCACAGTCTACTGTTGTTATCATTTTCCCCATTTGAGTGAAGTGTAGAAAGCTTACCTTTCTTTATGTCTCTTTACCCACTTTCATTATTGCCAGGTAGGGGTGGAATTCCAGGCTCCCAATGTGGCCTCCACTGACATTGTGGGGAGAAGGCGTAGCAGGAGAGGGCTCATTAACTGGCCAGCAGAGATGAAAGTCCTGGCTCCCTTGGCCTTATCTCACAACACCCCACATTGGTGGGAGTGGGGTCAGGGCACCTTGAATCAGGGTGGAAGCCTAGGCTCCCCACTCAGCCTTTGCTGATGTGGCTGGCCATAGTCTTCATAGTTTTTTTAGTGGTATTTGGCTGGAGTAGAGCTGTTATTGTCTAAACCTTTTCTGTCCTGCTAGGATGATCCTTTCGTAATCCTTTGAATAGAGAGAGCCGGCTTTGGTTGGGGCTGTTTTTTCTTTTCTGTGCCCATTGGCTTTTTTGGGTAGCCCACTCCAGCTTCTTTGGCCCCAAGTCTGGGGTCTCTGAGGCAGAGAGAAAAACCAGGGAACTCGCCATCGTGTTGTTCCTCAGGTCCTGAGGTCCCCGTGCAGTCTGCCTTCTCTTTACCTTTCAGAGTTTTCTTGTGCTTGTTGCATATACAGTGTCCGGGGATTTTAGTTTTACCTAGCAGGAGAAATAGGGGAAAGCTCCTCTGCTCCATCTTCCCAGACATGGAAGTACAGAGGGGGGTCATCTGTCCTGAGGAATTTCCCCCAATCTGCATTTTACTGATTGCATTCCCATGTATCATTTATTGTGTCTCTCTGTCCCCTGTATTTTCCATCAATGGTGGTCACATTTAGAGGCTTTGGTCAGATGCAGATTTGACTTTTTGGCAAGAGTATTTCATGGGTGTTCTTTTGCCAGGAGGCACATGCTACCTCACTGTCCTTGTGTGCCATTGGCAGCCTTCGTTGGTCATTGTGTAGATTCATTAACTTATTAGGGATACAGATGGCTTTCAACTTATTAAAAGATGCCAACCTCAATTAGAGGTTTGAAAATGAAATTTTAAAGTATGGGATACTATTTTTTCATCGGCCAGATTGTCAGAGATCAAAGAGTGTTAACATGGATGTTGGCAAGTGTGCAGGAGACAGGCAGTTTCACAGGATTCTGGTTTTGGGTGTCCCCTTCCAAATGACAAATGGCCCAGCAATTCTACTTCTACGACTATCCTGTGGACACACACATGCGTGTGCAAAATGATGGATCAGTGAGGTTGTTTATTGCAGTTTTGTTTGGATTAGCGAAAGTGGCTAACTACCAATTGTTCCTCCCTCAAGCAGAATTTTCCAACTGATATGCTACTAAGTTTCATAAGTTGTGGTAGATGTGATGGTACCCCCGCCATGTGCCTTCAGACCACCCTCGAAGGTCAGGTGCAGCTTTGGTGGACAGTTCTCACTCAAGAAACAGGTGCCTGTGCCTCCTTGACCATAGGTTTATGCTTGGCAGGAAGGAAGTGCCAAATACTGAGGAGAAATGACCTAGGAGCAGCCCTCAGCTGATGAGGGATGGGAGTTAGTGTATAAATACCTCATGTTCTTTCCCCTAGAATGTTCCACGGGTCTTTCAAGGATCCCCTGGGAAGGAGCCCCATTGCCTGAGTTGGGAGGTTCCTCATCATTGCATCTTCTGTTGACTTCCTGTCCTTCCCTGACTCACTGTCCCCACTACCCTGGGATCACCTTTTAAACTACTTATACCTGAATCCTTACTTTAGGCTTTGCGTTTGGGGGGTATCCATAATAAGGTTAGAATTAGCCCCCAGACTAGCCACCTCAGGGGTCCCCAGAGCACTGGTGGTGAGGGGTGGGAGGTCTGACAGCATAGCCTGATGAAGTTTGTATAATATTTATGGTGCCAGAAACCCTTCTTTAGCACTTTACAAGCGTAAAATTAGCATTAAGTCTGCATAACCACCCATCAGGTAGGTATAAGTATCATTCCCATTCTACAGGTGAAGAAACTCAGGCACAGAGAGGTTAAGTCACTTGTCCCAGGGCACCCAGCTCGCCCTGGAAGTCTGGTTTTAGAGTCCAGCTACTAACCACTACACAGCCTGTCTCTCCTGCGGCTCCCACTGTTCCACCACGATGAGCTGAGCGTGGCCAAGTTTGGGCTCTTCCTTCCTGGACACCTAACTGCAGTGATCACCTGCACAGCACGTGGCCACCCATCTGGGAGGGCCACCCACCCTCCACAAGGACCCTCCACAAAGTCCATGGAGCCACTGGAGGAGTTTGCTTTCCAGGTGCCCAGGGAGCTTGGCACGAAGCCTAGGAGAGATTGATGTTCCTAAAAGGGATGGCCAACTAGCTGCTAGGGGATGTTGCACCACATAAAGAGTTTGCAAATAAGGGCCTTATCATTGTTTTTGTTTATTGTTATTGGTTTTACACTGCAGTTGGACAGGGCACAGTTGTTTTGTTTTGCTTGGTGGGTTGTAGGGGGTTGGGGTTTGGGGGGAGTATTTTTCACACCAGTGCAATTTAAGCCAAGCTGATGCGGGCACTGGTCATTTCCTACTCAGTAACAAATTTACAAACCATGTAGAACGTGTAAGACAAATGTAGCAGGCCAGGCCACTACATTATGTTATATATTTACAAATTTTATTCTTAGAAGACCGTTTTCTTTATGTCCCTATTCTCGGTACCTTAGTGCTTTAAGATTTACTTCCTCAAACTTTAAGACTGACTTGTTAAAAATTCTGTAGTAAGACCATTTAAAGTCATAAGAATTCGCAAGGTTCTTTATCATGAAATTATTCAAGCTAATTATCC
This sequence comes from Balaenoptera musculus, assembly GCF_009873245.2. Classification (NCBI taxonomy): domain Eukaryota; kingdom Metazoa; phylum Chordata; class Mammalia; order Artiodactyla; family Balaenopteridae; genus Balaenoptera; species Balaenoptera musculus. The sequence continues at coordinate 27,214,789 of NC_045799.1, read as the reverse complement.
ATGTGTGAACCTACTGAAATGGGATGGTTTAAATAATTTAGGAGGGAATTAATACTCCATATGCCCTGAATTCTAACATTAGTGCATGGATATTTATTAAACATCAAAGAGGACAAATTTGTAGGGATCATATATGTTCGTTTCTATTATTGTCTATATATTAAGAAAAAGTTCTTGGGTTTTTTTTTTTTACCTCATGACAAAGGCTGTGATGGTGGAGATAGAAAAATGGAGAGCTGGATATTATGTAATGAATTTGATCATGATATAAGTTGCTGATTTTCCTGAAAAACTTGTTAATTTTTAAAAATTGCAGGGCTTCCCTGGTGGCGCAGTGGTTGAGAATCTGCCTGCCAATGCAGGGGACACGGGTTCGAGCCCTGGTCTGGGTAGATCCCACATGCCGCGGAGCAACTAGGCCCGTGAGCCACAATTACTGAGCCTGCGCATCTGGAGCCTGTGCTCCGCAACAAGAGAAGCCGCGATAGTGAGAGGCCCGCACACCGCGATGAAGAGTGGCCCCCGCTTGCCGCAACTAGAGAAAGCCCTCGCACAGAAACGAAGACCCAACACAGCCATAAATAAATAAATCAAATCAAAAAAAAAAAAAAATCTCTGTGAAAAATAAAAATTGCACAAGCAATGCACACAATCATTATCTTAAGCTTTTATGGAATTCAGAAGGGTGAAAGCTAACTTTAAACCCTTGGCTTGCTAAAAGATTTTTTAAAAATTATAAATAGGTGTGAATTTTACAAAACACTATTTTAACATCTACTGAAATACCATAAGGATTTTCTTTGTGAATGTTACGGTACAATGAATTACATCAAAAGATTTCCTATATTGAGTCAATCTTGTTTACCTGGAATAAACCCTACTAGGTCATTCTTTTTATATGTTGTTAGATTCCATTTGTTAATATTATACTTAGAACTTTGGCTTGCATGTTCATAAGTAAATTGGCCTAGAACGTGCTTTCCTTGCCTTCCTGCCTTCCCTCTCTTCCTTTGTGCTATACAGCCTTGCTCAGTTTTAATAAGTTATATAATTTTCTCAAAAAAAAAAAAAAAAGAGTTTGAAAGCTCTAGGTCATTTCCTGTGTTCTGGAACTCACAATTATTTTAAAATAGCCAAAATGAAAAAGTTCATTTGGATTCGAAATCCACTTGATTACAACACTGTATTTGTCAATTAAAGAAAGGGAAAAACTATTAAAACATTAAAATATAATTTCAACTGTAAGTTCTGGAATGGCTTAACATTTTCTTTTGTCACCTACTTGAGGTTACAAAGTCTTGTCAATGCTGACTACCAAGAATTTGAAGAGATCATTGTTAATAAACTTTGATCAGGAACTGTGTAAACCATTTTGATCATAAAACCTCATATAAAAAAGTTGTGTTCATAGGAACAAGATCAAGTGTCTCAAGGAAAAAAATTTAAATAGTGTATTTAGATATATTAATCAAAGTTAATTCTTCATATCTGATGAAATATGTTGTATTTCATCTCTCATCATAAAAATATATAGAAATGGAATGAATTTTTCCCCAGAACCCATATAGACAGTCCAAAACCACTTCCAGCTTTTCCTCAGTGTGCATTTCCAATATTTTATGTGTGTGCCATGGCATGTTTAAGGTTGGAATCACTGAGTTCAAGGTCTGGTTAAAAAAAATGTGGAATATTACATGGCTAGAAAAAAGAATGAATCTGCCATAAGTTAACTGTTGAAGCTGCACAACAGTGGGAGATTCGTGTATGAACATGGAAACTTCTATAAGATACACTATTTAGGTGGGAAAAGCAAGGCACAGTGTGTCTGTTACCATTTTTGAAAAAAAAAAGAAGGATCAGAATATATTTATGTATTATGTGAAAATACATTTCTGGAAGAATCTCAAGAAGCTGGGGAGGGGACTTGACTGGCTAGGGTAAGTGATGGGGGCCAGCGTCGTGGGCCTAGAGGTGGCGGGAGCCTGGAGGCTTTGGAGAATGGTGACCTTGAGCCCCGAGAGAGCCGTGGCAAGCTGTGAATCCGGTACCCAAGGGATGGTAGTGTAGACGTCCTTCTGGTAAGCAGGACAGTGGATGGAGGACGCCACGTAAAGCTGGTCAGGCGGGAGACAGAGGTCGTGGGCACTGCGCAAGGGCATCTGGGGTGGGAGCGGCTTTCAGCTGGCAGCCCCCGGCCACCAGGGGGCAGTCAAGCTCGCTCCTGGAGCGGGCAGGGAGGAGCACCCGAGGCAGGTCCCCCGCCTCCAGGCCCGCCCCCCGGCCGGAGCGCCCGCCGCTGGAGTCCTGCTCCCTTTCCCAGGCCCTTCCCCGACCTCCGGCTACAGCCACGTGGAGCTCCGTGTGGAGCACCTCGTTCTTCCTCTTGGGGGTCCGCTTGATGGTGGGGTCATCGATGCCTCCCCCCTCAACTTTCAGTCTTCGTTAGGTTATCTTATTCCATTTTAACCACAATCGCTTAAGATGGGTACTGCTATCCTACCCATTTCATAGATGGGAAAGCTAGGGCATAGAGAGGATAGGTAACTTGCCCAAAGACCAGGAATGGCGACCCAGGATACACCCCTGGCCTGTCCACTCTCAGAACTGGAGCGTTAACCTAGCCATGGCTTCTCCACTCTGCTCCCCCTCCAGAACCTTCTTCACATAGCAGCCAGAGGGGGCTTTGGGGGCTCTAAGTGGTGTAGCACTCCCTGACAACCTCTCTCTGGCTCTCACTGCCCTCAGGACCAAGTACAGTCCCCTCATCCCACCTGTCTGGCATCATATTGACCCAGGAGCCCCCAGACACACCAACTTTTCTTCAACCCGGAGAAAACTCTTGCTCATCCTGTGCATTTGCTTCTTCTTCACCAGGACCACTCTTCTTGCCTCCCTGCTGCTTCTGGATAGCTCTTATAGATTCTTCAGGCCCTGGCTCTGATATCACTTCCTCCAGGGAGCCCTCCCTGACTCCCAGACAGGCTCAGGTTCCGTATTAAATGCTGTTAGAGCACTCACTATGAGCCTCTTGTGTTGCACTGGCCTCAGATGTGTGCTTCATTTTGTGATTATAATAATATCATTATTTCAAAACCTCAAAATCACTCTTGGTTCCTCTTTCTTCCTAGAGCTCTCTCCAATACATCAGCTGATCTTGTGGGATTATCTTTAAAATGTTATCTCAAGTCTGACTCCTTCTTACCTCCTTCCCCACTAGATCCTTCATGTCTTGCCATGCTTCCTCAGGGTCATCCTGTTTCCACTTTTGCCCTGCAACAGCCAGCCATCCTTGTATTCGTCTGGCTGTCTCCCCGACCAGAATGGAAGCTCCATAAAGGCAAGGGCTTTGTTCCCTGCAGGATCCCCAGTGCCTAGGACTGTGCCTGCACAGAGCAGGGCTCAGTAAACACTTGCCAAGTGGCCATTTGACTGCTTCTCCCACTAGAATGTCAGTTCCTGAGGGCTGGGACTGTGTCTGTCCTGTTAACACACAGCCCCAGTGCCCAGCACACAGCAGGTGCTCAATAAAAACCCAGTGTACAGGTGGAGAAATTCAGGCCCAGAGGAAGGAAGGGACTTGTCCAAGGTCCTCCCCTAAGAGCAGCAGAGCCAGCACCGGTACCCAGCTCTCCTGCAGCCCCTCTGCCAGCCAAGCATCCCCTCCTTTCCCTGTCCTGGAGCACACAAGAGCCCAGGCCCTTTGTTCACCGAGTCAACACAGTTTATTACTGAACTGCACCTTCACTTTCACACAGACTATTTCAAAGAGCTGGAACAAGTGTGGGGTGGGGGTTGGGGGAGGGACAGGTGCCCCTCAGGAGCCAGGACCCCCGGCTGGCTTCCCCGGACCAGGGCAGGGGAGGGAGCATCAGGCCGTTCAATCTCCGGGCACCAGCTCTCCACGTGCACACGCACAGCAAGCCAGCAGCTCCTCACACATAAATACAGACACGCTTAACAAAAATAGTATATCATCTTCACAAGGAATAAAAATTAGTCTCAAATATGTACAGCAGAGAGCCCGGGGTGGCCAGGGCTAGGCCAGGACCCCCATGGATGAGACAGGCCATGGGTGGAGCAGAGGAGAGAGGGAGGCCTGAAGAGCTCCCGGCCAGGCCACCCTGACCTTGGCAGCCCGGCTGCCCAGGCTGAACGGGGGTGGGGCACAAATCGTTCAGGCTAGGCAGGACTGGCCCCTCCAGCCAGCCCTACCTCCACCCCACGCACAAGGCTCTCTTTCCTGCCCTTCCTGCCTGAGGTAGGGAAGACCCCAGGGCTCCCACAGCTGTTCCCTGTGGCTCCCCCTCACATCTGGGCGGAGGCCCCTGAACCCCATGGGCAGCAGCCCAAGGCAAAGGTGCCACAGGACGATCTCCTTGCAGGAAGCGAGGCAGCTGAGGCCATAAACAGCTCTGGGGCACCTATCTTGGGCCCAGTCGGTTCCTCAGTCATGGTCATGGGAGCCGGGGAAGGGGAAGGGAACTGGGGTGGTGCTCAACTGCAAGGGCCACCCGAGCTTTGGCATGGGGTGCTTCCTGCAGCTACAGCTCCCCCATCCCAGGTGGGGCTGGCCTCTAGCCAGAGGTCTCTAGAGGACACTGGGATTGAGGGTAGGGACTTTGGCCAGGCCAAAGGTGGGGAGGGGGTCCTGGTCCTTGTTTCTTTATGCTAAGCAGCCTGAATCCCTAATTAGTCAGAAGTGGCCCCTAAGCTTGGAGGGTGGGGATAAATGGAAGGGGAGCCCAGGTCCAGGAGGAGGGAGAGACAGGAAATGATCAATTCTGAGGCCACACACATCAAAATGAAGGCAATCTAGTCTCTCTTTCTGGGGAAAAGGGTCAGAAAACTTTCCAGCTCCCTGGCAGGAAAGCATCCTCAGGGAGGCTAAGGGGGCAGGGGTTCCACCAATCAGGCAGGGCACTCCAGCTCCCAGTCACAATTCCCCCCAAACCTATGAGCTTCCACGGGGCAGATTCTGGGGAAATTTTGTGGGTTTTGAGGCCGGGAGAACTGAGGTGCCGGGGAAGGCGGCTTTCACAGAAGCATGGTAAATTCTAGAAAACTAACTGCGGGGGACCAGGTCTAGGCCCAACCCTGTGATGTGTGGGTGGCCGTGGGCTGCATGTAGTGGTTCTCCTGGTGGCGATGGTGGCTGGACGGAGGGTGCGGTGAGGGCAGGATGGGGGTGGCGGGTGAGTGGGTGGTCAGTGTCTGGTCATTTCCGACTGAAGAGCGAGCCCAGCAGAACCACGCCAGCCACAGTCATGCCCGTCAGGAACCAGCGGTTGAAGCGCTCCTGGCCCTTCCGGCTCTCGGCTGCTGCATTGTTCCCATAGAGTTCCACGAAAGTGTCCTGCAGGGAGACAGAAGAGAAGGGAACATGCTGTTTGAGTCCTCAACAGTAATGTGGCTGGGACAAAGGGGACCATCTGCATGCGATGGCCTTGGTGAAATGAAAAACTGTAGCCATCCATGCCCACTCTGGGCCAGATAAAGGGTTAAGGGCTGCCCTTCTTCCTGACAGGGATAACCAACCCATTTTATTGCTGAGAAAACAGGTGCAGAGTGGGGAAAGAGTTTTGTCCAAGGTCAGACAGCTAGGAAGTAGTACTTCAGAACCTGAGGTGGGAAAGAGATGGGCAGGGGCAGGGAACTGACAGGAGGTCAGGGGCCTGGAGCAGGGTGGAGAGGAGGGGAGAAGGGAGATGAGCGTGCAGGGGTGAGCGAGAGCTAGACCACGTGTGGTCTGGAAGCCTCGGAGGAGCCTGGAGTTGAGCCCAAGGGTGGTGCAGAACCACCAGGCCTCGGCCTTTCCACTGCTGCAACAGAGGGAGGGAGGGAGAGAAAAGAGCCAGGGCTCAATTCCCAGAGTGGTTCAGGAGCAGAGCAGATCTGGAGGGAGCCTCTGACCAGGGCAGGCTGATGGGTGGGCAGAGCAGGGCAGAGTAGAGAGGGTAACAACAATGCAGGACTGGGATGGGGTCTATGAGGCCCTGTCCCCCACCCCAGGGGGCGTGACCCTGGGCCCAGGAGGAGGTGAGCAACAGCCCTCTCCCTGAAGCTAGTCAGGAGGGAAGCACGTGATACCGGGAAGGAGGGGCAGCGGGTTAAATGACCCAGCCTGGGGTGGAGTCAGCCTGTGGCGCAGGGAGAGGGGAGCTTGGAGCACCCTTTAATGAGTGTGCTTTGCACCCAATTTGTCCTTTAATCCTCTCAGCAATGCTGTCTCTCCCCACTGACAGACCAGGAAGCCTGGCCTCTGAGCACTGAAGGACTTGATCAGGTCACCCAACTCTGTGGTGGAACCAGAATCCAAACCTGGTGCCTGGCGCCTAGAAATCAGTGTGCTTTGTGTGCCTAGGGAGGGAACAGATCACTGGCTGGTTCCAGAGACGGTGTTCTTGCCTCTCCACCAAGAACTCACATCGTGGGTCCACACCTCTACCTGGGCCCGACTGGTTGAGCCACCAGGCGGCTCCCTCAGACAGCGCCTGCCGTTTCTGGTTGGCCCCAGGTCCCACCCAGCCAGTTTGCTCACTGTGATATCTGCTGGGCCCTACTTCTAGTCTTGATGACATCCCCTTAACTCCACGCCAAGAAGATTTTTTAAAACATAGGTCAGATCGTGGCACACCAACAGCTTTCCCTTGCACTTAGAAAGCCAGCGTCATGTCTGTTTATATCCCTGGTACCTGGCAGAGGGCCATGCACACTGAGCTGCCCCCTTGACTCAAAGAATCTGTAACATTTATTAAGCCATTAGGGAGGTAGCAGTGATGCATGAGCCAGAGCCCTTCCAGAAAGCTCACCATCTACAGGGGAAAAGGCATTGGGAGGGGGAGGCAGGCAGGTGGGGAAAACCCCACCATTCAGACCATGTCACTCCACCATCTCAAGCTCTCCAAGGCTCCCCCTCACACACGGAATCAAGTCCTCACCACGGCCAGCGAGGTCCGGTAGGACCCGGCCCCTCCCCACTGCACACTGCATTCTAGTCGCACTGGCCTCCTTGCTGTTTCTTGTACATCCGCTGAGCTCGGGACCTGCTGCCCTTGCTGCCTGGAGCACTTGACCCCAGGCTCCCTCATTTCACTCCTAACTCTGCTCAAATGTGATCTCCTCAGAGACGCCTTCCCTGGCCACCCTGTCTAAAATGGTACCCACCACCCTGATCTCTACCTATCCCCTTACCTTGCTTTATTTTCCTTCTCAGCACTTTTCAGAAGCAGAGCCTACCCTTGGTCTTTGTTTTGATTTGTCTCCTGCAATAGTCATGGCTTGATGAGGCAGAGAGCCTGTCTTGTTTCTATATATCCAGAACAGTGTCTGGTACATAGTTGGTGCTCAATAAGTACATGAGTAGAACAAAGGTCTTACATGTCTTCTAAGTGCCAGACATTGTCATCCCACTTCACCTTCATCAGAATCCCCAGATGTAGCGATCTGAGCCCCATTTCACAGGTGAAACAACTGAGGTTTAGAGTCGGAAAGACCTTGCCTGGGGTCACCCAGCTAACAGGTGGCAGAGCTAGGATCAAAACCCAGGACTGCCTGGCCCCAACCCAAGTGCTGCTACAGCAGGACACTTCCCTATGTGGGGGGCTGCGGTGGAGGTGGAGCGCTGGGTCTGGGGAGAGAAGGGCAGGGGTGGCAGTGGTGGCCGCCAGCGTCCTTACTCTTCGGCCTTCATCCTGGTTAGCCTCCATGGGTGTTGGCAGACCAGAAAATCCTTACAGGAATTAAAATTTTTCTGGTCCCAAGTGAAGTAGGCCCAGGTGAAGTCACAAAAAAGATTGATGTGATGAGGGAGAGTCCCGGGCTGTGGGGAGCATGGGAGAGGGAGGCCATGGCCAGAAGGCTCTGGGTTATCCCAAGGGGCCAAATGTCCCACAAGAAACCAGGGACATTGGGTTGCAGCCAAAGCGGGAGAGGCCTGGCTCCCTCGATGGGAACTTTCCTGAAGTAGAGGGCTGGCAGCCACAGGAAATTTTCGGCTCTGAGGCTGAGCTGGAGTAAACAGGCCCTGCCCCTGCAAGGCACAAAGCACTCACTGTCCAGGAACAGTTATTCTAGGGTGGCGGGAACATTCTCCTGTCGGTGCCACGGAGACAAGGCTCTGATATGCCCAGCCCCCCCCCCCCCCCGCCCCGCCCCATGCATTCGCGGTTGGACAACCTTCATCTCCATTTCAGAAGCTCCTTCTCCTAGGGAGGGGGGAGAGAGGATTCTGGGATTGCTTTTGCAGAGAGAGCAAGAGCAAAACGGGGCGTGCTGTTCCAGGGCGGGTGCCGGGGAGGCAGTGGTGTGGGTATATTTAGCCCACGGTTCACACGACACACTTGGAAACAAACACAGCCATTTTCTCAGCGGGCGCCTGCTCTGGATAAATAAACAGGATTGCGGAGCTGCCCTGGTCTGGAAAAGCAGAGATAAGCCCCCACTGCTGCGAGCCAGAGCTGGCGTGGTGGACAGGGCGTCAGACGTAAGAGTGGGCTGTAGGGAGGTCTCTGATGTCACAGAGGCTTTCAGGAGACCCATCCTCAGCGTGGGTTAGGGCAAAAGTGGGGCAAGTTTCTCTTTGTAGCTGTGACCACTACCATGGGATCCATGAGGGGTTTTCAGGACCACTGGGGACAGGCAGTGGCTAATGACCTCCATGGGAGAACCGTGGACTCCTAGGCTGGCAGACCCCCAAGTCAACAAGGCCAACACATTCGCGCACTCTACAGTTTCAAACAGCCTGTTTGTGGGCTTGGACTCAACCCTCTAGCATCGGGGCCCTTCAGAGTGGCGAGACAAGAACCAGGGTCCCCAGGAGAAGCTAAGGCGGGGGCCACTTTCAAGGTCCTCCCTCCAACAGTCCTGGCCACATGTGTGGAATGGCCCAGCCCCACACTCCGGAGCGTTTCATGCCCCTGTGCCTTTGCCAGCACTGTGTCCTCTAACTGGTCACCCTCCCCACACCTCCCTTCCTCAGTCAGCCAACCCTACTCAGCTTACACGACTCCACTTTGGAGTCCTGTCTTCTGAGAAGATGTCCCTATTTATCCCTCCTTCAACTCCACGAGGAATGTCTCCTTTGTGCTCCCAGAGTTTTCGGACCTTCGTTCACACCGTTAACTACTGAGAGCCTACCATGCTCCGGGCCCAGTACTGGAGACACAGCAGTGGACAAGACAAATAAGGTTCCCACTTTCACGGAGCTTACGTTCTAGTCCATGCATTCTCCATCGGTGGGGGGTGGGGGGCATAGCACAGAAAGGGATCACAGTACAGCTGTGGTATTCAGAGTCACGGCAGGGCAATTAGGACAAACATGTCTAAAAGGACTCCTTCGTGGGAAGTGGTGAAGAGAGAAAAAGGTTGAGAAACACTGTCCTAGTGGGAAGCAGAGAGAATGAGAAGCAAGACAATTTCAGATATGATGAGGTTTTGAAGACAGTAAGTCCTAGGCAGGTGATAAAGAATACCAGGGGACTGATGTAGGTGGAGTGGCCAGAAAAGGCCTCTCTGGGGAAGTGAGGTTTAAACTGAGACCTGAATGACTAGGTGGCAGTGGCCAAGGGAGGATTAAAAATCTCGGGTGAAAAAGAGCATGTTCCACCGGAAGCAACAAGTGCAAAGGCCCTGAGGCAGGAAGGAGAGGCAGGGGCGTCCCTAGGTTGAGGCTCTCTGTATGTCGGTCTCGCCCATCAGTCTGGGGGCTCAGTGCAGGCAGGGACCAAGGACCCATGTCTGAAGCCAGGGGTCCATCCAGACAGGCACAGACTGGCTTCAGCTAGATCTCTGTCCAGAGACAGCCAACTGCACAATGCAGGTTATCCTGCGGCCCCCTGCAACCCTGGAGAAGTCAGGAGAAAGGCTGGAACAGCAGTGCCCCTGGGGCAGTGGCCCAAGTGCCAGCGGACTACCCGCCCTGCCAGGGGCTGGAGCGCAGTTCCTGCTTGAATCCAGTCAGTCCTCCACTCCCCACCCTTCTCCTCTCTCACCTCCCACGTCTCCATGCGTCTTCCTAGCAGTGTGACTTTGAGCAGGTTACTTCGATTCTCCAGCCCATAGTGTCCTCACTTTTTAAATAACAATAAAATATCTGTTATTATGACAGCTGACCTTTATCACACAGCTGAATGTTTTACCTGTGCCAGGGACTGAGCTAAAGCACTTTACTCCAAGGAGGCCATACTCCCTGCACAATCACAATCACATTCACTTGAGTGATTGTTTTTTGTCCTGTCTCCCCCACTAGACTGCGTGTAGTTTTTGTCACTTGTACCTCAAGAACCTGGTGCTATACCTGGAACATAGCAGGTGCCATCCTAAATGAACCTATTTGAGATGAACAAGTGAATGACTACTTTCAGTTAATCCTCAGAACATTTATCGGAGCCTCGTTCTACAGACGTGAAGACGGAGGCTTCAGCGTTTCCCCACAAGCTCTATCTAGGAAGTGGTAGGACTGGGATTTGATGGCTTCCTGATCATTCTGATGTCCAATCCTGCCATCTTGGGTCCCTGCTGTCTCCACCCACAGAGAACTAGCCTCTTCAGTGGCGGCAGCAGTGGCTGACTTTTCCCGAGCACTTACCTGGCAAGACACTCTTCTTGGCCCTTTCTGTGGATTAGTTTACTTAACTGTCTCTACGCTCTGTCAGCCAGTGGGTACTACTATTAACCCAGCATACAGCTGATGGACCCGAGGCCCATAGATGATGTGTGACTTGCCCAAGGTCACACAGTGACCTGGTGACATGGCTGGGTTGCCTGCACCAACCATCTGGCTCCAGTGCCTTTGCTCCTAACCTCTACACAGCACTCTGCTCACTTTCAAAAGGATAATTCGCCTCAAGGCCCCATCATGGGCCAGGTGCACGCACTTCTGTTACTGAAGGAGGTCCTCACTCTAAGCCCAGGTAAGCCGAGGCTCAGAGATACTGAGAGACCTGTCCCAAGTGGATAAGTAGAGAAGCCAGTTCATATTCTGGGCCAAGCCTATAGCCCTGAGTCCCTCTAGGAGGAGGAAGGTGGCCTGAGGCCACCAGCTGAATGAATGAGTTCTGGCCCCTAGCCAGCTGAGGGGAACTGGGTGCCACAGGAAAAGGATGTGACGAAGGCGAGGAGAGAAAGTGAAACCCTTCCGTCCTGGCTTCAGTGGAGAACAAGCACCTCTGCCAGACGGGCCCTTCCTTCCTTTAGGGTGACTCTGGAGGGCCCAGGCCCACTGCTTCCTTCCTGCTTGGTTATTTCAGGAAAGAGGTAGGTGGAGAAGAGGAAGGGGCTCCTAGCAGCCCAGGGAAAGTGCCAGGGACGTCAACACTGTACCTTACCCGGCCTCACCACAGCCCTGCAGGGGCAGGCCGTGAGTCACTTTCTGCTCCTGGCCTCAGTTTCCCTGGGGGAGAGGCTGAAAAATGCCGGCTGAATAGACAAATGAGGCCTTGCTAGGAGATCCCAAGGAGATGGCAGGAAGGTGGGTGGTGGGGCAAACGAAGAGGTCTTATCACTCTCTTGGCAGGGAGCAGCAGGCGGAGACTCGGAAGAAGTGAGGTTTGTGGTTGGAATCCACTTCCCTTGGCTTTCTTGGGGGAGCTGTTGGCCTCAGCAATGTGAGAGGAACACAGCCTCTCTCCTCTACCCTGGGGAACACGGGCCTGGATGTGGGCAACTCAGAGAGGCGGCTCAGTGGGGCAGGGCAAAGACATGGGTTGCCAGGTTGCTGGGCTGACACCTCAGTCTAGCCAGCCCAGCTGTGGGCGGCACAGCAGGCTGCTCTACTTCTGAGCCTTAGTTTCTCCTGCTTTGACCTCACAAGGCAGTGCTGGTGAGACCAGGGGATGAAAGCACTTGGTAAAGCAAGGTGACCTTGGTGTTACTGGTTGAGGAGGGTGGCATGGGGGGCCCAAGCCATCCGGGCTGTAGGTAATATTTGGAGCATCCTCACAGCAAACTTCGTGTTCATCTTTCTCTAAGTCTGCCCCTGTCAGCTGCCAGCCTCTCCTCCCCCGCCTCCTCCCCCACCATTAGTTCTAAGAAGCTAAGCCTGATAGATGTGCTTACTTCTCAGAAAAGGAAGTGGTTGTGCCGGGAGGAGATAACACCTCCGCTGGGGAATTGAGAAAGCTATCGCGCCCAGCAGTGCGAGCGTGGGCTCTCCACCTCCTCAGCTCAGAAGTGGAGTGCTAGTCTTGGAGGCAGAGAGAGATAATTCAGAAAATCATTTACTGGGGGCACAGATGCTCATTTTGGGGCTCTCGACCACCTTCCCAGGGAGTGATGACTGCTCTTTACCAAGCACTTACCATGCACCAGGCATGGTGCTAACAGCTTCGTCATGTGTGCAAATTCACTTAATCCTCATAATAACCCCATGAAGTAAGTGCTATCATTACTCTCCATGTTACAGATGAGGAAACAGGCACGGAGAGGTCAAATGACCTCCCAAGGCCATACAGTTATAAATCGCAGAGTAGGGATTTGAATTCAGGCAGTCTGGCTCCAGAGCTCAAATGCTTAATGGCTCCTGGGCAGCTGCTATCTGCTCATAAGCATTCATTCCCTGGCAGTCTGAGAACTCCCCTCAATCTCAATCCTCTCTCATCTCATCCTTGGTAACTAACTCCCTATTCTTTCATGAGTAGATGGCCACAGCCTTTCATTCCTCTCCCAGTGTCCAGGGTGAGAAGGACCAAGGCTCACCCTTGAAACAGAGTCAGAGACTCAAAAGTGACCTTACAAGATACCCATCCAACCTTCCATGTGATGCTCAAGCTCACCCCTAACTCATCCTCACTTCCCAGATGAGGTTCAGAAAGGTGGAGTGCAAATCTACAGATTCAGTGCAATCTCTATCAAAATACTAATGGCATTTTTCACAGAACAAGAACAAATAATCATAAAATTTGCATGGAAACATAAAAGACCCCCAATAGCCAAAACAATCTTGAGAAAAAAGAACAAAGCTGGAGGTATCATTCTCTCTGATTTCAAACTATATTACAAAGCTACAGTAATCAAAACAGTATGGTACCAACACAGAAACAGACACATAGATCAATGGAACAGAACAGAGAGACCAGAAATGAACCCACACTTATATGGGCAATTAATCTATGACAAAGGAGGCAAGAAGATACAACAGGGAAAGACAGCCTCTGCAACAAATGTCACTGGGAAAACTGGACAACTACATACAAAAGAGTCAAACTGGATGATTTTCTCACACCATGCACAAAAATAAATTCAAAATGGATTAAAGACTTAAATGTAAGACCTGAAACCATAAAACTCCTAGAAGAAAACATAGGTGGTATGTTCTTTGATTTGTAATGTTTTTTGGATATGTCCCCTGAGGCAAGGGAAACAAAAGCAAAAATAAACAAATGGGAGTACATTAAACTAAAAAGCTTTTGCATGGTGAAGGAAACTATCAACAAAACTAAAAGGCCACCTATTGAATGGGAGACGATATCTGCAAATGATATAGCCGATAATCAGTTAATATCCAAAATATACAAAGAATTCATACAACTCAAAAAAACAAATAACCAGATTACAAAATGGGCAGAGGATCTGAATAGACATTTTTCCAAGGAAGACATACAGATGGCCAACAGGCACATGAAAAGATGCTCAACATCACAAAACATTGGGAAATGCAAACCAAAACCACAATGAGATATCACTTCACACCTGTCAGAATGGTTATTATCGAAAAGGCAACAAATAACAACTGTTGGTGGGGACGTGGAGAAAAGGGAACCCTCATGCACTGCTGGTGGGAATGTAAACTGGTGCAGCCACTATGGAAAACAGTATGGAGATTCCTTAGAAAATTAAAACTAGAACTACCATATGATCCAGCAACACCACTCCCTGCGTATTTATCTGAAGAAAACAAAAACACTAATTAGAAAAGATATATGCACCCGTATGTTCACTGCAGCATTATTTGCAATAGCCAAGATATGGAAGCAACCGAAGTGCCCATTAACAGATGAATGGATAAAGAAGATGATACACACACACACACGCAACAGAATATTAGCCATAAAAAAGAATGAAGTCTTGCCATTTGTGACAACATGGAGGGACCTAGAGGGTATTATGCTTAGTGAAATAAGTCAGAGAAAGGCAAATTCTATATGATTTCACTTATATGTGGAATCTCAATCAAAACAAAACAAATGAACAAACATAACAAAACATAAACAGAGTTATAGATACAGAGAACAGGTGTCTGACAGAGGGGAGGGGGCTCGGGGGAGGAAAGAAATAGGTGAGGGAGATTAAGAGATATAAACTTCCAGTTGCAAAATAAATGAGTCTCGGGTATGAAATGTACAGCGTGGGGAATATAGTCAGTAACTATATAGTATCTTTGTATGGTGACTTATCTTAACTAGACTTACTGTGGTGATCAGTTTGAATTGTATAGAAATACCAAATCACTTCGTTGTACAGCAGGAACTAATATAGCATTGTAGGTCAATTATACTTAAAAAACAAACAAACAAACTCATAGAAAAAGAGATCAGATTTGTGGTTACCAGAGGCAGGGGCCGGGGGGAGGTGAGGGGAGGGGTAAGGAAGAAGGTGGTCAAAAGGTACAAACTTCCAATTATAAGATAAATTAGTACTAGGGATGTAATGTACAACATGATAAATGTAATTAACACTGCTGTATGTTATATATTAAAGTTTTTAAGAGAATAAATCCTAAGAGTTCTCATCATAAGAAAAAAATTTTTTTTTCTATTTGATTTTGTACCTATACGAGATGACAGAGGTTCACTAAACTTACTGTGGTAATCACTTTATGATGTATGTAAATCAAATCTTTATGCTATAAACCTTTTAAACTTATACAGTACTGTATGTCAAATATATTTCAATAAAACTGAAAGGAAAAAAACACAAAGAAAGGTGGAGCATCCAGATCCAGATGAGTTAGGGGTGAGCTTGAGCATCACATGGAAGGTTGGATGGGTATCTTGTATAGTAGGTCTGTTTCACTCCAGATGGTCCACACTCATGGAGTATCTCCAGGGCATTCTCTGCTTACACACCTGTGAGAAGGGGCTCCTTCCCTCCTGTGTGGAGCATTTCATCTTTGGACAGCTCTTTTGGAAAAGTTTTCCCTTTGATCAGCTCTCCTGGAAAACTTTTGCCTCTTTCCCTCTACCTCCCGCCATGGCTGGGCCTTAGTTCTGGTTCTCTCTCCTCTGCTGCTCTCCTTCAACTCTGTCCCAAGGGCTACCCAAGAAGGCAACATGAGCTGGCAGAGGAAGCTATGCCAGCCTTGCCCTGGACCAGGTCCTGCTGCTCTCTGAGTATCAGCTTCCTCATTTGTAAAATGGCAGTGCTATCCGGATGAGGCCAAGGCTGGTGACAAATTAACTTCTTTTTCTCCACCAAACTGGGCTGCCAGAGCAAAGAATAGGCAGGTACCCCAAAAGTCTTGCAATTAGACTAAGATGTTTAGCTTTGGACCTCATCTATAACATGGGGATTAAAAATGTACTTATTTCACAAGAACATTGTGAAAATTCAATAGTAATACATATAAAGGGCTTAGAACTATACGTGACACATAGTAGACTTTAAGTAAATGTCAGCTATTATACTGCTCTTATTATTAGACCAAGGCTCAGCTTGAGTCTTAGAGCTTTCTCCATGGTCTGCAGGGTTTCCTTAGCTTTGTCTAGGGCCAGGCTGCTTATTCCTCACATGCCATGTTCTGTTCGGCCTCAGGACCTTTGCTCATGTTGGTCCCTATGCCGAACTCTCTCCTGCTTATCTCTTAGGTCTTAACCTACAGGCCACTTCCTCAAGGAGGCCTCCTGCTCTCCCCTTCCAAGTCTCCTTCGGCTCTCTCACCAGTTTGCTGAGCTGCTCATTTCTGACCATGAGCTCTGTCCCCCAGGCCTAGCCCAGCGCTGGGCCCAGAGAAGGTGCTGATGAGTATGGTTGACTGGTGGGAAGGGAAGAAGGCCAGTTCCCTCTCTCTTCATCCCCACCCTCATTGCCTGGCAAAACTAGGAGGAGGCCCCAAGGCACCAGGTGATTGGGCAGGGTACCTGGGGCTCCCCAGACACCAAGTTCTCCCAGGCTCATGAGAAAGTTCTGGAAAAGGCATCTTCTGCATTGTGTTGAGGCAACAGGCAGGAGGGACTAGGGTAGCAATCTACAAAAGGAACAGGGGCTTGGTCTCTGGGGCCAACCCCTCCCTAAAACTCTGCTGCTTTCTGGGGTCTATGCCTCCAAATACTCCATGGTCCAAAGCAGCCACTCCCTCCTCCTTTCTGCCCAGAGCTGCCCCCACTCCCTCATCTGGTGCTGATCAATGCTGCATGCTGTGAAAAAAAGAGCAATGGGCTGAGCATCAGCAGGTGTGGGTTTCGTGTCCTAGCTCTGTCACTGGCTTGCTTGGGGTGAGTCCATTCCGCTGTCTGGGATGCTGGGAAAGTCTGGGACTTTCCTCATCTGTAAAATGAAGGGGATCATCTCAAAGGACTCTTACCAGTGCTGCAGCATGAGGAGGATGAAAATAATTCACACACGGGCAAGTAAGTGACTACCTGTGTTCTCTCTCAGGGTATCCAAAAGATCCAATAATTTAGTGCAGAAGGTGAGAGGCAACATTCTGGAGTAGAAGAACTTGTTGCCTCCACTTTAAAGCCTGCTGAGCCTTGCCCTCAAACCTGCAGATTCCAGGGGAAAAGGGCAATGGGCATGTCTGTGACCAGGGCTAGCTCCTCAGAGGGCCAGACCTTGCCGGGCTGCGCCCCAGTGGCCTCAACCTCCTCACCCCAGCACCGCCTCCAACTAGTCCAGACAAGTCCCGGGTATTTTCAGCCACCTTTATCTGATGGGAAATGTTTGGAATTCCACAGCAGAAGGCAACGGCTCTGGAGGATTTGGGGACGGGAGCAAATCCCTGCAGCCCCCACCACATACGAATGGTCACGCACACACCCTTGTAACCAAAACCTCAGAGCTGAAGGCTCCCTCAGGGTGCATTTCCTACATTCTGGTTCCTTCTAGTCTCCCCGTTTCATCTTCACCCCAGTCCACCAGCCCCCTCAAGGTACAGAACAGCAAGATGCCTGAGACGGTGCCAGGAGAGCTGAAGTACTCTTGTAGCCATGACGCTGAGGAGGGGCCACCTGGAGGTTTGCTGTTCATGGTCAGTGCCCACAGCACCAACAAACTGCAGAAGATCACCACCACCATCACCAGGCAAGCCCAGAAGCAACTCACTGTCCCACCTGATGTGGCATGACCTGTGGTTCACAGAGATGTCTAGCTCAACCCCCACCCTAAACAGATGGAAAACTGAGACCTGATGAGGTGAAGGGACTCCCCCGCAAGGCCTCTTGACCCCTGGAGCACAGAAGTGCGGGTCCCAAGCCCAGCTCTGTGACTGTCTACTTGTGGGACCTGGGGCAAGACTTTACCTTTCCTTTCCAAGCCCAGGGGCCTGTCTACAAAGTGAGAACGCTGTCCTTACATCACAGGCTTAGCAGCAAGAATTAAATGGCTCATGGAAAGTGCTCAATAAATGTTAGCTGTTATTTTTTTATAGCTAAAAATGAATAGGTCCATTTGTGCTTCTCATGTGGTATTCTCATTATTTATAGCTACAAACAAACAAAAAAACCCCCAAAAAACAACAAAAAAACCCCAAAAACAGCTCATACTGACTCAGCCTCTGCTTGAATTCTCAAAATCTTCCAAGTAGGTGTTGTCCCCATCATTTTACCAATGAGGAAACTAAGGCTCAGAGAGCTGAGGAGACTTTGCCTGAGATCTCTGGTTACCAAGTGAGGGTGTCTGACTCCACAGCTCGTTAGATCTGCCAGCGCAATAGGACAGATGCAGAAGGATGTGACTAAGCTCTTCCTTCCTTCCCCTTTCACCCACCCACTGCCCACTACTTACTGAGGATCTTGGGCCTTGCATCAGAGATGACTTTGAGGACAGGGCAGAGGCATGTCTCTTGGTTCCCCCCGGGGGTGCCTTGGGGGTGGGAAGGACAGAGGTATGCGGATGGCTGCTCTGTGCTTCCCCACTGCCCCCCAACTCAGCCCCTGCAAGGTCAGTCCTTGCAGAGTCCCTCCCTCCCCCTGGTCATTATCTTGGAAACAAAAGCCATGCCAAAAAGCTTTGGTGGAGCTGTTAGCTGAGTTTTTAAAGACAGACCATGACCCCTTTGTGCGCTGACCTGTGGGGTTGTAGGAGGATTCCCTGCTTAGCTCTGGACACTCATTCATTCCATAAATCTTTATTAAGAGCCCACTAAATGCCAGGCACCATGTTAAGTGCTGGGGATAAAGCAGTGACTAAATTAGAAGAAAATTCCTACCTGCATAAGTTTATCATTTAACGGGAAGAGACAGGCAACAAACAAATGTCAGATGGTGATAAGTGCTAAAGAGAAAACTAAATGAGAGAAAGGGGTTAGCGAGAAACATGGAAGAGGGCAGAATTAAAACCCTGGTCAGGGAAAGCTTCTTTAGGAGGTGACATCTGATCAGAACCCTGAATGAAAGGAGGAACCGGCACTGCAAGGATCTGAGGAAAGGCAGAGGGAAGAGCAAGTGCCAGGCCCTGAGGCAGGAACACACCTGGGGTACTCCAGGAACAGGAAAGATGTCAGTATGGCTGAAGCTGAGTGAATGAGGGGAGAATGATAGCGTGGGGTCTGGCAGTAGCCAAGGGCCAGATTGTGCAGGGCCTGTAAGGCCATTTAAAGACTTGAGCCTGTCCTTCGAGTGACATGGGAACACTGCAGGGTTCTGAGCAGGGGAGGGACATGATCTGACTTTGATTTTAACAGACTCCCTCTGGTTGCTGGGTGGAGATCTCCAGGGGTAAGGGTGGAAGCAAGAGGTCTGGTGAGGAGCTGATGCAGTCATCTGGGAAAAACATGAGGGTGGCTTAACCAGGATGGTGCCAGGGAAGCTGGAGAGAAGCAGTCAGATTCAGAATTTATTTTTAAAAGTAGAGCTGAGGACTTCCCTGGTGGCGCAGTGGTTAAGAATCCGCCTGCCAATGCAGGGGACACAGGTTTGAGCCCTGGTCCGGGAAGATCCCACATGCCGCGGAACAACTAAGCCCGTGCGCCACAACTACTGAGCCTGTGCTGTAGAGCCCACGAGCCACAACTACTGAGCCCTTGCGCCACAACTACTGAAGCCCGCACACCTAGAGCCCATGCTCCGCAACAAGAGAAGCCACTGCAACGAGAAGCCTGTGCACCACAACGAAGAGTAGACCCCGCTCACCACAACTAGAGAAAGCCTGCGTGCAGCAACGAAGACCCAACGCAGCCAAAATTAAATAAATAAATAAATTTTTAAAAAAGTAGAGCTGAAAGGATTTGCTAATGGATTGGATGTGGACTATGGGAGTTGCTTTCTTCTCTGGCCTTGTTTCTTATCTACAAAAGGCAGGGGATTTTTTTCCAGCTTGATAACTATGGGAACCCTGTGGGATGAAGAAAGAGACAAAACCATTTCTGCTATCAAAGCCATTTGCTCACCTGACCTCCAGGCATGTGCAGGATCATGGAGTAGCCAGGCCCAGGGTAGGGGTGGGGATAGCTTGATTTCTATGGGGAGGGAAGGGGCATTAGAGCTGTGCTGTGTGTGTCCAGGGCCTGCTAGGCAGAAAGTGCTCAGTGAGTGAGTGAATGAGGCAATGCTAGGAGGCCAGGATGTGTGCAAGAACTTTCCAAGTCCTTCCAAATTAACAACAGGTAAGCCTAGCCTAAGGGATTCCTCTCCTGTCATTCCTTCTGCATCCATTACATTCTAGGCTGAGTGTCAAGTTCCCATTCTTCATGAATGGGAGACTCAGAGGTCTGAAATCACCAAAGCAGAATTTTAGAACTGGAAGGAAGCACAGACACATCTGGCCCACTCTATGCACAATTTTAGCTGTCACTGTTTTGGCCTTACCCATGTGTCATGATTATTATTAACATTTTTCTATCAATTGACTCACTTTTTAAACACTTAAATGTATTGAAAATTCTTAACCCATCCCCCCAACTTGTTCTTTCTGCATCTTTCCCCCTTTTACTGAATGGTAGCAGCTTCATCTGTCCAGGTACTGAATCCTGGAACACCTTGGAGTCAAGATCCTTAAGTCCTCTCTAGCTCTGATCTGTCAGCAAATTCCTCTGGATACATACTCAGAATTTATCCAAAATCCCACCACTTCTCACCACCCCCATGTCCAAGACAACATCATCTTCTGCCTGTATTGTTATAACAACCTCCTTACTGATCTCCCAGCTTCTTACTTCCCTCTCTGGTCCCTCACACAGCAGCCAGAAGGGTCCTTCTAAAAGCAGTCGGGGGACTTCCCCTGGTGGTCTGGTGGTTAAGACTCTGTGCTCCCAGTGCAGGGGGCACAGGTTCGATCCCTGGTCGGGGAACTAGGATCCCGCGTGCCACACAGCGTGGTCAAAAAATAAAAATTAAAAAAAAATTAGGGCTTCCCTGGTGGCACAGTGGTTAAGAATCCACCTGCCAATGCAGGGGACACGGGTTCAAGCCCTGGTCCGGGAAGATCCCACAGGCCGCAGAGCAACTAAGCCCGTGCACCACAACTACTGAGCCTGTGCTCTAGAGCCCGCAAGCCACAACTACTGAGCCCACGTACCACAACTACTGAAGCCCACGTGCCTAGAGCCCGTGCTCCACAACAAGAGAAGCCACCGCAATGAGAAGCCTGCGCACTGCAACAAAGAGTAGCCCCCGCTCACTGCAACTAGAGAAAATCCGCACGTAGCAACGAAGACCCAACGCAGCCGAAAATAAATAAATAAATAATTTAAAAATAAATAAATAAAAATAAATAAATAAAAGCAGTTGGACCCGAGCCTGTCTGGTCAAAACACTCCCCCGCCTTCCCATCTCACCCAGAGGAAGAGCCACAGTGTCTCGCCATGGCTCACACAAACCTCTGTCTTCTACCACTCTCTCCTCTGCTCACTCTGTTCTAGCCACCCTGGTCTCCTGTGCTCTTCCTCAAACATGCCAAGAACACCCTTCTCACCTTGGGGTCTCTGTACCTGTACCCTCTGTCTAGAATGTCCTTACCACAGATTGTTACCTGGTTTACGCCTTCAGGTCATGCAAGTCTCTCCTCACATGGCTCCTCCTCAGAGAAGCCTTTCCCAATCACTCTTTATTAAAACAAACAAATGCCAAAAGATACCTAGCCACACTCCACCCCCACCATCATTCCCTGTCTTTTTAGAATGTAAACTCCATGAAGGCAGATATCCCCAGTAGCTAGAACAGTGCTTGGCACAGAGCAGACACTCAGTAAGTATTTGCTAAATGAACAAATGGAATGAAAAGGCAACTTATATTATTATGAACACTACTATAAATAGAAAACCAGTATCAGTTGCCACAGATGGAAATCAACATAAAATAAAAACACTATTAAAAATCTTAAATGTTTATCTGCATATCAACTATAAGTTACCGTAAAGATCAATGGTACAGGTACTGATCTTGGTCCCACATCTTTACAAAGGAGATACACGAAGTCTAGGGCAGGAGAAAGCTCAGGACAAAATCAACCAGCCCATTAGAGGCCGGTCCAGAGCAGCCACACAGGTGCCCCTTCCCTGCCTTGGAACCACAGCCCCGCCCCCCGGAGTGCAGGCAGAGAGATTGAATCTCGGGACGGGTACAGCTAGGATGGACCAACAGAGCCTATCTGAGGGGACAAGAAAGCTCTCCCCTTGGCCAGGCACAGAACTGGCAGCTCTGCTGAAGAGAACAAAGGCCAAAGAGGAGTATGCCAGGCAGGAGGAGCCTCGTGGGGCTGCATCGTGGGGGACGGGCATGCATAAACCTGTAGGTGAGGTCTGCGGAGACCAGACAGCTGAGAGCAGAAATGAAAACAGGCTAGGTCCCAAAGGGTGGCAGCTTCAATCCCGTAAACACCAGACAGGCATGGGGGTTCAGGTGCAGGCCTAGGGGCCCAGCTGAGCCCAGGGTGAAGCTGAGACCTTCCCAGCCTCCTCCATCAGTGATGATGGTGCTAAGCTGTGCTGAGCAGAGGACCACAACCCTGCTACTACTAACCGCAGCAGGCATTAGACATTACGGGGGAAAGAGACAGAGACACCCTCCTAGCCCCCACATTCCAAATGGTCTCTTCCAGCACCCTCCTAAGTCCCAGCCAGCTCCGCCTACATGGGCCCTTGAGGATTTGATCCCTGTTTGGAGGGGAACATCCTTTTCCCATCCCCACAGGGCTTAGCAAACATGGCTGCAGGTGCAGGGGGTAGAGATAGAGCTGTTGTAACTGCCAGGCCAGCAATGCCTGACCTACATCTCCACGGTTGGTCGCATGCAAAGAAAAATACCAGGGATTTCCGTTGGTGTTCACCAGATGCAGCTGCCAAGGGAAGGCTGGGTCTTCTGAAGGCCTATTATGAGTTGGGCGGGACCAGTGGTGAGCTGGCTGGGATAGGCTGGGGGCTGGCCTCTAAGTTATTTCCTGGCTTTGAGGACCTCCCTAGATTTCAGAGAATCTATCAAATTTTTACCTTTTTTCTACCAAGGTCTTCCACCGAACTTCCCCCCTGCTCCCCCTTCTAGTATATCATCCTTAATAAGAATTGAGAGAGAGAGAGAAAATGAGAATGAGATTCTGTTTGGGAAAAAACTCCCCAAACTAAACAGCTGTTCTAATTGTAAACTGCTGGCATTTGGAGTGAGGTTTAGATTTGCATAGAAAAAAAGCAATTTGGAATCCAGTTTTGCAAGGTAGTATGAAAAGGACCTGGGACCTTAGTGTCAGGACGCTGGGTTTACTACTGCTCTGTGGTGACAGAGACATGTCTGGCTCTGGACATGTCAGTTAATCACCCTGGCCTCATTCTTCTCATCTGTCAGGTGTGGAGGATGGACCAGAGGATCTCTAAGGCTCTCTCTCCAGCTCCAAAGTGCTATGATCCCATCCCTAGGCCTTCCTCCAGCACCCCCGTACCCCTGCGGGGGAGCAGTATTGTATAGGGAAAAGGTAAACTCTCTTAGGTGACAAGAGACACGAGTTCTAATCCCAGTGTTGCTGTTTATTAACTCACTGTGTGGTCTTGGGCAAGTCACTTTACCTCTGGGGGCACATCACTTTCTTCACATATAAACCAAAGACTTGAAAGTTCCTTGAAAAAAGCACTATAGGAACTTCGGCGCATTATTATGCCTCCCTTATGTCATTCACCCCTTAAGAGTATGCCTGCCTCCCAAAGGGCATGTTCTTCACCTGCAATTGCCTCAACCTGCAAATCTTAAGATCCTAGAGACACAAAATGGAGGACAGGGGTTAGAATCCCCTTCTAATCCCCTTCTGTCTGATCGCAGAGCCTGTGTTCTCCCACTACAGAAATGTGGAGGTGGCACGGATGGTGGAAAGGACTTGGGATTTGGAGTCAAGACCTCAGTAGCTTCCATGGTAAGAGGAAGACCTCCTCTACACCTCCTGGCATAAACAGAGGCTCAATGAGATAATATATGAACACAAAGCAGCACTGGACAAACCTTAGTCAATGTCTCCAGGCCACCCAGCATAGAGCCCACAGTGCTCTCCCTAAGAGGCCGTGGAGGGGCTCAGAGTCCTAACTCTGACACTTATTTGCGGTGTACTCTGGGCTGATCACTTAAACTCTGAGTCTCAGGGTCCTTGTTTATAAAATGGGCATAAGACCTACCCCATAGTGCTCAATAAATGTTTGCTACGATTCTAATTATGTTACGCTTCCTCCCTCCTCTGAACTCTTCTAATCCTGTAGTCGTTTCCATTGACTTTGGTACTTGCAGTCTCATGACCTAAGTTGTTGAGAGCTAGGCCCGTACTTTATACGTCTCTTCTCTCCCATGGGAGCAGTGAGCACATGACAGGTGTGCAAAGAGCACCTGTTATACCATTGGGAGATGGGTTCTTTCTGAGGCAATATCAGTGGGGGCCACTGCCAATGATCACCAACCAATCCTCGGGCATCACACTGCAGCACACTCTTTGCTACCCTGTGCTGAATAGTGGGGACAGGGGTGGGGAGTATGAGGTAAATGGAAGCTATAGGCCCTCCCCTCTAAAGCCGTCAGTGTGAGGTGGAGAAGCCAGATGCACCACCTGGAGAGGGCACCAAGCAATACAGAAACGCGGAAGAGGCAGAGAGAGCCAAGGGGAATCCATGGACACCAGAGGGAGTGAGTGAGTGTGTCTGAGTCTAACAGATTGTATTTGGATTCTGTCCTTATTAGCATCTGACCTGTCTTACTCTCAGTTCACTAATCTGGACAATGGGGACAATAATACGTTTCCCAAGCAGGATTATTGTGAGGGTTAAAAATACGACATAGTGCACCTTACAGCACCTTGCACATAACAGGTACTTAATAAATGGGGTTATTTCTATGGGCCCCTCTGACTCAGGTCCAATAGATTGCACACCAAGAACCAGTACGACTTATGGCTCTCTATAGCAACTGGAGCTCTGGATGGAGAAAGTTCTCTTGACAGAATCCTGATTAGATTTGGAAACTCTTTCTATAGAAGGAAGGGAGGCAGCTCAGTACAGACCAGAGGCCTCAGATCAGACATATGTGGGTCCCCACTGGGGACTCCATAGCTTCCTGGCTATGTGTTCTTTTGGCCAGTTACTGTGAGTCTGATTCCTCATCTGTGTTAGACTCTAAGACCAAGTGTTACTCCTTCCAAGAGGCAGCCAGGGTGTTCTTAAAGAGCACAGAGCACAGGTGTTAGAGGATTCAAACCTGGGTTTAAATCCCAGCTCCGCAACTTCCTAGCTTGGGTGAGTGACCACAGCACACTATTTAACCTTCCTGAGCTTCAATTTTCTCATCTAAAAACCTTCCTCCTTGGGTAGCTGTATTACCAGATAATGTGCTTTTGTCTGGCACACGGTAACAATTTCACTTGATACATGAAAGTGTTATCTTTGTATCCAGAGCCTGGCACTGGAAAGCACTCAATAAATGTGCTGAATCAAACCCTGCCCAGTGGAAGGGGTGCAGGGAGGAAAGATGTTCCTGTAAGCTGGCACTGCTGCTACCAGCCCAGGTAGGTGATATCTATCAAAATCACAAGTGCACATGCCCTTTGACCCTGCAATTCCACATCTAGGGATTTATCCTCCACAGATACCCTGTAGTCATACATGGGCCAAATGACAAATATATCGGGCTCTTCACTGAGTATCCTAATGGCAAAAGACTGCAAAAAAGTGTTTACCACTGGAAACTGGCTAAATAAAGTAGAGGACGGTACCATGTATGGAATACTCTGTAGCTATTAAGAATGAGAAAGCTCTTGATGGACTGATACAGAGTGATCTCTAAGAGACACCGTTAAGTGAGAAAATCAAGGTACCAAATAGTATTTATAGCACACAACCATTTGTATAAAAACCAGGGGAAACATATGTGTTTGCTTATGTCTACAGAGTCCATTCTCCCAGGAAGGGAACTGGGTGGCTAGGAGAAAAAAGTGGGAGGGAGACATTTATTCCTTTCAAAATTTGAACCCCATGAATATATTATCTATTCCAAGAAAACTAATAAAAAGTTAAAGGGGGGGGGTTGGTTTGAGAGAGGAGAGAAGAGAGAGAGAGAAATTAATTCTCCCACGAGAAGCAGCTGGGACTCCCCAAAGACAGACCCTTTGGCCAGTTATCACACTATCAGAAAAAAAAGACGACTCTGGTATTTGCATCCTGTGACAGCAAAATAACACCACTGCTGTGTGACCAACTGCACTAGGGTTGCCAACATCTCTGATCCTTTGGCCCTAGGAGAGGACCAGGATCCATGATGAGGTCCCTCTATCCTCTGGGTTAAGTCTGTCCAGGTAGAATAACAGGGAAAGAAGGTTCTGGTTAAAGTAAAAATTATCCCTGGTAGTCTCAGAAGAAAAAAGGGAAAGGAGGGAACCTAGTCCTGGAGGGAGCCCTCTTCCCACCTTTCTTTCTTTCTTTTTTTTTTTTTAAAGAAGGCATTGGGTCTTTTTTTTTTTAATTTTATTTATTTATTTTTGGTTGCGTTGGGTCTTCATTGCTGCGCAGGGGCTTTCTCTAGTTGCAGTGAGTGAGCGGGGGCTACTCTTCGTTGCAGCGTACGGGCTTCTCATTGCGGTGGCTTCTCTTGTTGTGGAGCACGGGCTCTAGGCATGTGGGCTTCAGCAGTTGTGGCACACGGGCTCAGTAGTTGTGGCACATAGGCTCAGTAGTTGTGGCATGCGGGTGGCTTAGCTGCTCCGCAGCATGTGGGATCTTCCCGGACCAGGGCTCGAACCTGTGTCCCTTGCATTGGCAGGCCGATTCTAAACCACTGTGCCACCAGGGAAGCCCCACCTTTCTTCCCCTAAGGCCCCTACTACTCCTTCTCCTCCTGTTTTCCTTAACAATCTGCCTGCATGCTAAAAACACTCTATCAGGGACTCCTGGAAGTAGATGGAGACCCAGCTGGCTCTGTAAGATATATACCTGGCTAATAAAATATAAGAAAAGATGCTTTACCTCATAAGTAACCCTGGAAATAGTCCTTGGATATTTTTAACTTTTTATTATGAGAATATTTAAACATGTACAAAGGTAGACAGAATGATAAAATGAGCCACCATCACTCAGCTTCAACAATTATCAACTCAGTATCAATCTGATTTCATGTGTTTCAACTCTCCCTCACCTCTATCATTCTGAAGCAAATTCTAGACATAGTTTAGCATGTATTTCTAAAAGAGAAAAAAAAATCCATAATCACAATACCATTATCATATCTAAATTTGAAAAATCCAACAGAAGTCTTAGAAGGGTTTTAAATGTGATCAAAACTCTTTCCCAAAGAGGGCACCTGTGTTCAATATGAAATATTAATGCAGTGTATATAATAAGCTCTAGGTACAACTCAAGTTATAAATAATTCAGATCTGTAGATGTTTAAAACCTATCGAAATAAAGGTATTCCACCAACAAAAATACTAAGATGACACAAGAGTCAATTCCAGATCTATTAAGAACTTAAACGTGAGAGGCAAAACTTTAAAACTTTTAGAAGAAAATATAGACAAATGTCTTTAGGACTACAGATTAAGGAAGTATTTCTTCAACATAACATAAAGGGTGTAAATCATGGAAGAAAAGATTCAACTACATTAAAATTAAGAAATTCTAGCCATCAGAAGACATCATATATAAAGTGAAAAGGCAAACTGCGAGCCTATATTCATAACACATGCAGACAAAAGATTAGTATTCAGAATACGGACTTCCCTGGTGGTGCAGTAGTTAAGAATCCGCCTGCCAATGCAGGGGATACGGGTTCGATCCCTGGTCCAGGAAGATCCCACATGCCGCTGAGCAACTAAGCCCATGTGCCACAACTACTGAGCCCATGCACCACAACTACTGAAGCCCGCATGCCTAGAGCCCGTGCTCCGCAACAAGAGAAGCCACCACAATGAGATGCCTGCACACCGCAACAAAGCGTAGCCCCTGCTCGCCGCAACTAGAGAAAGCCCATGTGCAGCAACGAAGACCCAACGCAGCCAAAAATAAATAAATAAATAAATAAATTTATATATAAAAAAGATTAGTATTCAGAATATATAAAGAATTTCTACAAATCCATAAGAAAAAGGCATATGAAAAGAAAACAGAGCAAAGACTTCTACAGGTATTTTACAAAAGAAGAAACATGGTCAATAGATGTAAGGAAAGATTCTCAACTCCGTTGAGAAATGCAAATTAAAACCCCAAGATACCATCTCACACCCACCAGCTATACAAAAATTTTAAAGTCTGACCATATCAAGTATTAAGATGTAAAGCAATGGAAATTCATATGCTGCTGTTTCCAGCATAAATTCTTTCAACACATAGAGAAACATTTGGGCATTACCTTCCATCAAGCAATTCCACTCCTGAGTATATACCCTACAGCAATGTTTCCCACAGTGTGGTTCCTGGACCCGCAGTAGCGGTATCACCTGGGAACTTGTTAGAAATGCAAATTCTCAGGGCCCCAACCCCAGACATACAGAATCAAACACTGTGGTGGTGGAGCCCAGCAATCTGTGGTTTAACAAGCCCTCCAGGTGATTCTGATAAGCAGCTGAAGTCTCGGAACCACTGCCCAGGAGAGACTCTTGAACGTGTGCATGTGAGGGAGACACACACAGAATGTTCAAAACCACATTGTTTGAAATAGCAAAAGCAAGGGAACAACCCAAATAATCACTGACAGTAGAATGGATACATAATCTGAGACATAATCATACAGAGGGATATGAAAATGAATGAACTACAACTATACACATAACATCAAGGGATCTCACAATGTTCAATGAAAAAAGAAAACTGCAGATGAATACACACAGTATGATATTTAAATGAAATTTAAAAGCATGCAGAAGCATACACACACACACACACACACACACACACTAAAACTTTTTTTTAAAGGCAAGGGAACGACAGACACAAATCTCAGGAGAATGGGTAGGGTGTGGCTGTAATTGGAGGGGACACACACGGGGCTCTAAGGTATTCATAAACTGGGTTATGAGTTTACAGGTGATCGTTTTCCTATTCTTGAAACTTTACGTACGCATAAGATATTCTGTTGTATTTATGATAAATTTCTTAAAAAAAAAAAAAAAGGTATACTGGAACAGTGCATACTTGGAGCCAGAACTGCAACCACTAACTCTGGCTACATGTGTGGTGTCCAAAGAGTTAAGCCTGTTTCTCAGCCTGTGGGTGGGAGGGCAGGCAGCAGCTGGGGCACAGTGGGAGTCTCTGGCTCCAGCTGGCTCCAGCCTAGATCTGCCTGGATCAAGCACCACGCCCAGGAACTGGCACCTGTGGGGGCAGGGCCCTCTGGACAGGTGGCACCTGAAGCCCCTGATGACCTGCACATGTAAGGGACTGGGCCCAGTCAGATGGATGGCAGCCTCCTCCTTTAGGAGCCCCTCCATCTGGTAAGAAAGTGTGCTGGTGGCAGCTTAGAGATGGTGAGAAGGGGGAAGAGGGTCTGGGACTCAGCGTGGAGGCGGGGAAGGAACTGGGTGGGCTGGGCTCAGATACCAAGGGAGGCTGCTGGGATTAGCACCTGCTGAGAATGAGATTAGGTTTCTTGGGAAGGGCTCATCTATCTAATGCCCCCCAAAAGCTGTCTCCCTACAGCTTTTCTCTGCTGGACAGATGGTGTCTGAGCTGCCTCCTTGAGAGGGTGGTGGAGGTGGGGTGGGAGCTGATGCCTGCTTGGTCTTGGGCTTCCCTGTCTTCCACAATAGTAATGATCAGATACCTACTATACGCCAGGCACTGTCCTAAAAGCCCTTCACACAAATTACCCCCATTTAGTTTTCACAGCACCAGACTGCCTATGGCCTAGAGAGCAGGTTTACATTCGAGGAGACCTAGGCTTGGTATACTTAAACACTTGCCCAAAAGTCAAAGAATGAACAAACTAGGACTTGCATGCAGGAGCCTTTGCAGGAAACTACTGGCCGTGACGTCTTCCCCTTCTCATTAAAGGGCAGCAAGCTCCTTCCTGTTGCGCAGGCCAAAAACCTGGACTCCTTTTTCTCTCACATACCCCTTATCCAATCATTAGCAGATCCAGTGGCCCTGACCTTCAAATTATATCTACGCTCTGACCACTGCTCACCACTTTGGCCACATCTCCACCCTCGTACAAACCACCATCATCACCTGCCCAGCTTCTTACTGGTCTCCTGCTCCCACCTTTGCTCATATAATGAATACAGGGACTCTGGTTTGTTTACACTGTATGCCCAACCTATAGCTCAGTGTCTAACACATGGCAGGTACTCAATAACTATTTGTTAATGAACAAATGAATGAATGACCAACATCTCTCAGGAAATGACTCAGATTCAGAAGGAAAGAAGACCTGCCTAAGTGCCCGTAGCTTTCTCAGCCCAGATGACCTTTGGTACCCCAAAGCAGTGGTCAACATCCTTCCCTATTATGAAATGTCCTGGGTGTATAGCATTACCACTGTGTCATCTGCTTGTGCCTGTACACACGCACACACACACAGGGACAAAGGTGCTGGAACAGGGCTGCTTCTGATTAGGAATGAGCCTAGGGCACCTATTTCTAGGGGACCATCCCTGTACTGTATACACGTTGGTTTTTATTCTCATGAATGAACAGTCACTGGAGGGTTCTGAAGTGAAGAATGACAGGATCTGACCTCTACTTTAGAAGAATCACTGGTTGCTATGTGGCTAACAGATTGGTTGCGGGGGGTGAGGGGCGGTGTGCAAGGGCAGAAGCATGAAGGTGGCTGTAGAGTTGTCCAGGTGAGAGAGGGAATGAGCAATAGTTCTGCCCTCAGCCAAAGCAATCTTGAGAAAGAAAAACGGAGCTGGAGGAATCAGGCACCCTGACTTCAGACTATACTACAAAGCTACAGTAATCAAGACAATATGGTACTGGCACAAAAACAGAAATATAGATCAATGGAACAGGATTGAAAGCCCAGAGATAAACCCACACACATATGGCCACCTTATCTTTGATAAAGGAGGTAAGAATATACAGTGGAGAAAAGACAGCCTCTTCAATAAGTGGTCCTGGGAAAACTGGACAGCTACATGTAAAAGAATGAAATTAGAACGTTCCCTAACACCATACACAAAAATAAACTCAAAATGGATTAAAGACCTAAATGTAAGGTCAGACACTATCAAACTCTTAGAGGAAAACATAGGCAGAACACTATGACATAAATCACAGCAAGATCCTTTTTGACCCACCTCCTAGAGAAATGGAAATAAAAACAAAAATAAACAAATGGGACTTAATGAAACTTAAAAGCTTTTGCACAGCAAAGGAAACCATAAACAAGACTAAAAGACAACCCTCGGGGGCTTCCCTGGTGGCGCAGTGGTTGAGAATCTGCCTGCCAATGCAGGGGACACGGGTTCGAGCCCTGGTCTGGGAAGATCCCACATGCCGCGGAGCAATTAGGCCCATGAGCCACAACTACTGAGCCTGCGCGTCTGGAGCCTGTGCTCCGCAACAAGAGAAGCCTCAATAGTGAGAGGCCCGCGCACCACGATGAAGAGTGGCCCCCGCTTGCTCCAACTAGAGAAAGCCCTCGCACAGAAACGAAGACCCAACACAGCCAAAAATAAATAAATTAATTAATTAAAAAAAAAAAAAGACAACCCTTGGAATGGGAGAAAATATTTGCAAACCAAGCAACTGACAAAGGATTAATCTCCAAAGTATACAAGCAGCTCATGCAGCTCAATATCAAAAAAACAAACAACCTAATCCAAAATTGGGCAGAAGACCTAAATAGACATTTCTCCAAAGAAGATAAACAGATTGCCGACAAACACATGAAAGGATGCTCAACATCACTAATCATCAGAGAAATGCAAATCAAAACTACAATGAGGTATCACCTCACACTGGTCAGAATGGCCATCATCAAAAAATCTAAAAACAATAAATGCTGGAGAGGGTGTGGAGAAAAGGGAACCCTCTTGCACCGTTGGTGGGAATGTAAATTGATACAACCACTATGGAGAACAGTATGGAGGTTCCTTAAAAAACTAAAAATAGAACTACCATACGACCCAGCAATCCCACTACTGGGCATATACCCTGAGAAAACCATAATTCAAAAAGAGTCATGTACCACAATGTTCATTGCAGCACTATTTACAACAGCCAGGACATGGAAGCAACCTAAGTGTCCATCGACAGATGAATGGATAAAGAAGATGTGGCACATATATACAATGGAGTATTACTCAGCCATAAAAAGAAACGAAGTTGAGTTATTTGTAGTGAGGTGGATGGACCTAGAGTCTGTCATACAGAGTGAAGTAAGTCAGAAAGAGAAAAACAAATACAGTATGCTAACACATATATATGGAATCTAAAAAAACAAAGAAGAAAAAAAAATGGTCAGAAGAACCTAGGGGCAAGACGGGAATAAAGATGCAGACCTAATAGAGAATGGACTTGAGGATATGGGGAGGGGGAAGGGTAAGCTGGGACGAAGTGAGAGAGTGGCAATGACATATATACACTACCAAATGTAAAACAGATAGCTAGTGGGAAGCAGCCGCATATAGCACGGGGGCGATCAGCTCGGTGCTTTGTGAGGACCTAGAGGGGTGGGATAGGGAGGGTGGGAAGGAGATGCAAGAGGGAGGGGATATGGGGATATATGTATACGTATAGCTGATTCACTTTGTTATACAGCAGAAACTAACACAACATTGTAAAGCAATTATACTCCAATAAAGATGTTTAAAAAAAAAATAGCTCTGCCCTCTCACATCCCACTTCTACCTTTTTTTTTTTTTTAAATTTTTAAAATTTTGGCTGTGCTGCGTCTTAGTTGTGGCATGGCATGCGGGATCTTTCGTTGCGGCATGCAGGCTCAGTAGTTGTGGTGCGCAGGCTTAGCTGCCCCGCAGCATGTGGAATCTTAGTTCCCCGACCAGGGATCAAACCCGCGTGCCCTTCATTGGAAGGCAGATTCTTAACCACTGGACCACCAGGGAAGTCCCCCCACTTCCAGCCATTAACCAGGCTAGTTCTCCTGCCAAATGAGAAACAACAACAGCACATGCTGGGGACTCCCTCAGCAGTTTCCATTTTCAAGATAGCACCTCACTAACCCCCTCAACAGTCCTGTGAAGCAGGTTCTAGCAGTACCCAGGTTTTACAGAGAAGAAAACGGAGGCTCTAAGAGGTAAAGTCACCTGTCAAGACTCCACAGCAGACTGTCAGCATCCAAAGTCTGTCCTCTTCTCATCTGAATAGGCTGCTTCCAGCCAGCATCCATCCACAGCCTATCCAGACTCCAAACCCCAGTTCCCCTTACTCAATGGCCTTCTTTTGAGAACCTATCTACAGGGCTACCATTCACTGAGTACTCCCTGGGTGCTGCGTGCACTGCTGAATGCTGTACATGTGCTGCGTAATATTCCAATGAGCAAGTAAGCTGTCTATTGTCCTAGTCGCCTGGCCCTGAGCCATCTTATTACTTTTCTTTTTCTTTATTTTTTTCCTTTTCAGTCATTGGGTCAAGGGAGGATATCCAATAGATCATAGTGTGGTGGATGCTCTGCTCTAAAATATAAGCTGTCTTTTTTCCCCTTGACCCGACTCTACATGCCTTAAGGTCAAAGTCCACAAATAACATTTGTTTGCCCATCCTACAGTGCTGGACCTGAGCCTTGGACTTGGGCAAAGGAGATGAGAAGGGTCCGGAATTCTCGTCAAAGTCACAGGGATAAGTGAAGGTGGAGGAGAAGGATGGAGGCCCTCCTGTGAATCCTACCCCTCAAGGGCACTGTTCCTTTTAGCTTGAGAAGCCTTGAGGACACCTTTGTCCAGGAAAATGCACCTTCTAGCTCTTTAAAAGCGGGGAGCACTGTTCCAGCTAAGACCCTGCAGACAGGTGGAATGTCTGTACCCCAGCCTCGTTCTGAAGAGACTTGCAGAGCGGGAAGGAAGGGGCAATGACTTTCAGTTCCTGTTAATGTGTCTAGAAGCAGCAGCTGATTCAGCTAGATGATGTCACCTTCCTAAACCTCCTGACCAGCAGCTGAGATGGTAAAAGCAGGAAACTGGGGGACACTCAGCTGGCTAAACCCGAACATGCCTCTGGCAAAGGCCAATAGTAACCCCGGGCTCTGGGAGCATCCTCCTGAAGTTGAGCAAAAAGAGTCCTATCAGGTGAGAGGACAGTAGGTGTCCTTCAAGACCCTCATTCCAAGATGCTGCCCTAACTCTCCTTTTGCTCAGCAGCTTTCTGCATGTCCTGAACTAACAATGCTTCACTTATTTGAGGGTGGAGCACTGGAAAGAAGCCTGGCTTTTGGAGCCAGACCAATGTGGGTCTGAATCCAGGTTCCACTGTGTCCAAGCTGCAGGACCCTGGGCATGGAACTTCGTCTCTCTCAATCTCAATTTCCTCATGGAAAAGAAACTGGGGCCGATTGCCCACTCATCACACAGGCTGGGTGGGAGAATAAATGAGAAAATGGATGTAGAGTGCCTGATTTGGGAAAGGTGCTCAGTAAGTGGTAGTCGCCATTACTCCCTTTGGATCCCTGGGAGGGAGGAGTGAAAGACCCATAACACAAAGGGAAAGCAAGGCCCACAGTGGGCCCACCAGTGTCAGAGCCGAGTATCTGCGTGGGCCCAAAGTCTGGATGAGCCAAGTTCAATCTGCCTTGCTTTTCTGTTTGCAAAATCTTTGCTTCAAATCTTCCCAGGCCGGCTTGCTCCTTAATCTACTCTCGGGTCAAAAGTCACCTCCTCAGAGACGCCTTCTTGATCTCCTCGTATAAAGTTGGTTCCCTAGATACTGCATTACTCAGTTTCATTTTCTTTAAATTATTTAACCCTCTATCCGAAATCATCTTATTTGTTTCTCAGGCTAGCTGCCTCCCCAGCTCACATATATGAAAGCAGTGTCCTTGACTGTCTTGTTCATCACAGCACCCCCAGCACTTAGCACAGGGCCTGGCATGTGGTGGTGCTCAATAAACATCTGCTGAATCAACAAATGAATGAATGCACCTGGGATAGCCACAGGCGAAACTGACAAGGACCCTACACTTACTCCTCTGCTCACTGTCAGTTTTAGGTCCTGGCTCTCATTCCAGATGCTGGCATTGCTACCTGGGAATCAGTGGACCAGAAGGTGGCCAGGATGGGCATCTGTACCTGGCAATGGGATATATATATTGGGATACCAGGACTGCCGAGGAGGGCCTCGGACTCTCTCCCTGGCACTTGAGACTCCCACAAATCTGGCTCCAGCTGACCTTTCTGGCTTTATCACCTAATAAGTGATCCTTTCACACACACTCCAAAATGGCCTGCCACTCCTATGGGTCTCTTCTTGAGAGTCCATGCCAGTCTGCACAACTTAGCTCACATGGAGCACCAGCTCCTCTTTTCCCTGTCTCTGCGGTAAGTCCCAGCACAAAAGTCACCTCTTCTGTGAAGTGCTGCTCTTATTTGGCATTTAGCATTTATTGTTGGCTTTCACAAGATCTCTTTTCATGTGCATTACGTCTTTTCTAATTCAACTGGAAGTATTTCAAGGATAGAACTGGGTCTTCAAATGGCGATATCTCAATTAATAAATCTGGAAAAAAGGCTCTCTCTCTTTTTAATTTTAGTTTATTTATTTATTTATTTTTGGCTGCATTGGGTCTTTGTTGCTGCACGTGGGCTTTCTCTAGTTGCGGCGAGCGGGGGCTACTCTTCGTTGCGGTGCGCAGGCTTCTCATTGAGGTGGCTTCTCTTGTTGTGGGGCACAGGCTCTAGGCTCACGGGCTTCAGTAGTTGTGGTGCACCAGCTTAGCTGCTCCGCGGCATGTGGGATCTTCCTGGCCCAGGGCTCGAACCTGTGTCCCCAGCATTGGCAGGTGGATTCTTAACCACTGTGCCACCAGGGAAGCTCCCAAAAGGCTCTCTTTGAAACAAAGTTGGCTGGGTCCCGAAAGGGTTGGGGAGTGGGCCAGGCTCCTTCCTGCTGCACTGGCCCTTCTGGTGAAGGAGGAGGAAGATCATCATGCTGCCTCAGCCCAGGAGCCCAGGTATGAGGCAGCGAGGGAGCCAACAAATCCTGGACTATCACATGCGGTCTGGGACAATCCCAAGGTCATGTGTGTGACTGGATTTTTAAAACTCCATCATTTTCACGAATCTGGGCATAATTTACTTATCAATCATAAAGAATGATAGAAAAACTTTGCTCAGTTCAACCGGACTTCCATGCTATCTGCTTCTGTGAACTAAGCTTATCCATCTTATCATCTTCTTATCCATATTTTCCTTTCCCTTGACTCCCCCTGCTATTTTATCCTTTTGATCATATGAATTTTCCTAAGTTGCCTCCAACTCTTTGTAAAACAGAGTGAGGCTCCAATAAAATACGAGTTGGCTCCAATAAAATATGAGTTGGTCTTTTAAATGCTACAATGGTGTACAAAAATGATGTCCCAAACAATTCATTATAACAAAGATAAGTGACAAAAATAATGCATGTGAATCACCAAGTATAGTATATGGCACTTAGCATTCAAAAGGTAAGTTGAAAGAACACTCACAATTCTTACTAGCTTCTCTGGGCTGACTCAGTTTTCTCATGTGTAAAATAAAAACAACGTCTTAGGTTTATTCATTTGTTCAATCATTCATTCCAAAATCATTCACTGAATGT
Source organism: Balaenoptera musculus (assembly GCF_009873245.2). Classification (NCBI taxonomy): domain Eukaryota; kingdom Metazoa; phylum Chordata; class Mammalia; order Artiodactyla; family Balaenopteridae; genus Balaenoptera; species Balaenoptera musculus. The sequence goes on along the minus strand of NC_045799.1, from coordinate 27,178,499 downwards.
TTACTACCTATAAGGAACAGTTTTAGGTATTAGAGATAAAATGATGAGCCATCTTAAAGTCCTTATAATCATGGGGCTTATATTCTAGTAGAAGAGTGACAAAAACCAAATGAACAAATAAAAAGAAAATTTCAGATAGAGGTTGGTGCTGTGACAAAAATACAAGAAAGTAAAAGACTAGGGACTACCCTGGTGGCACAGTGGTTAAGAATCGCCTGCCAATGCAGGGGACACAGGTTCAAGCCCTGGTCTGGGAAGATCCCACATGTCGTGGAGCAACTAAGCCCGTGCACCACAGCTACTGAGCCCGTGCACCTAGAGCCCATGCTCCACAACAAGAGAAGCCACCGCAATGAGAAGCCCGTGCACCACAACAAAGAGTAGCCCTCGCTTGCTGCAAATAGAGAAAGCCCACGTGCAGCAACGAAGACCCAACGCAGCCAAAAATATAAATAAATAAAACATAAAAATTAAAAAAAAAAAAAAAAGAAAGCAAAAGACTAGAGGGTGATTTCGAAGTACCTTGGCTACTTTAGACCAAAGGTCAAAGAGAACCTCTCAGAGGAGGTGACCTGTGTGTGAGCTGAGTCAACTGAAAGAACCAGCAAGGCAAACACCAGGGGCAGAGCACTCCAGGCAGAGGGAACAGCAACTACACAGACCCTCAGGCAGGGGCAAGTGAGCCAGGAACCAGGAACAGCAGGAGCCCCTGAGCCACGAGTGCAGAGAGGGAAGGGGGAGTGCTGAAGGATGGAGAGGCAGCCAGTACCAGATCATGCAGGCCTTAGAGGCCTCGGTAAGGACTGGGTTTTATTCCAATTGGGTGGAGGGTTGTAAGCAAGAATGTGCCAACGGGACTTCCCTGGTGGCGCAGTGGTTGAGAATCTGCCTGCCAATGCAGGGGACACGGGTTCGAGTCCTGGTCCAGGAGGATCGCACATGCCGCGGAGCAACTAAGCCCGTGCGCCACAACTACCGAGCCTGCGCTCTAAGGCCCGTGAGCCACAAGTACTGAGCCTACGTGCCACAGCTACTGAAGCCCGCGCACCTAGAGCCCGTGCTCCGCAACAAGAGAAGCCGCCGCAATGAAAAGCCTGCGCACCGCAACAAAGAGTAGCCCCCGCTCGCCGCAACTAGAGAAAGCCCGCGTGCAGCAATGAAGAACCAATGCAGCCAAAAATAATAATAATAAAAAAAATAAAAAAAAAAAAAGAATGTGCCAAGATCTGAACTGGTTTTCAAAAGACCACTCTGCCTGCAGTGTTGGGGCAGAAGTGATTTTTTAAGGTCCCTTCTTAGCTCCAAATAGCTGACTTTTCCTCCTGTCATTATTCTAGGCTCCCACAAACCGGCTGCCAGAGCAAGAAAGATGCATCCTCCTCAATAAAGAAAGAGCAAAGAGAAGCAGTTTCTACCCCGGGCAGAAGCAAGGAATCTGTGTCACCTTGTTCTGCAGGAGATGGAGGGAGTGGCCCCATCAGGGAGGGGTGGGAATCCCAGCTTGGAAAACATCCCCAAGCCACCTGTATTGTTTCTGCCTCCTGTGTGGAAGTTTCTGCCATGACACAGTGCTCTGGAATGCTCTCCCCACCCACCCCCCCACACCCAATCTTCCGTTTACAGAGGCAGAGTTGTACTTTGCATTCCTCCCAGGATTTAGCTCAAATCTAGCCTACAGGAAATGGTCGATAAAGAGCTATTGACTGATTAATGAAGAGAGGGAATATTCTCAGCCATTAGGCAAATATTAATGAGTACTATGAGTACTATGTTGGTCTCTGGGGATACAAAGTGATTAAGATGGGTTTCTTGCCTTCACTGAGCTCAGAAGTCAGCAGATAGACCAAAAACCACAGACAGCTACAATGCTGGGTATAAGAGTAACAGCAGCAACATTTACTAGGCCCTCTTTATCCACAAGCAGAACACTGTGGGCTTTGGGGCCAGACTAAGGTTCAAATCACGACTTTACCACTTACCAACCTAGCATCTTTGTACAAACTCCTTAACTTCCCTATGCTTCACTCTTCTCCTCTGTAAAATGAGAATTATAGTAAGAATGCCTACCTCAATGGTACTGTTTTGAGAATTCAATGAATTAACACATATGAAATACTTAAGGGTAAGTGCTCTATAAATGTTAGCTATTATTAAAATTACTGGGCTTCCCTGGTGGCGCAGTGGTTGAGAATCTGCCTGTCAATGCAGGGGACACGGGTTCGAGCCCTGGTCTGGGAAGATCCCACATGCCGCGGAGCAACTGGGCCCGTGAGCCACAACTACTGAGCCTGCGCGTCTGGAGCCTGTGCTCCGCAACAAGAGAGGCCGCGACAGTGAGAGGCCCGCGCACCGCGATGAAGAGTGGCCCCCGCTTGCCACAACTAGAGAAAGCCCACACACAGAAACTAAGACCCAACACAGCCATAAATAAATAAAAATTAAAAAAAAAAAATTACTGTAACATCTGTGCCAAGCTCGACGTGTATGATCTCATTTCATCCTTACAAAAACCCTACAAGGCAGGTACTACCATCTCCATTTTCGAGATAGGGGAACTGAGGCTCAGAAAGGGGGAGGAATGAGCCCAAGATCAAACGGCTGGTACGTGATGGAGCCAGATTCAAACTCAGCTCTGTCCCACTCCAGAGGCCATACTTCCAATAATGAAATGATCCCATTCTCTTCAGAAGCTCACAGCACAGTGCCCCAAACACAGCAGAGGCCCCGTAAAGGGAGCTATGGTTATTATTCCATTGTTCCTGGAGATCTTCCAGTAGTAGGTGCTGTGGAGCCTAGAGGAAGCACCTCTTTTACCCTGAAGGGGTCTGAGAAGGGCTCAAAGGAAACTGACCGGGGTGCCAAAAGGGCTCAAAGGAAACTGAGCTGGGTGCCAACTGCAGGCTTTGCTCTGGAGTCCTATGGGTTCCCCTCACTGAAGTGTGGTCTACTAACTTGGAACCCTACCTTCCACCACTAAATCAGACCCAGAAACTGCTCCCAGGTGCCTGGACACCTGCATGGACAGGCAGGCAGTTTCCTCTGGGCTGACTTCTTGTCTGGCTCTACACATCTCTCAGTTTCATCACTTAGCCACCAGCCTGGGGCCTCTTGCCTGCACCTGCTGCTGGACCCAGTCCCAGGGGACCCTGCCCAAAGGGCCATTTCTGAGTGACTCCCTGGAGACTTCCTTGATATGGTAACCCCTAGGGTTCCATATGAATGTGGGTGCTGTGAGCAAAGGGAAATTTTTCTCACTGAGCAGCAGACGGAGAGTGGATAGAACAAGGGGTGGTTGTTCTTGTTTTGAATCAGAGGTGAGTGTGGAGTGAGGCCCACTGTGCCTCCCAGTTTTATATTTAAGCAGCACTGATTCTGGCCAGTCAGAGCTCCCACTCAGCAGTCTGTGGAGCCTAGAGGTGGGTGAGAACATCCGAGGGTGAGGAGTTAATAGTCATTTCTACTTCCCATTTGAGTCTTACTCATAGATCTGGCCTTGCCGAGTAATTAGACTGCAGAAGGCAACCAATGGCTGAATTCATGAATGACTAAACCTCACAGTGAGAGGAAAAGGAAAGACCCAGCATTTGGTAAAGGACCCAGCTTTTACTCCATACCAGGCTCTGTGCTGGGGCACTTTACATACACCGTTCATCACTATGAATGTTCATTAACTTGGACACTAAACACTCAGCCACCAAGTGCTAGGCACAAGAGTAGCTGATGGCAGTGAATGAGATGCAGTTGCCACCTTCAATAAGCTCAGAGCACCTTGCTTAGTCTTTCTCCCAACAATCCTGTGAAATGATTATTATTTCCATTTTATAGATGTTCAGGCTTAGAGAAGTAAAGTAACCTGTCCAAATTCATGAAGCTAGATAAGTGAGAGAGCTAGGATATTGCTTCCACTCAAAAAGTGCTTGTTGGTTGAATGAACTAATGAGTGAAAGAATGAATGAAAGACACAGGGTTTTGACCTCAGTCAAGGAGCAGCAACAAGACCAAACATTTATAGTTCTCAAAGTGCTTTTTCATCTATCATCTCCTTGGGCCTCTCAGATAGCCCATGAGGGAGGCAAGGCGGGTGTTATCTTTCTTCAGCAGATGAGGCAATAGGCTTACAGTCACACAGCAAACATGGAGTGGGGCCATCCTGGAAAACTCCAGAGTCCCCACGGCACCTTGTTTAATCATTCAGATGCATGTCAAGCACCTACTATATGCTAGGCATGCTCCTACGCTCTTTAAATATTCAACTCATTAAGTCTTCCACTCAGTCAACAAATAATGATTGAATGTCTTCTATGTTCCAGGTTCTGTGGCAGGATCTAGGGATAGAGCAGTGAATAAAGCAGAGGAGGAGATCCCTGCCTTCCTGGAGGCACTTGGCAAAGTGCTGAAGAAAATATGCCCCATTACCAAATGCCCAGCCAGCAACAATGGCCAAACCCTCACTGTGTGCAGCACGATTTGGGGCCCTTGTGGAGGAGGTGTGGGACAAGGTTATGAGCTACAGCCTCCAGCTTCAGGAGTCTTAAAATCTCCAAGTTCTTGGTTCAAAGGATATCCATATACTCTGTCAGCCTAAAAGTCTGCCCTTGGAGTGTAGCTCCGATAGTGATCACAGCTTCTTGATCACCTGTGAAGGCAATCTGCTAATAACAGCTGTAATAGTAGCTATCATACTGAGTAATTACATATGCCAGGCTCCATGATAAATGTTCCCTGTATCTTACCACTTATTTTTATGATCAAAAGAGTCTTTCAAGAAAAGTACTGCATTATTTTCGTCTTTTAACAGATGAGGAAACTAAGGCTGAGACAGATTAAGTAATTTGTCCAAGGATAACTATAGAGCAAGTAGGATTCAGCACTGGTTTGTCAAATTTTGTATCTGGCTCTGAACAGTGATGGAATTTCTCCCAGGGAGGCACTGGAGTGGCAAACATCAAGAATACCAAGAGCAGCTGCTTCCTGGGAGGGCTGGGACCTCCAGAGCCCCTAACAGATTCTTCCTCACCCACTTTTATCAGGTCTGAACATCAGACAGAGAGGGAAAGGTTAAGTAAGCTCAAGCTATCCCTAGGGCAACAGGAGTCTCTCTCCCTCTCTGCTGAACCTCCAGGGAAGAAGTCTGTGACCTTCATTTGCCACCACCAACCCCCCACAAGAGAGACAGAAGGAAGGAGGGGATGGGGGCAGGGGAGTCTCTTCCCTGGGTTGGGGAGGGGTGGGGCACACCAGGGAAGAAGGGAAAAAGCATGACTGGTTCTTTCCTCTCTTGGACAAGAAGTCTGTACATGTGATGTGGTGTGTGTCGTGCACATGGAGCCCCAAAGGGGAATGCCAGGGTACCTTTTGGACCCAAGAAGACTCAGAGAGGAGAGACTGGCACAGCCCTGAACTGCAAGCTAAGCTAACAATTTCTAAGCATTGTAACTAGGTCATCAGGTTCCTGGAGAAGCCAGCTGTGTCTGGGGATGGGGGATGGGGAGGGAAATTTTTGCAGTTTACCAAGATCCCTACTTCCCTTCAGGCCCCGCCCTCCCTGAAATCTGCACCTGCTCCCAAACTGACCCCTCCCCCTAGCTGGGCCCAGCTGTCAACAGCTCCCAATGCCCCACCCCTGCCTTCCATGGGCCGGAACTATGGGGGCCTCTTGAACAGGAGGTACCTTATTGCCACCTTAGCCCTTCGGAAAGGGAGCTGTGGGGCAGGGAAGGAGTGGCCTCTCCTGGGGGGTATTTCTTACTCCATGAGGGCAGCAAGAAAGCTGGGTCCCTTTGGGCCTGCCCAGGGTACCTTCCTGGCATTGTTGCCACAGGTGGCAGGAGACAGATGATGTTTACCCTGCTGAGACCAGAGTTGCCAAAAGGCTTCAATCAAGCCTTTGAATCTGCACCTGGCCTGGAACCCCAAAATAACAACCATGGCAGCCTACCTGATCCACAGGTCGCAGGTGCATCTGGCTTTTTTTCTCCCTGCAGCTCTGCCTGCTGAGCCCTGGCTGGCAAGGGATTCTCTCTGCCAGTGATAACTAGAGACCTGGCTGCACGGCTCTGCTGTTGGGCCTCTCCCCATTGGGCCCACCTCTACCAGCAACTATCCCCATCCCTCTGCCCAGGGGCCTCCACCATCAGTCACCATTCGCTTCTCCCTGACCAGCTTTACTGACAGCCCAGACCCTCTTCCGCCAGTCTGCCTCTTCACTGTCTCCCAAATGCTTCATACACATTCCACCCTCCAGCTCTGTCTGGATCTTTCTTACCTATCAAGGCTGCCCTTGCCACATTCGTTTCACCTACTGAAAGCCTTCATGGTCCACATCTTCCTAGTAGATAGTAATGATGCCTGACACCGACTGAGCATACTGTATTCAGGCACTGTGCTAGGTAGGCTACAGAGTCACTCACTCATTCAGCAAGTATTCGCCGAGTGGATCCCATGTGCCAAGCACTCTGCTAGATGCTGGGGATGAAGGAAACTTGAAACAAACCCCCTACACTCTGGGAGCTTAGCTTTTACAAGAGGACTCAGGCAGTAAAGAGGTAAACAAAGGTGGCCTCTTTACTCTTTAGGAGAGGTGATATTTGAGTTGAGACCTAAATGCTAAGACAGCCCTGATCAGATCTAGGGAAAGAGTGATCCAGGTAAGCCTATGCCAAAGAGATTACTACCACTATCTTCATTAAGGGATGATTACTACCTTCACTTTATAGATGAGAAAACTGAGGACTCGGTGTGAACTGCACAAAGGCACACTGCTGAGAAAGCTATTATTCAAGACTCTAGTGACCTTTCTCCTTCCTGACACTAGGGTTTGGGCTGGTAATGCAGTTGGTGAGGGAGAAGGTGCATAGGGTGATGCAGGCTAAGGGTGGAGGTCCCTGGACTGAGCCACCAATTGAGTAGCTAGCTGATGGTGGAAGTGGGCTGGTTTGGCAGGGGTCCAGGGCACCTGTGGGATGCAGCCAGGGGGTCTGTTCTCTTCCATTTCTGGAGTCTACAATACAGATTTGGCACAGTTTGCCTGGAGCCATTCACCAAGGGTTGTGAGTCTATTCCTACTGCTTTAAATGAGTTTCCTTCTTTAAGGACAGAGACATTTTTGTAGCCTAACCTGCATCTAATAATAACAACCCTTCATGTTCATTGAGCAGATCCTGGCTGAGCCCTTGCCCAACCCCAGGTCCTGTGCCAGGTACTCAGGGTAAAGTAAGCCAGTCCAGGCCTGCAAAGAAGCAATGATAGCGTGACTTGAGGGTAGGCTCTGGCATGAGATACAGCTGGGTGCAAGACCCAGCTCTGCCTCTTACAAGGTGTGGTACTGTGGACATGTTATAAAGCCTCTTGAAGCTCTGGATTCTCCATCTTCACACCGAAGCAGTTGTGAGGACCAAACAAGATGATTATGTCAGGGGCATAAACATAGCACCTGGCACAGAGCAAGCACTCAACACATAGCACCTGTCATTATTACTAAAAAAACACTTTTGCATTTCACTTTCTCATTTGAGCCTCGCTTACTCTGGTATGGATGAGAATTTAAAGCTGATTTGTCTAGTGCTACACCACCAGCAAGAAATTAAGCTAAGTTTCAAATCTGAGTGCAGAGTTTTATCTATGGGTATGTAGAAAGTGATCAATACATACTACCATGACCCTTGCCTGGTGTGTCTGGGAGCTGAGGGGACGGATGGGTGAGGCACACAGCCTGACTCAGATGGCAGAAAGACACCAGCAAGGCCCAAGGTGTGGGGCATGGAAACAGACCATTGAGGGATGGGACCCGGTCCCCCTCATTGCAGTACCCACAGTATCCCCAGCCCTTAGCGCAAATGAAGTATTCACCAGTATTTGCTGATTTAAGAAATGAAACAAAACTCTGAAGACAGCTCCAAGCAATGAATCCCGCTTTAGGGAAGGCAGGCAACATCGATAACACTGAGTTAAAAGCTAGAATTCTAAGCCATTTACTGTGGGACAAGGCCCCTTGCCTTAGTTTCCTCCCTGAAATGGACTGAACATACCCACCTCACTGTGAAATGATGTATACAAAGAAGTCTGGTAAGTTATAAAGTGTTATCATGCATATAAAAGCAATTATCATCAGGCTACAGACCACTAAGGCAATGAAGTGTTGTGAAGACAAGCACCTCAGGTTTGAAGCCCGGGTCGTCCTGGCACTAGCCTGTGTGGCCCTGAGCATGTCACTTTTCTCTGAGTCTCAGTCTTCTCAACTATAAAATGAAGATGACACCACCTACCTTGTAGGGTTTTTTAAGATGGCTTAGAGATAAAGAACACAGGCTTGGAGTAAGACAGACTTGGTTTCAAATCCTGACTCTGCTTCCCACTGAGTCCCCCCAAATCTCATTGTCCTATAATGCTGAGGTTGTCGGACAGTAACACAGAGATGAAACTGATGAAAGCCCTGTCACATAGTGAGCACTGAATAAATGCCAACAATCATTTAGACACTGGTACAGTCAGGGGAGGGGGCACGATGTAGTGTTTAAAAGTGGGAGCTTGGAAGCTACCCTCACAGGCTTTGCCACTTACTAAGCGTGCTACCCTTCATAAGTTGCTTAACATCTCTGTACCTCAGTTTCCTCATTTGTAAAACAGGGATAATAATAGTAGCAACTTCAGAGTGTTGCTCTGCAAATGGAATAAATTAATACATGTAAAGCATTTTGAACAACGCCTGGCATAGAATAAGCACTTGATAAATGTTAGGTGCTATTAATAGTAACATTAACAATAATATTAATCACCAAGTGGAATAAGAGGGAGGGACTGTGTAATCCTGGGACACGGGTATCCCATGGAAGAATTCTAGGGAAGTCCCTGGGCAGCTGTTTGTAGGCAAGTTCTCAGCCTCTGGGAGAAAGACTCTCCTATGGAAAGGACATGAGGCCGGGGGCTCCTGAGCAAAAGTCTCAGTCCCGATGACCAGGAGGCCAGTCTCTGGGGAGGCAAGTCAGGCTCCTTGGAAGGACACAGTGTTCCTGGCCCCGCCTGACTCGGGGGAACAAAGGCACGTGTGTGGCCAGGGAGGAGGGAGGGGAATGTTTCCCTTTCAAGAGCGGAACAAAGGATCTGAGGCATAGTTGAGTGCGTTCCAATCCCCTCCCAGGCTAGCTCCCATTCCTCAGATGATTGTCCAACAAGGTTTTCAACCTTCTAGCTTCCTCCTGAAAGGTGACCTCGGGGAGGGAGTGGCAGGCCCCACTTCACTCTACCCTCTGTCATCGGTCTCCACGAGGCAGGATTTCTATGCGCCAACCTCTAAGACCTCTCTTAGGAGTCCCAGGCCTGTGCGGGGTGTGGGGTGGGGACCCCAGGGGAACCCAGGGTTAATGGATGACACAAGGCACTGCAAGCGACAGGTTTAATGTCCCTCTAGGGGGAGTCCAAGACTAAAACTGCTACTTAGTGTGGAGCCAGGAGAGAACCCAGGAGTTCTGACCAACCCCCGGTGTGGGGTGGGTGGAAAACTCTGACAGAACTCAGTGGAAATGTATTTTCTAAACCTTAAAGGGATGATCACAGGCTGGAGAGAGAAGCTAGGTGAAGGGTGAAGGGGGAGGAAGCAAAGAAAGTAACTGACAAGAGGAAAGGGAGAGACATGGCCAAAAAAAGGAGTTTGTGTGAGGGGGGAGCCTTTAGGGATATTACTTTCCAATTTCCACACTCTAGCCAGCAAGAATCCAACTGCAGGGCTGGGACAGGAAGCAGTCCATGGAAGTCATTGCAATGGCATTTCCTGAAGAGTGAGAGAAAAACCTCCAGTTCCGAGGGGAGCTCTGGAGTCTGCCCAAAAAGCCCTGTAGCTTGGAGCTAGCCTTAAGGCCCCAGCTTGGCCTGAGAGTCTCATCAGGGATGAAACCAAGTAGCAGAAGGTCTCAAAGGCAGTTTCTTTCTGCAAAAACACTATTTACAAAAATCAGTATGTAATAAACGGGAAGCCAGATGATGTGGCTGAAGGAGCCCTTGGTTGCGGCTGCTGGTTGCTGCTGATACCGACAGTCACTATTCTGAGAGCCTTTTGACAGGAATTAACTCACTCAATCTTCAGAGCAAAGCGCTATTATTATAGCCATTTACAAGTTAAAAGACTTGCCCAAGGTCACAGAGGACATAAGTGGCCTAGTCCAGATTTGAAAGCCCAAACCCTGCATCTTCCTCCTGATGTAACCTTGGGCAAGTCACTTATCTTTCTCAGCCTGATTTCTCTCTGCTCACCTCCCTGGGTGGTTGGTTATAAGCATCAGAAAGGCAAGGTGTGGGGAATTCCCTGGCAGTCGGTGGTTAGGACTCCCACTGCAGGGGCAAAGGTTCGATCCCTCTTCAGGGAACTAAGATCCTGCATGCTGCATGGCCAAAAAAATACAAAGTATCTGGGAACACTGGAACCACAGTCCCTCAGGGAAATAATGAGCAGAACTCACTCCATTAAAAAAAATTTTAAAGGCAAGGTGGATATGAAAGTGTAAGCTGTAAAGTGCTACATAAACGTGGAGTAGAAATATTGTGGGGTCAGTGATAAACTACCCTACATTAACACTGGGATTAGTTAATTTTTAGCAATTAAAGTGCTGCAGCTGTTGATAAGAAAGAGCCATCCTAAAGCATAACTATCATGAAATATGCCATAATGGTGGAATCCACAAGGCCTAGGGCCAGTGAGAAGCAGGATTCCTAGACTCAACTTCAACCCTCCATCTTACAGAAGGGAAAACTGGGGCCTAGGGGTAAAATGACTTGGCCAAGGTGAGACAGTGAGTCAAGGCAGATTTGAGACTAGAACTGGGATCCTGACTAAGACCAGTGCTTGACCAACATGGAAAGGAACACTACGGAGCTCCTGGCAGGACAGAACACTGCTAGGGCCTGCCTGCCCTAAGGATGTGCCCAAAGGTCACTATGGAGTCCAAACAAGGGAGAATAGATGCTGTAGATTCTGTGAATGGGTCTCTGGCATGAGTTCTGTGGCAAAGATGATCAGAATCATGATACCAACCTGTGCTGGGCTCTATGCATCTCAGGCAGACAGATCTCATTAGGTCTTCGCCATGGCCTTGTGAGGCAGGTAATATTTGCCCCAAGGTCCAGAGAGTTCAAGGAGCTTGCCCAAGGTCATAGAGCTAGACGTGGGTGATGTGGGACCTCAGCCCAGACATGGTGCAGTTATTCACCAGAAATAGCCCTAGAGTGGAGGAGGACCATTCAGGACACCACATTTGAAGAGACTATCCCAGAAGAACATCTAGCTTATTTAGCCCTGATTCTATGTTCTCCAAGTGGTTAAAAAATGTGGCTTTCAAGGTGGCCAGACCCATCAATATGCCATGTGCAAGCCTGGTCTTGGTCCCTTTTCACCATTTCCACCTCTACCTCCTGATTCAAGCCACTCTTCTTTCTACTTGACAGCTTTCACTGGCCTCTTCATTGGGCTCCTGGCTGCCACCCTTGCAGAATTCAGATCATTTCACCCCTGCTCCTAATCTTCTCCTGGCCTCTCTCTCATTCTACCAAAGCCAAGTCCTCACCATCACCTGTAAAGGGCCATGTGATTGGGCCCCTGGCTACCTCTCCCCCCTCAATCCCAACCACTCTCCCCTCTCACCTCCTACCGCTCTCCCTCTTACTGTTTCTTCTCCAGCTACACTGGCCTTCTTGCTCATCCTTGAGCATGCCAAGCACACTCCCTCCTGAGTCCATCCCTCTGCTTATAACACTCTTTCTACAGGTACCCACATCGACCACCACCTTACCTTCTTCAGGCCTTGGCTCAAATATTACCTTTTGGTGATGCCTTCCCTACGCACTCTTTTAAAATTGCAGCCTTACCTCCTTTGCTAGGCATGCCCTATGCCTCAATGTGCTTTATTTTCTTCATAGCACTTAGTATCACCTGATATATGTTATGTATGTATGTAATTACATGTTGTCTGTTTCTCCCCACTAGAATGTAAGCTCCACAATGCAGAAACTTAATTTTATTTAATGCTGTACTGCTAGTGCCTAGGACAGCCTGACACACAGTAGGAGCTCAATTAATATTATCTGAATCAATGAATGAATGTTTAGGGACCTCCCTGGTGGCACAGTGGTTGAGAATCCGCCTGCCAATACAGGGGACACGGGTTCGAGCCCTGGTCCAGGAAGATCCCACGTGCCACGGAGCAAGTAAGCCCGTGTGCCACAACTACTGAGCCTGTGCTCTAGAGCCCGCGAGCCACAACTACTGAAGCCCGCACGCCTAGAGCCTGTGCCCCGCAACGAGAGAAGCCACCACAACGAGAAGCCCGCGCACCCAATGAAGAGTAGCCCCTGCTCTCCACAACTAGAGAAAGCCCACGCGCAGCAACAAAGACCCAATGCAGCCAAAAATAAATTAAAAAAAAAAAAAAAGAATGAATGATTAGATAAAGGGCAATTCCTATTACTATTACTCTGGTTTGATAAGTGTCTGTTTCTTCAGAAATTTAGAAGGCTCTCTTTCATTAGGTACCTGCTACGCCTTAGACCTCTGCTCAGTGCCGATTAAACAAGTATGCACAAGATGTGGACTCCGCCCTCAGAAAGTTCCTAAACCTGGCAGAGGTATGGTAGTGTCAGAAATGTCTTCTTTATACTCATTTAAACTCTGCCACTGTGATTTACCTATCCAAGTTCTGCTGGGTACTATACGAATAAAAAAGGCTTAGCCCCTCTTCCTGCAGATATTTGAAACCAGCGACCATGGTCTCCTGGGTCTTCTCTTCCCCAGGCTAAACAAAAAGACCCAGTGGGATTGTCTGACTCAGATCTGCCAACTGGGAAAGGGGAAGACAGACTGTCGGCTGGAGAGACAGAAGAGAAGCGGATCCAGGAGCAGAGTGGCTCCTTCAAAGAAAAGAGAGGGAGTCCTTGGGGAGGAACTCCATGGAATTAGGTTGAAGGTTGGGGGTGGGGACAGAGCCCTGCTCATTAGGTAGTAGGAGATTATGTTTCTGTAGAAGAGCAGCTCACTGGGAATTACCCCTAAATCTATCCATGCTAAACCCAGACAAAACCATGGCTGCTAAAAGAAAGCCCTGCAATGGAAGGCTGAGGGCACTGGAAAAACCAGGGAGGACGCTCAAGCCACTGGCCTCGAGACAGATACCTGCTGGGGAAGGGACAAGTAACAACTGCTGCTTCCTGTAGCCCAAACAAATCTGGTGACTACCCACACAAAAGCCAAGAAAACCCTCTAGGTTCCGTTGGGGCCCCCTGAAAAAATACTTGGGTATTTTCTACCAGAAGCTGAAGGGCTCTGTGGGGCTACTGGGGAAATCAGTCTCAGGAAGCCTGGAAAACCCTGTGATGGTGATGGCATTTTAAGGGCAACTTCAAACGTACATCCAGAAGAACCGGGTGTTTTGAGGGGGAGCCCCTGAGACACTTCTACCTCACTTTGGGACCTGAATGAGATTACTAAAAATTTCCACGTTTGGGGTTTCTAATGGGGTTTCCCCAAGAAAACCGCAGAATTGCGAACAGCTGCTGAGATCTGCAAAAGTCGCTGAGGTGCTTCAGCGAAGCATACATCAGTGCCAAAGAAGACAGAACAGGCAAGAAGAAACCTACAGAAACTAGAAGACCACAGAGCTATGCAGCCTGGGAAAGGCCAAATTATGGTTTCTCCGCCCCCCCCCCTCCCAACAACTGTTTATTGCTTTCAACAATGGTGTTTCCATCAAGCTAAGGGGTTTCCCAGGGACAGTGATAACAAAATGGCCTGGCCCACCGGGGTCCCCACCACATAACTGTCCACATTCCCACTGGAAAGCCCCAGAAACACTCTGTCCCTATCATTCTAGTGAACATCTCAGCGGCTGGCTTTGTTTCTCGAGAAACTCTGGGGCAAAGTTCAGTTTTCATAGGCAGATAGCCCATTCATTAAAAGAGGTGCCTCCATCCTACAATTAAGGCCCAAGGAGAGCCTTTGTTCTAGATCCTTTACTAGAGTCAAGCTATGGCAGGTGGCTATCATTATCTCATTTTACAGGTGGGAGAGATGGATGGACAAGAGAGACAAACAGGTTCAGCATCTTGGCAGGTGACTCCAGGCAGGCGGTGGTGTGGTTATATGTGTGGAATTCCAGTCCTTGGAGCACCACCCACAATTAAGTAGACATACCTGGAGCAGGCCATCTTCTCCCTTTATGCACACAATTCTTACCTACTGGTAGGGCCTGAGAAAGTTTTATCAATGAAAAATTAACAAGAAGCCCACTCTCACTGGGCAAAACCCTGATACCCACTTGAGTTTTGCCAGTGCCAGAATCTGCGGAGGCTACACACATGCCTTTGGCAGCCCGCTACTGCCAACAAAGGTGCTGTTCTTCCTGCGACTCCTGAACAAGGCCAGCATCACAGACTCGAGTGAGCACCTCCACAGGCATGTTTTGCTTGGCCCAACAGCACCTCTGGCTCACATTATTACTCCTAGGACAACCTGAAATGGAGGGAAAGAGTTTAGGCTTTGGAGTCAGGCCCACCTAGGTGTAAATTCTCACTCAGTCACTTAACTGGCTGAGGAAGACCTGGGGCCAGTCACTTAGCTACCAGGAGCTTCATATGTAAACTGGGAATAAACCCACCTACCTTAGAAGGTTATTGTGTGGAGTATATGAAATAGCATGTCATTTCCATGAAAGAAAGTACCATGTTTTGCTTATGGCCAGCACCTAGCACGTGCCTGCCTCATAGTAGATGCTCAGTGAATTTTGGTTGCATAAGTAAAATACCTAACATAATGCCTCATGCATAAAATGTACTCTGTAAAGGCTCATTTCCTTTTCCTTTCCTGTAGGGATGCTAAATTTAGAGCATATCCCAGGGTGGAATGGCCCGTAACTCCTACACTCATGGATCCCCCAGCCACAGCCTCCAGGAAGGTTATGAGATGCCACTGCAGTAGCCAGTCGGTAAGTCAAACAGGATGGTCCCTGAGAGGGAAGTGGGCGGGTACCTTCTACCCAAAGGATCCCATGTCACATGTTCTTTACCTCCTGGCCTCAGGGAGAATGCGTGCCCAGAAATGGTTCTGACATAACTGGCTCTTCTGCACACATCCCCTCTGTTCACCAAGAGGAAGTAACATATGGTATGCTGTCCAACGGGCTCTGATAATTCTTGAGCAAAGAGACAGAAGATGGAATTTCAATCCAGTGGTGATCTAACGAACTTGCCCAGTGCTGCTGTGTCTAAAGCCTCTTTTTACGTGCAACACTGGGTGACTAGCAATTCTCTGGTCCAGGTAGCCCTCTCAGAGGCTGTCTGGCAGGCCAGGAACCTCTCCCACATTGCCTTTTGTTAATAGCTAGCAACAACCCACCTGTATTAGGATCACCGGCCAAAGACAACAGTCAGGCAAAGTGGGCAAATGGCCCAAGTCTCTACTTGGAGATGCCTCAGAGGGTGTGTCAGAAATGCTGGAATCCTGTCCCTCCTGTAATAAGCTAAACAAATATTTGCCCCCAAAGAGAATCAAAGCAGGAGGGAATAGGAGAGGTCATCCCACAAACCAACAGGAACTATTTAATCATTTATCCCCCCAGGGAGTTCATTTACAGAAAAGCTTTCAAGTCTGATCAGCCTTAGCTAAAGAAAGCCCTCCACCTTTACCTTCCGCAACCCCACCCCAGTCTTCTGACCTCTACTGACTTGACCCCTTTGCCTTTTACAAGAACTGGCAGTGGGAAGAGTTGATGAAGTTGCAAAGAAATGGGAATAAGACTGGGGTGGGGTTCCAGGAGGTCCCTTGCTCTGTGGTAAACTGAAGTGCCTACCACACCCTAGGCCCAGCCTCTGGATAATTGCATTCTTAACATTCCTGAGTCCATGATGCATGGCCCTTTCCACCTCAGCTCCTTCAATCAATGACTTATTTTCCACAGGCTGCTTGATTTTCTGGGTTTTCTGAGGGGACAAAATACCTCTCATAAGCCCTGCCCCTCCCCGAGGCAGGGAGATAAGCAAGGAGATAGAACTGAGTTCACTGCAGAAAAGCAAAAACTGCCTACAATGACAGCCAGTAAAGAATCTCTCACCACTAGCTCATCCTGACTTGGTGATGGGCAAGGGAATTCTCTTCCCTGGCAAAGGAATGAGGCACAACTGCTGGGCCCAGAAAGTGTACCTGGGACCGACGACAACTACTACAGCAAACTTGCTGGTGTCCATCACTGTGCTCACATTAGCTCCAAGGACTGCAAGGCAAGGACGGCATGCCACATTTTTTTAGTGGAAGAAGCTGAGGCTCAAGGTAAAGTGGCCTGTCCAAGGTCACACGGCTAGTTACGTGAAAGGGCTGGGACTCACACCTGTGTCAGTTTGTTTCTGAAGTCTGTCACTGAATCTCAATGTTCCAAGGAGGCCCACAGACCAGGTTCTTGCTTTGCCAGCAAACAGTGCTCAGTGAAGAGGCCCCAGGGCCCCAGCCGGAAAGCAACAGGCGTAACAGCTGGAGCTCCCCAACCGACCCCAGGCAGTGAGGTGCAAAGTCCCTGGGCTTAATGAGTGACACAGCAAGAGCTCCGCAAACTGGCCAACCACACAGAAGGTTGCACGCTTTAGAGCCAATGAACATAGGAGCGCAGCACAAACACAACTGGCCCACTGGCACAGCTTACACCCTAAAATCAGACAATCCTCAGCCATCCAAACCAGTGGGATGCAAAGTCTGGTCATGCAAACTCTGAAATAAAGGGAACTTGATTTGGGGGAGGGAAGCCCGGGACAGGATTGACATCCCAGGGGAGTAAGATTGAAGGGGCTTGTGGGTCACTGATACTATCTTCTCCAGGCACTACACTCAGCACCCCTTAGCATGGTGAGCCATTATGTCAGAGTGAGGGGAACACTGGACTAACTTCCCACTCTCAAAGCTTTGGGGCCAAATGAACACACAGGCTATATTTTCCTCTGCAGAGAAACTGGAACACAAGTATGAAAGAGTAGGGTCATGAGGATGACCAGAATGAAGATGTCTGGTCCTTGCAGAACTAGGTCATCTGTATTTCAGAACAGTTAACCTCTTGTGGTACAATGAGGCCAGTCACGTCTCCTTAACAAACAATGTCTCCAATAATCACCCAGCACAAGAGAAAGAGACATAGGGGAAAGGCTGTTGGGAATCTGACCAGAGGCCAAGGAAAAGGGACACACAAGGGGTGTGGTCCTTACCCAGCCGCCGTTCTCCTGGATCCAAGGCTCTAGGTGGTCATTCAGGTAAGTGGCCATCCAAGCTGCGATCCGACTCACCAATACCTGCATCTCCTTGTCTACGCTTTCCACGCACAGTGCCCCACCGAAGGAGAAAAAGGCCACAATGCGACCCCAGTTCACCCCATCCCGGAAGAGTTCGTTCACTACCTGCTCAAAGCTCTGATATGCCGTCCCTGGGGTGATGTGGAGCTGGGATGTCAGGTCGCTGAATGCCCGCCGGTACCTCAGTTCAAACTCATCACCTGCCTCCCTCAGCGCTTGCTTCACCGCTGCCATGGGGATCACCTCCCGGGCATCCAAGCTGCTGCTGTGGCCAGTGGCTCCATTCACCGCAGGGCTGTCTGCCAGGTGCCAGGACGGGTTGCCATTGATGGCACTGGGGGTTTCCATGTCTGATTCAGTCCCTTCTGGGGCCTCAGTTCTGTTCTCGTCCACATCACTAAACTGACTCCAGCTGTATCCTTTCTGGGAAAGCTTGTAGGAGAGAAAGTCAACCACCAGCTCCCGGTTGCTCTGAGACATTTTTATAATAGGGATGGGCTCCACCAGTCCATTGTCCAAAACACCTGCTCACTCACTGAGTCTTGTCTCTGCTTAGTGGTTCTCTTCTGAGATCCAAAGCCAAGATAAGGTTCTGAAGGGAGAGAAAGAGCTTCAGGAAAAAAAAATTAATATGCATGCCATTTACCCTACAACATCCCATTCCCCCTCCAGGTACCAGCACTGGGTTCTTTGTGGCTCTTATGAAGGTCTGGGTCTAGCTTCCAAGGGACTTCAATGAAGTCAAATTGAAAGCACCAGTGGGCTCTGAATCATCTCACACCGGCTTTTTTTTTTTTTTCCTCAGCCATCCCATTTTCCCCAAAATGTCTTCCTCAGAAAGTCACCCCCATGGGCAGTCTGCCCCCCAACCCCACCCCCGCACCACCTACATTCAAATGTCTCGGGCAACGGCAGGCAGGTGCAGCCCCCGGAAGATCTTTTGTATCATAGGTCGGGCTAGGAGGTGGCAGCCGGGATGCCGGTAACTCAACCGGCCTCGCGGCGGCTGGCAAAAAAAGCAGCTACGGCTGGAGGGATCATGCGACCCGACGGAATGAGAGCTCACAAGGCGACACAGGAATTACGAAGCTCAAGAACTGGCCCCCTCGCTTGCTTCCTCCTCCATCGCCCAGATCGAGGGCGGCCGCTCAGCAGCCGCGGCCTCCTGCCACCCGGGAGCCCAGCCCCCTCGCTCTTGCACGCCCCTTGGCTCTCCGCCTCCTACTGGGAGCAACGAGAACTCTCTCGGAGATGGCTGGTGTGAGGTTTAGTTTTTGTTTTTTTCTATTTAAGTACCAGCCCAGGGTGAGGCTTCCGAAGAAACCCTGAAGGGACTTCTCAATGGGGCTCAAGGTTTCGATGAGGGGCGGAGAGAGGGAAAAACTGCCTCAGATCTGCGCTCTGACTTTGGAAAGGCCATCCCCGGGCCTTTCTGGGCGGCTGAAAGCCAGGGACCCCCCAGAAACGCCGCTGGTTTTCTATGAATTCCCCAAAGGCCCTGGACGTGGCGGTGGCGGTGCGGGATTGCTGGGTCCTCCATTCCCCGCACGGACACAATGGCCGCCGGCGCCCTGCACAAAGACCGGGCGAGGGTGAGGCGCCGGGCCTCTTCTTGTGTCAGAGAGAGGGATCGAGGCCAGCTCGAGACCCCCCACAGCTGAGACCACGTTTTCCTGGGGACAGGCGGCTTCCTGGCGCCCCCGGGAGGGATTGGGGGCCGGGGGCTGCACCTCTCCGGAGCCCGGGGTGGGTGGGCTGCGGCCTCGCGGCTTCCTCCGCGCGTTAGGCCGGGTACCCGCCCGGCCACCGCCCCGTTGCTAGGCAACTGCTCTCCCTCAGGGGCGCCCCCTAGACCTTTCTGGGAGGAGGGGTCTGGCCCCCGGCGGCCCGCCCCGGCGTAGCCAATCAGCGAGCCCAGGTAGCACGCAAGCAGGACGGCGAGGGCTCCCATTGGGCGCAGCGCCTGCCACGCACAGGGGAGGCGGCGCTCTCACCTGCGAGCCCCGCGAACCGTGGGGGGCCACATACCCCCTTCATGGGCCAGGTCGTTTTCGGACGCGAGCGCTCTTCGCGGCCAAGTTCCGCGCCCTGGACCTGGGCCGGCCTACCTGGCTGAAGGCTCGCGCTGTCTCTTCCGAAAGAGTCGGCCTCAGTTTCCCCTGAAGAGACCGGGAGAACTTGCAAGCTCAGTCACTTCCGGTGCCGCGGCAGCGCGCGCGAGCCCGAGACGCAAGGGGAGGTGCGCGCTTGAGGACTGGCGTCAAGAACTGGGCGAGAGCGCCCCCTTGCGGTAGAGCTGGGGAACCCGGAGACGCAAGAAAAACAAAAATCAACGTTTACATTCACATTTCCATTCGTTCATTCATTTAGCCACTTTCATCCACCCGTCAGTTTATATATCGAAAAAGCATCGCGTTGTGGCTGAGAACCTGTATCTGGGATTCCAGCTTTGCCGGTTGGGCAAGTTACTCAACTGCTGCGTGCCTCAATTATCCTTAACTGCAAAATGAGTAAAAACCAACTTCCCTCATTGAGTTATTGTGATGATTAAAAAAGTTGTTATTTGTGAAGTCCCTAGTATATGCTGCATAATTTCTCTCAGCAAATGTTTATTGTTTGGATTGCTGAAGATAGAGTTAGGAACAAGGCAAGACATGGCCCGTGCTTTCATAGAGACTTAAACCCTTGAGATGGAGAGAGACAGTAAACAACTAAGAAAACGAACACGGTAATTTCAAATAGTGACTAGTGCTCTTAAGAAAGCAAATCAGGGTATTGTCGTAAAGAGGGTGAAGGAAGAGGTGCTCCTGTAGAGTGGGTGGTCAGAGATGTAAGCCTTGTCCTCCCTGCCCAGTGAGGAAGAGAGGCATTTTTTCAACTGTTTCGATTGTTTGTGTAGGGTGCCAGAGACGGCCTCTTTGAAGAGATGACATAGGACCCAAGACCTGAAGTGTAGGAAGATGCCAACTCATCGGAAGAGTTTAGAGAACATCAACCTTGGCAGAGGGACTGGCTTGTACAAAGTGTCCTGAGGCAGTAAGATCTTGGCATGTCCCAGAAACTGAAGGAGAAGCAGTGTGACTGAGGGAGGGCAAATGTGGGGTGAGAGGAGGTTGAAAAGTTGACCATGGAAGTGAGTTAGACTTGATTCTAAACATTCAAAGGTGTCTTATTTTGTGGTAATTTAATTGATTAAAAATAGGATGTTAAAAATACACCAAAGAGCATAGAATTAAGTCCTCTTCCCACACCTGCTTTCCAATCCCTAGTTCCCCTCACAGAGGTTGTCACTCTTAAGCCCTTTCCTCTGTAGTCTTTCAGAGATGGTCACTGTATTCACAAGCAAATTTATATGTATAAATGTTTTTACACAACCAGTCGTTTGTTACAGACACTTCTACATCTTGCTTTTTTTTGCTGAGCTCTGTTTTTAGTCGGCCTTCATTTTTAAAATTAACACACAACTTTATAAAGATATGCCATAATTTACTTGCCCAATCCCCTATTTGGGAACACTTAGGTAGTTTCCAGTCCTATCTTATTATAAATAAAGCTATAACTTATCCATTCGTTATTTTGCATGTGTGGGAGTTTATCTGTTAAGTAAATTCCTGAAAGTGGAATTACCAGTAACTGAGTATATGATTTGTTTTTTGTTTTGTTTTAATGCATATTGGCAACATGCTCTACATAGCAGCTGTACCAGTTTGTCCTCCCATCAGTAAAGTATGAGACTGCCTATTTCCTCACATCCTGAGCTACACAGTGTGTTATCAAACCTTTTTATCCTCACCAATCAGATAAAAACTGAGAGACACTTTTATTTTGATTGATTTTTATTAAGGGTGAAGTTGAGCGATTTTTCATATTTATGAGTCTTTTTTGGGGGGAAGGTCTTGTTCTGATGAATTCTCTATTCATTTCATTTGCCCTTTTTTCAGTTGGTCTTTCTGTTGAACTTTTTTCTCATTGATTTGTAGAATGTTTATCCTTTTTCTTTCTACATATAAGTCATAAATAGTTTTCCAGCTTATTATTTATTATCATGGAAAAACTTTTATTTTCTATGTATTTTAACGTATAAATCTTTTTCCTTTGTGGTTTCCAGGTTCTATGTCATTCTTATGAAGACCTTCTCCGTTTGATATCACAAAAATAATTCTGTTTTCTTCTACTTGGTTTCATATTTTACATTTCAATCTTTGTTCCATCATAAATTCCCTTCAGTGTAAGATGTGAGGCAGGAATCCATAAATTTTTTCTAAATAACTACCCAGTTATCCCAATATCATCATCTTTTCCAACTCACTTGAAATGTCTCCATTACCATAATCTATATTCCCAAGTGTATTTGTGTCAATTTCTGAATTTTTTATGTTCCATGGAAAGTTTTTTTTTTAAATTTATTTTATTTATTTATTTTTATTTTTGGCTGTGTTGGGTCTTCATTGCTGCAGGCAGGCTTCCTCTAGTTGCGGCGAGCAGGGGCTACTCTTCATTGCGGTGCACGGGCTTCTCATTGCGGTGGCTTCTCTTGTTGCGGAGCACGGGCTCTAGGTGTGTGGGCTTCAGTAGTTGTGGCATGCGGGCTCAGTAGTTGTGGCTCCCGGGCTCTAGAGTGCAGGCTCAGTAGTTGTGGCTCATGGGCTTCGTTGCTCCGTGGCATGTGGGATCTTCCCGGGCCAGGGCTCGAACCTGTGTCCCCTGTACTGGCAGGCGGATTCCTAACCACTGCGCCACCAGGGATGTCCCCATGGGAAGGTTTTAAACTGGTACAGGACATGATCTGATTTCCATTTTTAAAACCTGTGGTGTCACAATCACTTCAATGTGGAAATTAAAAAATAATAATAAATTTATTTATTTATTTTTGGCTGTGTCGGGTCTTTGTTGCTGTGCACGGGCTTTCTCTAGTTGCCGTGAGCCAGGGCTATTCTTCGTTGCGGTGCGCGGGCTTCTCGTTGTCGTGGCTTCTCTTCTTGCGGAGCACGGGATCTAGGCGCACAGCCGTCAATTGTTGTGGCACGTGGGCTCAATAGTTGTGGCTTGCGGGCTCTAGAGCTCAGGCTCAGTAGTTGTGGCGCATGGGCTTAGTTGCTCCGCAGCATGTGGGATCTTCCCAGGCAAGGGCTCGAATCTGTGTCCCTTGCATTGGCAGGCAGATTCTTAACCACTGCGCCACCAGGGAAGCCCTGGAAATTTTTATTATGGAAGTCTCTGATGTGCTTTGGGAGCCCAGGAGAGAGCAGATGAGTGAGGGGTATTTTAGGTGGAAGGCACTGCCTCAGCAAAGGCATGGAGAGTTCACAGGAGAGTCCAGATGGGATGGCTAAGAGGGAATGGTAGCAAAGGAGACTGAATGTAAACATGTATCTGCGTGTGCAGGACACTAAATAGGCACTGGAGGAGCCAACCAGGCTTTTTGAACAGAAAGGACATGAAGAGATTTATATTGGGGGAAGATAGAGCCTTTGGGGAAGGGAACTTTGCAATATTTATCAAGAGCCTTAAAAATGGCTCTGGAAAGATCATTGAAAAATAATCTTTGATTGGAATTGAATTTAAGAAAAGAAGTGAAATGCAACCAAATTTTATCCACAGAGATGTTTATACAAGGTTATTTATAACACAGGAAAGAAAAATTAAAACTGAGAATTCAGTAAATAAGGTGATACTTTAAATGGGTTAAATTCACACATATTTAATGATGGGGAAAAATACTCAAAACATAACACTTTGTAAAAAAAAAAGGGTTACAAAGCTATACTGAGAATTATTCTAATTTATTAAAAAATGTACATTACATGCAACATATAGTAGAAAGAATTATGCCAGGACACAAAAAGGTGGTTATTGCTACATAATCAAATTATGGATGATTTTATTTTCCTTTTTATAATTTCTATATTATCTAAACATGACTTTTTTTTAAATTGGAAAGCACTGTTTAAAAAACACGTTTGCTGAGATTTAGATGACGAGGAGATGCTTATGGTGTAATATTAAGTGAAAATAAAAGTATACAAAATTAGATGTGTGACATGATCTCAACTCTAAATACCATGTATAGGAAAAAAGGCTGGGAAGTCAATATGATAAAGACAAAAGAAAAATGGAGAAAGCCCTTGTGCAGATGCTAAAGAGGAATGGAAATAGAGTGGTCAATAAACCAGAGATTGAGGTAGATGCTCAACCTCACTAGTTATTAGGGAAAATGCAGATTAAAACCTCAATGAGATAGCATTTCACACCCACCAGATTGGCAAAAATGAGAAAATCTGCCTTTTTTTGGTAGATGGTTATTCAGCAGTTAGTTGTGATTTTGGTGTTTTCGTGAGAGGAGGTGAGCTCAAGTCCTTCTGCTCTGCTGACGGCACTACTGCCTCGCCAGCAACTCTCTCACCTCGGCCAAGAAAATCTGATAAAATCAAGTGTGATTCAAGAATATGGAATAATTTGGAAAAAATTGTATTGTTACCAAGTAGAATTGAAGATGCCTACAACCTATGACCCAGCAATTCTATTTTTTGATATATGCTCTAAAATAACTCTTAACACATGTGAGATGCAGGTATAAGGATGTTTATAGCAGTACTACTTGTTTTAGCAAAAATATGGAGGGGCTTCCCTGGTGACGCAGTGGTTGAGAATCTGCCTGCCAATGCAGGGGACACAGGTTCGAGCCCTGGTCCGGGAAGATCCCACATGCCGCGGAGCAACTAGGCCCGTGAACCACAATTACTGAGCCTGCGCGTCTGGAGCCTGTGCTCCGCACAAGAGAGGCCACGATAGTGAGAGGCCCACGCACTGCGATGAAGAGTGGCCCCCACTTGCCGCAACTAGAGAAAGCCCTCGCACAGAAACGAAGACCCAGCACAGCCATAAATAAAATAAATAAATAAATAAATTTAAAGGTTAAAAAAAAAAAATATGGAAACTACCCAACTGTTAATTATAGCAAATGATTAACCAAATAGTAGTATGTTTGTACATAGTAATATGACCCAGTGAAAAAATAAGCAGATTTAGCTATACACAGCATGAAAGAATCTTAGAAACACATTGCATGAAAAACATTGCAAAAGAATAATGCAGTATGATTCCATTTATATATAGTTTGAAAACAGGCAAAATTAATTGACACACTGCGTAGGGTTTGTGGTAGCCAGCCACCTCCAAGAAGGCCCCCAAAGATCCCTGCCTCCTGGTATTCGCACCTTTGTGTAGTCCCCTCCCACAATGTTCTGTGTGATTGATAACAAATGGCAGAGATGATGGCATGCCTCTCTTTCTCTCTCTCTCTTCTATCTCTCTGTCTCATCACTCACTCTGGAAGTAGCCAGCTGCCATGTTGTGAACAGCCATGGAGAGTAACAGTATGGAGAGGCCCATGTGTAATGAGAAACTAGATCTTCCCGCCCCACCGAGCCTTCAGATGACCCACTACAAACCTTATTTGAGACCCTGAGCCAGAACCACTCTCTTAAACTGAATTCCTGACCCTCAGAAACTGTATGAGATAATAATGCCTGTCATTGTAAGCTGCTAAGTTTGGAGGTAATCTGTTCTGCAGCAATAAGTAGATAATTCATACAGGGAAATATACCTATGTGGTAAAATTATAAAGAAGTATAAGGGAATAATCAACACAACATTCAAGATAGCCATTGCACCTTCACAGGGGAGGGTACAGGATGAACCAGGGAACAGGATAAAATTGGGAGCTTGAAAGAGAATAGAAATGTTCTTCTTATTAAATTAAATCGTATGTATGTGTACAGAATGTGTTGCCTTACTATTCTTTATACCTTTCATTCATTTTGCATATACGTACATTTATATTTGTATCTACTCAATATCTAATAAAATCAGTTTATTAGATTTAAAAGACTAGAAGGAAATACACTTAAATGCGAAGAGTGGAGAGGTTGCTTCTAAAGGCTAGGTTATAGTTATTTTTTGGTTCTTTATTATTTTCTATATTTTCCAAATATCACAAACAAGTAGGCAATACTTTTGAAATGAAAATTTTTTAAATATATAAACACACACATATGTAAAATACAAAAATGCATGCGTGTATAGATATAGATATATGAGGGTTTGTATTTGAATTAAAAGCCTTTGAAAGAGTCACACTCATCTTTTAACACTAATTTTTAAACTGAGGAGTGGGATTGACAATGGGGTAGGGTGGGAGGCTTAGGGCATTTTCACTTTTTACTTCATAAATATTTATAAACTCATATGGATCTGGCTGCAAATCTTAACTCTGCTGTGTGACCTTGAGTAAGTCATGTCACCTCTTTTGAGCCTTGGCTTTTTTCATCTGGAAATTGAAAATAATAGCACTTACCTGGTAAGGGTGTTGCAATGATTAAATAAAGTAATAAATATATAGCACCTAACATATATTCTCACTCTGTCATAAGCATGTATAATATTTGTAATTTAAAAACTTTTTTAACATAGAAAAAGTCTCCAATATTAAAGTACTTTGACCTAGGCCAGGGCCCACTGCAAATGGAGAGGATGGAATTTCAAGTGATTTCCCTCTTCCAACTCCAGAAGAAGACAAAGGCACCGCTTGAGTCTGGCTACCACTTACCTTATATAAGCTTATTGAAAAAAAAACCCTGCATCAGTAGTTCCTCTCTATCCCCCCATCCCCCATCCCCTGGCAACCACTAATCTAATTTCTGTCTCTATGGATTTGCCTATTCTGGAAATTTCATATGAATGGAATCATACAATATTTGTCCTTCTTTCATTTAGTATCATGTTTCAGGTTCATCTGTGTTGTTGTATGTATCGGTATTTTATTCCCTTTATTAAAGAATACTATTCCATTGTATGGATTTACCACATTTTATTTATCTACTCATCAGTTGGTGGATACTTGGGTTGTTTCCTATAATTCATTGCTTTTAATCACTGTGTGCTAAGGTGTGTGTAATCCTTCCTCCAAAATGGATTACGCATCAGCTAGGAAGGAAGAGACCAGGACACCCACAGAGATCCCTGTGTTTGGTTGGAGGGGAACTGCAGAAGACAGATCTTTTTGATGACTGTCACCAGTGGCTCACACTTGCAACCTTCTCCAGGGGGTGTCCTTGGGTGATCACAGCCACCTTGCCTGGAGGTGTCTGAGGGTTACGTCGCTACCCAGAGCCAGTGACCAGCTATTGTCTGTTCTCCATGAAGCAGGAGGTCTCCAGTGAGCTGGAAGGAAGGCCCAGATTTCTGGCCTGGTGACCACTGGTTGGATGGTGGAGGGAGTGACAGACACGGAGTGAAGAAGATTTGGAAGGGGCAGGAGTAGACGTTGGGTCTTTCCCTCTCACATTTTATTTTTATTTTTATTTTTTTTTCTCACTTTTTAAATATAGAGCTTGTCTCCCCCTCCTCTCTCCTTTGCAGACTTCTCTCCCCTTCTATAATAAGAAATAATAAATTCAAAGCACACAAATAACACATGGATATATTCTTTTAAAAAGATTAAAGATAAAGATCCAATTATCTATCCTTTCTGTCCATGAGTCCTGTTTAGCTCCTTCCCTCTGAAGTTCCCACTCTTGTCAGGTTGTTGTGAATTCTTCCATACCTTTCTCTCTATATACACATCCATGTTTAGGAGAGGTAATATAGGGCAGTGGTTAAGGGTTTGGCCTCTAGAGCTGGCCTCCTTGGGTTCAAATCTTGGCTCTGTCAGATACAAACTATGTGACCTTGAAGAAGTTGTCTAACCTCTCTGAGTCTCAATTTCCTCAATCTATAAAATGGAAATATAATATTACCTACCTCACAGGGTTATTGTCAGGATGAAATGAGTTAACTATGTGCACAGTACTCCAAACAATGCCTGGCATATGGTAAGTGCCAGGTAAGTGCTAGCTGTTAATACTTAATCATACCCATGGGAAAAGTGGTACACTGTTTTGCATATTTTTAAAAAACATAATGATCAACTATACTTCAGTAAAAAAATATAGTTCTTAAAGTTCAGAAAAAAAACCCATAATGGTTTCATAATGAAAAAAAACATAATCAATCAGCACTTTGTGTTTTAACTCAAGAATGTGTCTCAAAGATATCTCCATATCAGTCCAGATCTATCAAACTCTTTTTGAACTGATGCTTAGTATTCCATCCTATAGACAGTTTATTGAACAATCCCCCTCTACTAATGGACCATTAGGTGGTTTCCAATTTTTCACAACTACAACGCAGCAGCCTACTAATTGATTTCCCTATTTCCACTCTTGTTCCCCTTCTCCCTGTTTTCAGCATAGCAGCCAGAGTTATCCCGTTAAAAGTAGAGAGTAAATCAATGCTCAAAACCCTCCCAGGACTCCCACCTCATTCAGAGTAAAAATCAGCTTCCTTACTAAGGCCCAGTTGGTCTGCATCCTGCCCCAGAATATCTCTGGCCTCATCTCCTGATACTCTCCTCCTTGTCCATTTGATCCAGTCACCCTAACTTCCTAGCTATTTCTAAAACATGCCTCTCTGCTCCTGCCTTTGCACTTGCTGTTCCCTCTGCCTGGAACATTCTTCCTTCAGATATCTGCATGGCTTACTCCTTCACCTCCTTCAGGTCTTTGTTCAAACGTCCCTGAACTACCCTATTTATAATTGCAAACCCCTTTCACATGGATAAGGCCAAAAGAGTAATGACTGAGGGACTTCCTCCGCGGTCCAGTGGTAAAGAATCCACCTTCCAATGCAGGGGACGTGGGTTCGATCCCTGATCCGGAAACTAGGATCCCACATGCCACGGGGCAACTAAGCCCGCCCGCCACAACTACTGAGCTCGCGCTCCTCAACGAGAGGGACTGCATGCCACAAACTACAGAGCCCACGCGCTCTGGAGCTCGCTCGCCACAACTAGAGAGAAAGATCTGCACACCACAACTAGAGAGAAGTCCGCACGCAGCAACGAAAGATCCTGCATGCTGCAACTGAGACCCAACACAGCCAAAAAAAAATAAAGAAAATAAATAAATAAATAAATATATAAAATAAATAAACAAAAGAGTAATGACTAAAATTGTGGATAGAGTCTACCAGATAGGTCTGCGCTTCCTTCCAGGTCTAAAATTCTGCTTTGGTGATTTCAGAGCTTGAAGTCTCCCATTCGTAAACAATGGGAACTTGAAACCCAGCCTACAATACAATGGATGCAGAAGGAATGACAAGAGAGGAATCTTTTGGGCCAGGCTTACCTCTTGTTAATCTGGAAGGACTTGGGAAGTTCTTGCACACATCCTGGCCTCCTGGCGTTGCCTCATACACTCATTCACTCACTGAGCACTTTCTGCCTAGCAGGCCCTGGACACAGCACAGCTTTGATACCTCTTCCTTCCTAATATAGAGCAAGTACCTTTACCTCCACCCGTACCCGTGGCCCTGCACATACCTTGAGGTCGGTGGGCAGCCACAGCCTAGGCAGACCCTGCCCTCCCTTTGTCCCTGTCCAGCCCTGCCTTCCTCCTCGACTTGTCATGGCTTTGCATTTATCACCTCTTATTACGAGATATTATTTACTTATTTATTTATTCACCTTGTTTAGTGTCTGTCTTCTCCACTAGAATGTCAGCTCCCTGAGGACAGAGATTTTGTCTGTCTTTTCACTGTTATATCCCCACATTTAGCACAGCGACTGGCACATTGTAGGTGCTCAGTAAATGCTGCAGTGACTGTGCCTCTGTGTCTCTGTGTGAAAGTTGATAAGTGTGTCTCTTGGAACTAAACCTAGAAATAGAAGTCCTAGGTTACAGGGCACACGTTTGACATTTTAAATGCGTGTTGCCAAGTTGCCCTTTAAAGTAGCTGAACCCATCCTTTTTCCCAACCTTCTGAGTTACCTTGTAAATCCTTGATACCATTAAACTTTTAATTTTGGTCAGTTTGATAGGTGGAAAATGGTACCTCTTTGTTTAAATTAAGCTTAAAATTTAATTTCAGTATTACTACTGAGGCCAAGCACCTTTTCATGTCTTTAATGGTCAGTTTTGTTTCTTCCTCTAAGAATTGCCTATTTTCCCCATTTTTTTTCCCCTATTGAGCTTTTGTCCTTTTCTCACTGATTCTTAGGAGTTTTTGTTGTTGTTGTTGTTGTTTACATTTTAGGTTCTAATACTTTGTTACATGTGTTTGAAATATTTTATCCTTCAGTTTTGTTTGTTTTTCTTTGGTCAAACAGAATTTTAAAATTTTGGTTTGGTCAGTCTTTTCCTTTATGTCTTAGTTTTCCCCTTATGTCTTACTTAAAAATTTCCTACACGATGTCATAAACATATATTATAACTTAAAAAATTTTAATTAAAAAAATTTATTTATTTATTTTGGCTGTACTGGGTCTTAGTTGCAGCACGCGGGAACTTCACTGTGGCATGCAGAATCCTCAATTGCGGCACGTGGGATCTCCCGGTTGCGGCATGTGGGCTCATAGTTGTGGCATGCAGGTTCCTTAGTCGCAGCATGCATTTGGGATCTAGTTCCCTGACCAGGGATGAAACCCTGGCCCCCTGCATTGGGAGCGTGGAGTCCTACCCACTGGACCACCAGGGAAGTCCCTAAAAATTTTAATTTTTAAATATCTTTAGGGTTTTAATTCATCTGACATTTGTTTTTGTAAACGGTGTTGGATAAAAATCTAACATAATATTTTCCCCAAATGAAAAGCAAATGTCCTAACTCCATTATTTGTTTCCATCTGATTTGAAATTCTACTCAGTATTTACTACATTCTGATATACATGCACCTGTGTCTGAACTCTTAAATTCTTCTACTGATCTTTTGTTGTTAAAAAAAATTTCTATGCCAATACCCTGCTTAAAAAAATTGTGGAAAATTTCAAATGCATATATGTATGTGTATGTATATATGTATCTTGAACCTGTCACTCAGTTTTAACAATTATCAATTTGTGGCAAATCTTGTTTCACCTATACTCCCATCTACTTCCCTTCCTGGCATATTCCAGATTATTTTGAAGCAAATTCTAGAGTCATTTCATCCTCATCTTTTTCATGTGTATCTCTAAAAATAAGGAATATTGAAAAACAAAGACAAACAAAAAGACCCAACTCTTGCTGTGTTTTTGTTTGTTTTTGTTTTTTCTATTTATTTTTTGAAGAAAGTAGACCTTTTGTCCTGTAGAGTTTTCTCGTCTGGATTTTGCTGACTGTATCCCCATAGAGTCAATTGATGATACTTTTAAAATTACTATAATTTCATAGTATGTTAATATTTGTGAGATCTGTTATGGCGATTGCCCCCTATTATTTTTCAAAATTCAGATGCCACTTCTTGTGCTTTTTTTCTTCCATGTGAATTTTAAAATCAACTTGGCAAATTCCATGACAAAACCTATTGGGATTTTCATCGGAATTGCCTTGAACTTTTAATATGGAGAATTTACAATATTAGATCTCCCCGTCCATTAATAAGGTCTATAGCCTTATTTAATTATTTTTATAGTTATTCAACGAAGTTTTACAGTTTTAAAATTTCCCGGAAAGGTCTTAGGCTTATTTTTTAAAAACTTTGTTGCCTTTTTTGTTATTATGAACGTGGATCTTTTTGTTCTTGTTGTTGCTATTATCTTCTAATTGGCTATTGATGATATATAGGATCAGACGTTCTTAACTCAAATCCCATCTCCTCTACTTAAAAAATGTGATCTTAGATAAGTTTACTCAACTTCTGTGAGCATTTGTTTTCTCTTCTACAATACGAGGGTAATAGAGGCAAGGATGCAGACAGCATTAAAAGTGAAAGACCAAGCCTCCAAAAAGCCGCCGGCTTTAGCCAGTAATATTGGGGCGTGGACTGGATAAAGAGTTTGAGAGACTCCTTCACGATTGGCAGAGAATCTGGGGGCGAGACTACGTTGCTTGCAGGGGACTCAATGTTAAAACGAAGTGAATTCCTAAGAATAATCAAAGGCACGATGCACAACTACTGGGAGAATTATGAACTAATGAAGAATTTCCTTCCGTGAAAGTTTTGGGGAGGTTCAGGACGCGCGCCGTCCTGTTACCTAAATAGACTCCCTCTCTCTTCAGTGGGTAGTACCACCTTTCCCAAACAGTCTGTAGCCGAGCATTCTGGGCTTTGTAGTAATTTCCTGTTTCGAGTTGTTGCAGTCGGCTCACCCAGTCGCACTACATTTCCCAGGAGCCTCCGGGGCCGGTTGTTTGCTTATCCCTCATCCTGACTTCCGGCCTCCCTACGATCTCTAGGGCCAATCGGAAGGCTGGGATCGCTGGTTCCCGGCACTCTGATTGGTGCGTTTGACTGGAGAGTCTGGGTTCAAATTTTCAACGGTACAGAATGAGTCCCGCGGCGGGTCTTACTGGCGGTTGGTTGTCAGCGCTGAGGCGAGGTGAGCCGAGGGGAGAAAAGGGGAGCAGCTGGGGCGCCGGGGAGCCTTCTCCCTGATTTCCAAGTGGCTGGAGGTCTCCTCCTCCTCGAGGGCTCAGCTTCTGGGACGCTGTGCTGCTGGGGCGCCGACCTGACCCGCAGAGCAGGAGCCGGGCTTCCGGCCACCCTTCCCTTCATGACAGGATTTCCCCGGCCGGACCGGGACTAGCGGGCTGTGTCTCCAGGTAGAGGTGGAGGCCGGCGTGGGAAATAGGCGGAAGGAGGAATGGGGGGAGGCTGTGGGCTAAGGATAACGGTAACGACAATTATATTATTACCCAGCACGCATGAAATAAGCGTTTACTGGACCAAGCACTCTGCGTTTTCTCATTTAATTTTCGCCCCAATCCAGTGAAGTCGGTGCTAGTTTTAGCCCTCCTTTATAGGAGGGAAACTGAGGCCCGTAATCTAGATACATTTCTCGAAATGGGTGATGCAGTAGCCCCACCCGCCCTCAAGACGTGTGGCATTTGGTGGAGGAAAAAGATGTGGCCACAAACAACTACATTTCAAAACTGTTGTGTAAGGTAGAAAGGTAAATGCGGTGAGAACATAATTGAGGGCGAGTTTAATTCCACTTGGAGTTGTCTTTCTATTTGGGGATTTACAATTCATTCTGTTTCATCCCTATCTGCCCAGCCCTCCCCCTTTGTGTGGTATCACTAGGTATTACTGCCTTTCTAATTTCCTGTGCTAAAACACTTATGGATTGGAGAGGGAAGGAAAAGTGAACCAGGCTGTAATATTGTAGGATTGTTTTTCTCCCTGGTTTCTTGATACATGGTTTCTTTTTCTCACCTACAATTTCCTAGTACTTAGGTACCAAGGACTTTTTCCCTATCAGTCCTGCTTAGGACAAGACAGCATCTGAGTGCTCTGCTGATTTTGCTTTAAGACCATCACTTGGAGTTCTCCCTGGTTCAGCCTTACCTTGTCTTGACATTCTATGGCCTTTCAATTTGTCTCACTCATCAGATGTCAAAATTCAAACTGTTTGCTGCAATACGAAGGATATTTTTGTGTTGTGGCCTCAGTGTATCACCCCCTGTCAAGCCACCTCTAAATCAAACTTGAGTTGTTTTGGAGTTGCACTGTGGGTGTGTCAATTCAGTATTAAGTTGGCACTCTTGGGATCAAAATTATTGTGGCTCCCAGCTCACTTAGCTAATTAATTGACCTTTGAGGTTGTACTGTGTGCTCAGTATTTGATACTGTGTGTATACAGATGAATGGTTTCTGGTATGCTTGAGGCCAAAAGTCTGATTCAAACTGACAAGTGACAATTAGAACAAGACAAGAAAGCATCTGAGTGCTCTATTGTTTTGTATTGTAAACTCCCTGGCAGTTTAGAGGTGAGGGAGATCAGTGAGGCTTAAAACAGGCAAGGGTGGCTTTGTGAAGCAGGTGGGACAGAAACCATTCTTGATAAGGAGAGTTTAGTTAGACAGGAACCAGAACAGTCTTGGTGCATGGAAATCACCCATTCAATATCTGTTGAATTGGAAAGGCAAGAAGGCATTATCTAAATTGACTACAAAATTTCAGGGATGAAAACTGGATATATTGAATTAGATTGGTAAATTTGTTTAAACTTTCAAATCATTTAAAGAAAATAGTTATTTTGGCCCACCTTATGCTTAAGGCTGTGTATTCCAACCTTAATAAAGTTAGTTTATCCTGCAGCTGCAATTAAGCTTCAACAGGAGACAGGATTACCTGGGAAGGTCCTTCATTTCTTGTTTAGGTATCAGGAGGGGTTCAGAATTCACCTATATTTCCTATATGTATTTTTTCTTCAGCCTTTCCTGGGTCTCTTCCCTAATTCTTTTTGAATTGCTTGGGAAGAAAGGAGGAGGAGAGATTTAAATGTCCTTTGGCAAACTGAATTTTCTTTGCCATGGGTAAAGGTAGGAAGCAGAATTTACTACAGGGAGATTGAACAGGCCAATCAATTCTTTTTTTATAAATTTATTTATTTATTTTTATTTTTGGCTGCGTTGGGTCTTTGTTGCTGCGCACAGGCTTTTCTCTAGTTGCGGAGAACGGGGGACCACTCTTTGTTGTGGTGCGCGGGCTTCTCATTGTGGTGGCTTCTCTTGTTGCAGAGCATGGGCTCTAGGCGCGCGGGCTTCCGTAGTTGTGGCTCCTGGGCTCTAGAGTGCAGGCTCAGTAGTTGTGGCGCTTGGGCTTAGTTGCTCCGCAGCATGTGGGATCTTCCCGGAACAGGGCTCGAACCCATGTCCCCTGCATTGGCAGGCAGATTCTTAACCACTGCGCCACCAGGGAACAGGCCAGTCAATTCTGTGAATAGATCTGTGTTTGAGACAGATCAGCAGCTAGGGTACTTTGTGAAAAAAATACAGATAACTGGGAGGGGTTCTGTTTTTGTTTGTCTGCATAGAGAAACTTGATTATAGGGGGAAATTAAAGATTAGTGAGAAAGGTATAAAATTGTATGTAGGAGCATACTTTAGAAAATTTTTATAAAATGCTATTTCTACTTTTTAATTAATTTTTTTTAAAGCTAAGTTATTTTTAAAAATATTTATTATTTATTTATTTTGGCTGTGCTGGGTCTTAGTTGTGGCATGTGGACTTCTTTTTTATTTATTTATTTATTTATTTATTTATTTATAGCTGTGTTGGGTCTTCGTTTCGTGCGAGGGCTTTCTCTAGTTGCGGCAAGCGGGGGCCACTCTTCATCGTGGTGCGGGGGCCACTCTTCATCGCGGTGCGCGGGCCTCTCACTATCGCGGCCTCTCTTGTTCCGGAGCACAGGCTCCAGACGCGCAGGCTCAGTAGTTGTGGCTCACGGGCTCAGTTGCTCCGCGGCATGTGGGATCTTCCCAGACCAGGGCTCGAACCCGTGTTCCCTGCATTAGCAGGCAGATTCTCAACCACTGAGCCACCAGGGAAGCCCTGTGGACTTCTTAGTTGTGGCATACATGCGGGATTTAGTTCCAAACCCCAGCCCCCTGCATTGGGAGCGTGGAGTCTTACACACTGGACCACCAGGGAAGTCCCTGTTTCTACTTTTTTAAATTTAAAAGGGTAGTAGAAGTTTTTTCATATTTTGAGTGTGCCTACTCTTTGTCCTGATGTTTGAATAGGATAGAAGTGCACACTACAACCCCTTGATGTCAGTGTTCCTAAGTCGCAGGTTTCAGAAAGGTTGCTTTAAAGTGGGAGTATGTAACCACAAAGATACTGGGAAACAGCACATGTACACAAAAAAACTTGAGGAACATTTTTACACTAATGAAACAACAATCTTTTAAGAAGTCTGGCATTTGGGGGGATCCATGCTGTTTAGACCTTAGCTCTCAGAAGCATTCTTTGGTTTTAAGAGTGGGTATCCTTGGTGTTTTATAGCAGCGGTCCCCAACCTTTTTGGCACCAGGGACTGGTTTTGTGGAAGACAGTTTTTCCACGGATGGGTTTGGGCGGGGGGGTGGGGGTGGGGGTGATGGTTCAGTTGGTAATGCAAGCGATGGGGAGCAGCAAATGAAGTTTTGATCGCTCGCCTGCTGCTCACCTCCTGCTGTGCGGACTGGTACTGGTACGTGGCCCGGGGGTTGGGGACCCCTGTTTTATAGCTCCTGCTGTTCTCTGTTAACCTTTTTTACTACAAAGAACTTGAACCTGTTTCATCGCCTTTCTGCTTCTTCTAGGTTCTTGATAAGTAGTACTTTCTAGACTTCAAGATTTCAGAAGAGAGGTGAAAGAGTATATTGCAACTTTGAGTCAAGCCTGTAGACAGGTGGAGTGACAGACGGATTAAACCACAGGTAAGGCTGTATCCACAGTATTACATTAAAAAGGAATAAGGGGGACATTAATATATTAGCTTCAAAATTCTTTAAATAACTTTAGCTTATCTTTAGAAAGTAACACTTATTTTGGAAGAAAATTTATTTAATATGTAAAAGCAAAGAAAATAATGTCACCCAATATCCCACCTCTCAGATAAACTATGGCTAGCATTTTGATAGATTTCTTTCCAAATTTTGGAGGGTATCTATATTTGGTTTTAAGAAATCATGCTCTAATAACCTTCATTTTTTTTCATTTAATAATTAGGTTATGAAAATTTTTTCATTTCATTAAAATTTTCTATAACATAATTTTAATGGCTATATATTATTCCATTATATCATTCTACCATAGTATTTTACCCAGTGGAACCATTGGTCAAAAAGAGTGCATATTTTTAATTTTTAAAATTAATTTATTTATGGCCGTGTGGCATGTGGGATCTTAGTTCCCCAACCAGGGATTGAACCCGCGCCCCCTGCATTGGAAGTGCGGAGTCTTAACCGCTGGACTGCCAGGGAAGTCCCAAAGAATGTGTATTTTTAAGACTTTGGTACGTAACACCAAATTGCTTTATAGGAAAATTGTGCTGATTTACACATACACCAGCAGTGTATGTTCACACAGGCACAATTTTTTATTTTTAAAATATAGATTCAAATGGTGCAAAAATCAAAATAATATAAAAAGGTTTATAGTTAAAAACCTTCCAACCCTCTCATTTGTCTACCTCACTCCCTGCCACCTCATTGATTATCACTTTTTTAGGGTGTGTGTGTATGTGTGTGTGTCTCTGTCTGTCTGCTTTCCAAACCAGATACCGTTTGAGGGATATAAATCTCTACAAGACTGAATGATTGAGATTTGACTAGGATTGTAACCTCCTGTAGCCCCACTGTTAACCCTTACAAACTCTTTCAGCTTCTTACTTTTGGAACATCAGAACACTTTGGTATTACAAAGATCTGTGTCGTTATTTGGCCTAGAGGTAAATGGCATCTTTGATTTCTATCCAGGTCCTGTTAGTCATGTAAGAGTGGATTATGGTTTATAGAGTTCTGTGGATGAATAAAAAAAGCAGAACTGAATTTGTAATCCTTCAAAAACAGTGATAGGAAACTCACAAGTTTGGGAGGAAAATGGTAGAAAAATGTATTTGCTTGAGATTTCTGGACAGTGATGAACTAGAACAAGTGTCCATGTGTCCTGTGCTGACTTCTAAGTGCTTGGACAGTGAGAGATTGTCATTGGATTTTAAAATGACCCAATTTTGGAAGCTTCATAGATCTGTTTCTGTAAATAGATCTGATTTCATCATAGAAGTTAGCAAACAAATGTGGAAACACAAAGTCCATTAACTTTCTTCAGACTTAGTTTGTGACTTCGATGAACAATTAAAATTGCTGTCTGTATTATGTTGCCATTTACTGTCTCTTGCTAATCCTTATGTACAAGAAAAAAAAATGTAGGTGTTTTCTCCCTGGTTAAGATGACAATAACTCAACTCTAACTTGTGGTGGTGTAACAGGATCTCTTATCCCTTGTGAAAATAGGAGAGGGTGTCCCTGGGGAAATGGCACTGCCTGGGATGGGACCATTTTAACTAACTACACTTCTAATGAGGTCTTGACTTACTCTGTTTATTCTATTACATTACCATTTATTTAACTCATGATTTTTCCTCCAATAGAATTAGGCAAGACACAGTTCACAAGCTTGTATAGTGAGGTACTTGAGATCATTTATCACACCAAAGTCTTCCTTTTGCTCAGGAGCTGCTAGTCTATTTCAACCTTGCTTAGAATGCAGCCTTTTACAGCTTTCCTCCACCCGCTCTGAACCTGCACCTTTTGATTTATAGAGCTTGTCATGGCTGGTTATTTTTGGTTTGATAGTGAAGAGAGACAGGGGCCCTTGGAGGTTAATTTCAGATGAATGTGGAAATAGGTTACCTTGCTTCTTTTGCAATCTTCCTCAATTGTGTACTTCCCCCTATTTGTTTTCCCTTTCCATTTATTTCTTCCCCTAGAAAAAGTCAATATTCATCTTTATCCTGTAGAACTCTGCAGGTCTATCTGTATTTTTTATGTATCACTTCCACCAGGAAGGCTTCTCTGACCCTCCTTCATCTATTCCCCTTCTCTGCACTTCCACAGCAAAGATCACCCTGTGTCAAAATTACTGTGAGTTCCTTAAGGGAAAGGATTATATATATCTTTTCAATCTTTGTTTTTTGGAAACAAAAATTAGCCATGTGATATGATGGATGGCACTTGATAAGCAGTTTTAAAAGGAACCTAACTAGTTCATAACATATGGGAGAAACCTTTCCCTGTCTATCATAGGATTATTGGTCAGGAAGAGCTATTTCTTCACTCAGAATGTTTCTAGTTTTGCAAGAGTCTGAAGTTGTGGTGGATTCAGATAATTTTGAAATGTGAAGCCGATTCTCTTGCTTGGCAGCTTGATTTGTGTGGGGAAATGTGGTTGACGCATGTGCCTTTTTTTTTTTTTTTTTTTTCAGTGAAACCTGTTGACAGAAATTCAATCTTGATTAAGGGGTGCAGGAAGGCATCCAGTTCCACCTTGCTTGGGGCTCTCATTTAAACAGTTAGCTTTGGCCTTGGCCTGTTCCATTTCCCACTAGGCCTTTAATTTTTGAAGGTTTCACATCCTAATATTTATTATTTGTGGGAGAGGCAGCGTAGTGATGCTAGCATAACCCAGTAGTTACTTCTGGTTTTGTTCATGTACTTGTGCCATCACTCTTTATTGAGGAGAATCAGACTTCTCAATGGATATGTATTTATCTGTTTGTTCCCCTCTTTTGGTCGGGGGGTGGGGGCGAGGGGCTGTATTAGACCAAAAGATAGCTCAAAAGAAGCTTTTTGAAAAAGAGGTCGTTTATTTTTTAATATCTTTATTAGAGTATAATTGCCTTACGATGTTATGTTAGTTTCTTGTACAACAAAGTGAATCAGCTCTAAGTATACATATATCCCCATATCCCCTCCCTCTTGAGCCTCCCTCCCACCACCCCTATCCCACCCCTCTAGGTCGTCACAAAGCATCGAGCTGATCTCCCTGTGCTATGGAGCAGCTTCCCACTAGCCATCCATTTTACACTTGGTGGTGTATATATGTCAGTGCTGCTCTCTCACTTCATCCCATCTTCCCCTTCCCAGCCTGTGTCCTCAAGTCCGTTCTCTACATCTGCGTCTTTATTCCTGCCCTGCCACTAGGTTTATCAGTACTGTTTTTTTTAGATTCCATATAAGGGCGCTAGCGTATGGTATTTGTTTTTCTCTTTCTGACTGACTTCACTCTGTATGATAGACTCTAGGTCCATCCACCTCATTACAAATAACTCAATTTCGTTTCTTTTCATGGCTGAGTAATATTCCATTGTATATATGTGCCACATCTTCTTTATCCATTCATCTGTCGATGAACATTTCCATGTCCTGGCTATTGTAAATAGCGCTGCAATGAACATTGTGGTACATGACTCTTTTTGAATTATGGTTTTCTCAGGGTATATGCCCAGCAGTGGGATTGCTGGGTCATATGGTAGTTCTGTTTTTCGTTTTTTAAGGAACCTCCATACTGTTCTCCATAGTGGCTGTATCAATTTACATTCCCACCAACAGTGCAGGAGGGTTCCCTTTCCTCCACACCCTCTCCAGCAAGAGGTCGTTTTAAAAAATAGTATTTTGGTTTTAAAATTTCATCTAAATAAAGATAAGGTATATTTAGGTTTGAGCCCCCTTTGCCTTTTAACCCCCACCAATCAAATGCAGTCCTAGACTTCAGAGGACATCCCACCTTCAGATGCGTGAATAGTCTACTCTGGCATATCCACTGAGAGGTTCAGACTAACCTCCATCTTGTTTACAGCAAAAATTTATATGCAAGAGTACAAACTTAGAAAAAGAGAAATTAAGGGGTGATATTTTAGTTTATGAGAAGATTCAGCTCAGAGCTTTCCTGGTATACTTAGAATAGGGTTTTTAATTTACCAAGGTGTTCTTTTTGCACAACTTGTCAAGAATGCTTAATTTTTCTATAGAGCAGAGTTTATTCTGTATTTGTCTAACAGGTTAGTAAGATTTGGTTACATACCTCATTTTTTTTTTTTTTTTTTGGCTGCACTGTGCAGCATATGGGATCTTAGTTCCCCGACTAGGGATTGAACCCGTGCCCCCTGCAGTGGAAGCGCAGAGTCTTAACCACTGGACTGCCAGGGAAGTCCCTACTTGCCTCATTTTTGAAGGAATATTTATAGGAAAACCCTGTATATTATAGTGACCCCAGATTTTGGAATCCTATAGACCTGGTCTTAAAACTCAATATTGCTACATACTAGTTGGTGATCCTGGAGTAGCTTGGATCTTGGAGTAGTTGAACCAGTTCCTTATTTGTAAGATGGTGATGACTATATCTACCTTATACATTGTTAATGCAGTTTAAATGAGATGGTTTATGTGAAGTGCCTCGTAAAGTGCTTGGCCTGAGGTAGACAATCAGTATTTGGAAGTTATTGTTATCTGTAAATGGTTTTGTCTCTCGCTCCTTGACATTTTATATTGATCTACATAAATATCTATTTTTAAATAAATATGAGAGGCAGTGGGTAAGGACACTCCCTTTAGGGCCTGTCTGGGTTCGAATCCTGGCTCTGCTACTTCTTAGCTTCATGACCATGAACAAATAGTAAATCTTTCTGTGCCTTATTTTCCTCATCTGTAAAATTAAGATAATAACAGTACCTACTTTATAGGATTATTGTGAGGATTTAGTGAGTTAATATATGAAAACACTGTTTGGCTTGTCATAAGGACTCAGTAATTAATAGCTATTATTTTTTTAGGTCAATACACAGGAACATTTTATTTTTATACAAAAACACGAAAAAAGAAAATATTTAGCGTTTGGTTATGTGAAATTAGTAGTCAGTTTACAGACCATGTAAATGGGAAGCATTATTTCCAAAAATCAAAAGGTTTAACAATTATTGCTGGATTGTAAGAATATTTAATAAAAATTCCAGAAAACCTAATGTCTTCTGGACTGTAAACATAGATTTAGGGGGAAATAATACTGTTTAACTAGTTCTTTAAACTGAAAAGATATGCATTTATATAGTAGAATACAAAAGTTCATATAGTGAAAAGTCTTCCCTTGACCCAGACCTCCCAGCCTTCTTCCCAGACCAAATGCTGTTAACACTTTTGTGTCTCTTTCCACAATAGTCTATGTATATATAAAGGTATATATGAGTATACATTACCCCTTTCCCTCTTTTTTTTTAAAAATAAATAAATTTATTTATTTATTTATTTATGGCTGCATTGGGTCTTTGTTGCTGCGTGCGGGCTTTCTCTAGTTGGAGCGAGTGGGGGCTACTCTTTGTGCACGGGCTTCTCATTGCGGTGGCTTCTCTTTGTTGCGGAGCACGGGCTCTAGGCACGTGGGCTTCAGTAGTTGTGGCTTGCGGGCTCTAGAGCGCAGGCTCAGTAGTTGTGGCTCATGGGCTTAGTTGCTCCACGGCATGTGGGATCTTCTCGGACCAGGGATCGAACCCCTGTCCCCTGCATTGGCAGGCAGATTCTTAACCACTGTACCACCAGGGAAGCCCTGCCCCTTTCCCTCTTTTATAACCTGAATGGGAGCACACACTTGTGCATTTTGCTTTTCTCACTTAGTAGCTCTTGGAGCTCATTTTGTACAAATCACATATGTAAGGTTATCTAATATTAAAGTTACTTAATATTTCAATATATGGTTGTGCCATAATTTATTCAACTAATCTATTGGTGGAATTTGGGTTTTCAGTTTTTTGGCTTTTATGAACACTGCTATGTGAATTTTCTTATATTTACATATGTATAAATACATATCTGTAAGATAAATTTCTACATTTGTCAAGATGTATCAAAAAGAAAAATGTAAATTGCCCTCCAAAGGGGCTAGCAGTGTAGCTCCATAATTAAAAAAAGGAAAAAAGGATGTGAGGGTTTAAATTTGAATACTTTACAGGTGGTTTTCAGCAGCATGCTTTGGTGGAATCATAGTTTTTAGGAGGCTAAGTGGGGTTGCTGCATATTACATTCCTGCCTCTTCCCTCCCCCAGCTTTAGTTGTCTTCATTACATTCCTGCCTGGGAAGTCTTCCCAGTGACCTGGGTTAGGCATTAAGATCATGGGAATCCAAGATTTTCCCATGTCTTCCAGCGTGTTTGTTCACAAGAATAGGAAAACTTCCTCCTTGCAGCAGGGGAATTTTAACCACTGTCAGTTGCTGGAGAATCTTTCAACAGTGTCCTTTGAATAGAAATGTGGTCAAGGAGAGGAAAGGTATCAGTAGGTCAAAAGGCAGTGATAATATCATACGGTAGTGTATTTCATAGCATTCAAAATATCTTATTTGTTTATGGGAAGTAAGTAGGCAGAAAGGTCCAGTGACTTGCCCATTATCATATACATCAAGTAATGCCAGGGAGAGGGCTAGAATTCTGGATTTCTATGTTGGGATTGTTTTTGGCTTTAAGTGACAGAAAATGTGACTTTAACAGCCTGCATGAAAAGAGTTTTATTGTCTAGAGGTAGGTGGTTGCTGATATTTGATCATCAGTGATCAATAGCTCAGTGATATCAGGGCCATTGTATGTTATTCTCGTGATCATTTACTCCTATGTATATGATGGCTGCTATAGCTCTAGCCATTACATCTGCCTTCAAGGCAAGAAGAAAGCTGAAGGAAGAGGGCAGGAGCAAGGGCTGTAGCTGTATCAGGTCAGTACGAGTTTTCCTATGAATCCCTCAGCAGATTCTCATCGTTCTCATTGGCCAGAACTGTCTCATGGCTACTCCAAGCTTGGAAGCTTGGCAATCAAGGAGGTGACTTCTGTTACAGTGCACTTCTTACTGTTTTGATGCTGTTCAATGAAAAGTTTTTAATCATAACTTGACTTAAGCCACGTTCATCTCTAATTTTCATCTTTTTTTTTTTGAAACTAATTTATTTATTTTTGGCTGTGTTGGGTCTTCATTGTTGCACATGGGTTTTCTCTAATTGCAGTGAGAGGGGGCTACTCTTCGTTGCGGTGCACGGGCTTCTCATTGTGGTAGCTTCTCTTGTTGCAGAGTACGGGCTCTAGGCACGCAGGCTTCAGTAGTTGCGGCAGCCAGGCTCAGTAGTTGTGGCGCGTGGGCTTAGTTGCTCCACGGCATGTGGGATCTTCCCGGACCAGGGCTTGAACCCGTGTCCCCTGCGTTGGCAGGCGGATTCTTAACCACTGCACCACCAGAGAAGTCCCTCTAATTTTCTTTATACTTATGGTTTATACTATATAATTTAAATATTTATACTGTCTTATTTATTGTCTGATAGGACTCCTGTCTAGGTTTTAATTCCTTTGTGTCTGAGACTAGATCTTCTACCTTTTGTATGAGACATATTGTCTCATCCTTGAATATTAGTGAGAAAGGAGCTCCGATATTATCAAGCCCACATTTATGACCTCTAGCAAGTGTGTAATATGAGTGGACTACTAATAAATAGCTTATTGAGTTAAACTGAATAATGAAAGAAGAAATAGGGGAGAATGAAAACTTAGAAGGAGGATAATAAAGAATCCTCTATTCAGGGCAAAAGACTATGAAGAATGGATCTACTTGGAAAGAAATACCGTACTATTTTCTATGCAAATAGAGACTATAACTACATTAACAGGCTTCTCTAATTCATAGGGTGAGAGGGCAGAACGATATAGGAAAAACACTGTGCTGAAGTCAGGGGCCTCAGTTCTAGATCTAATTCTGCTTTTATATAACTGTGTGATATTGGGAAGTCTTTTAATCTCCCTTACCTTCAGCTTCCTCTTCTAGGATGGAAATAATAATTGATGCTTTAGAGGATTGTTGAGG
This sequence comes from Balaenoptera musculus, assembly GCF_009873245.2. Taxonomy (NCBI): domain Eukaryota; kingdom Metazoa; phylum Chordata; class Mammalia; order Artiodactyla; family Balaenopteridae; genus Balaenoptera; species Balaenoptera musculus. The sequence goes on along the minus strand of NC_045799.1, from coordinate 27,135,023 downwards.
GTTATTAAAATAGTACAGTTTAGTACCTCATGGTGTCTGGCATGTATAATCACCTTTGGGAACTGTTTTTACCATAATCATTAGTAGTGTTGTGTGATCTTGGAGGACCCCATTTCGCTTTAATTAATCTTTATCTATAAACTTAAAAAGTTAGGTGTTATTTAAAATTCCTCCCAATTCCAAAATGTCATATTTCTACACTAAGTTCCTCAGTCGGCACATTGTTATAAAGGTATCTGTGGAGTTCTGGCTTCGGTGAGTTCATAAGAGAGACCATGGGAGAATGAGGTTCTCTGGTGTATAGATTGATGTCACTATGTAAACGAAATATCTGTCAGAACAAATTCCTTCTGAATTACCCAAGTCCACTGAGAGAAGCTAATGAAATGATGGCCAAACCACTGAGCAGCAATGAGGTTGGGTGGAACTAATCTCATGATTTATCTCACAGCATAGGTATAGTGGTATAAAATAGAGAAAATGAGCACTGAGGGCTGTTAGTGCCCAGAAGAGAATGGGCACACCTCTCTGGTAATGCTAGTGGGTATTACTCTTCTGAGGAATGTTTTCACAGTATGTGTCAAGAGCCAGCAATTCCATCTTTAAGAATTTGTCTTGGGACTTCCCTTGGTGGCGCAGTGGTTAAGAATCCACCTACCAATGCAAAGGACATGGGTTTGATCCCTGGTCTGGGAAGATCCCACATGCCGAGGAGCAACTCAGCCCGTGCGCCACAACTACTGAGCCTGCGTGCCACAACTACTGAAGCCCGTGTGCCCTAGAGCCTGCATGCCACAGCTACTGAGCCCATGCACCGCAACCACTGAAGCCCACGCACTCTGGGGCCTGCGTGCTGCAACTACTGCAGCCCGTGCACCTAGAGCCCGTGCTCTGCAACAAGAGAAGCCACCGCAAGGAGAAGCCCGCGCACTGCAACGAAGAGTAGCCCCCACTTGCCGCAACTAGAGAAAGCCCACGCACAGCAACAAAGACCAAATGCAGCCAAAAAACCCCCACAAAAACACAAAACATAAATAAAGAAAGAAAGAAAGAAAGAAAGAATTTGTCTTAAGGGAAGAATTAAGAACATGTACAGAAATTTAGCTACGTGGATATTCTTCTAGTAGTATCTTTAAAGTGAAAATATTGGGAAAATCCTAAAGTAGGGGATAAGTAAATTGTGGTTGCTGATATATTTATATTTATTGACAAGGAATATGCTCACGATATGTGAAGCAGATTCAAAATGTCAATGATCCCATTTGAAAAAACAAAAGTGTGTGCGTGTGTGTGTGTGTGTGTGGAGAGAGAGAGATTGAGAGAGCTATTGTGTGTGTGTCTGGAGCAGTGTGGCATTGTAGATTTTTATGAAAACTATTTTTGTGATCTAATTTTTTAAAATGAGCATGTGTTTCTAAAATAAGGGCTTACAGAAAGGTACTTAGTCTAATAAATGTGTGTGCAAGTTATTACTGATATCTACTTCTCTTCCAAGATACAGAATACTTTAAGTACATGTCATTTCATGGATGAAGACAAATGGCTCATTGGGTTTCATAGGGAAATTATTTGCCAGTGAGTGTGGCCTTTCGGCTATTTTTCAGATTACTTCCAGCTATTTTCTTAACCATACAAGGCTGGAGTGGGGGCTGACTTTAAACCTACACAGGTTTCCACAGCACAAAGGACACGACAGTACTTCTGTACACAGTATGCAGAAGTAAAGGTGGACCCATATCTCTGACATGTTTCTTTTACCTAATCTGCATGTTGTGCCTTTTATGTACTTTTTTTTTCTTTTATGTATTTTTTGAAGTCTTTCTCTTCATGCCCAGGAATAGTATTTTTATGAAAGTATTTCTAAAGAAAAAACCTGTACTTGGCAAAACTATATTGAGCTTTTACTATGTATAAGATACTGTTCTAAGCACCTTGATGGATGAGGTATACACAAGTGAGTAAAATTCATCCTTATCTACAGGAACTTATTGTCTACTAGGAGAGACATTTGCATAGTTAACTAATATAAAATTAGATGGTATAAAAGCACTATGGCTTTGGAGAGGCAACAATTAGGTATGATAGGTGGAAACTGGGAAAGGTTTTACAGAGAATTGGACTGGATTTGAATGATGAGTAAGATTTTGGTTGGTAGGTATAAAATTTAATGGTGTGTTTCAGAAATTGGGTTATTCGGGGCAGAGAGAAAGCACACTGGATGTGGAGGAGACTGGAAATGAGAAAACGGTAGATTGAGGAAAATAAGATAATGAATGTAAAACACCTAGCACAGTACATGGCATGTTGTAGATATTCATCAAATTTGACCTCTTTCTAATTCCAACATATTTACCTCAAGGAGTGTCTTCAAGTTACTGAAAAAGCGAAGTTAACTGTTAATGTGATTTGAAAAGTAAGGCATATTGCCCAGGTGATTTTCAGAATCGCAAATGTGATTGTAAAAGCAAAGTAATTGTTAGGCAATCAGTACCTTAAGATAAATGTGCTACCAAGTTTCTGAACTATTTCTTTCCTTAGGAGGTGACCTATTGAGAAACAAACACTGGGCAAACCTGCTGTTCTGCACCAAGGGTGGGAAAAATGTCACAAGTTACAACCTCCTATTCCTATGATGCTCCAACAGACTTCATCAATTTTACATCTTTGAATGATGAGGAAGATACCCAAAACATAGATTCCTGGTTTGGTAAGTGTCTGCTTTCTCTGGTTGTTTTAAGGGTTAGTGACTTGCTTTGTGCTGGGGACCTTTCAAAAATAGAAGGGATTGTAGATAACCAAAATATAAATTCCTGCACTTCCCTGGTGGTGCAGTGGTTAAGAATCCGCCTGCCAATGCAGGGGACATGGGTTTTAGCCCTGGTCCGGGAAGATCCCACATGCCGCGGAGCAACTAAGCCCGTGTGCCACAACTACTGAGCCTGCGTGCCACAATTACTGAAGCCTGTGTGCCTAGAGCCCGTGCTCCGCAACAAGAGAAGCCACTGCATTGAGAGGCCCGCACACTGCAACGAGGAGTAGCCCCTGCTCGCCGCAACTAGAGAAAGCCTGTGCGGAACAACAAAGACCCAACGCAGCCAAAAATAAATAAATAAAATAAATAAATAAATTAAAAAAATATAAATTCTTTTCTGCACCAAGATACTTTGTCATCCACGATATGATAGAAATAATCGAGATGCCCAGTATTTTGGGAATGGACTATCAGTAGAAATCAATGTTTTCCAGTTAAGAATGACAAATATTTAAGCTTTAGGGACATATGGTAAAATCTAGATGAAACAAAGTTGAGTGAAGTTCTAGGACATGTCTGTAGTGATGGCAGTCACATAAAAACTTGCTCTACTGTCACTGGGCATAGAGTATATATAATATTACAACTGGGATGTGGACAGTCTTACTCAGATTTCCCCAGTTTGACTTGTGTTTATTTTTATTTATGTGTATTAAATTCTATGCAATTTTATCACCTGTGTAGGTTTGTTGATCTGCTGCCACAGTCAAGATGTCAAACAGTTCTAACATCACAAGGATCCTGTGTTGCCCTTTTATAACTATATTCATCTCCCTCTTGCTGCTTCTTCCCAGTTCTTGTTTTTTTTTTTGGCCCCACCACACAGCTTGAGGGATCTTAGTTCCCCAACCAGGGATCGAACCTGTGCCCCCTGCAGTGGAAGCAGGGAGTCCTAACCACGGGACCTCTAGGAAATTCCCCCCAGTTCATTTTTAAATGGAGGGATTATGCTACTCAGAACCCAATCTCCAAATAGAGATAGGATTGCCTGATGTTGGGGCAGGTGATATGACACAAACTTTGACACCAGGTCAACAAATAAGGATGTGGTTTTGTTTTTATATTACGTTGGAATAATATCTGAGCCCAGTGATATGTGAGGCTAGTATTTGCTGGGGCTCCTTCATTTTCTTCTATCTCATGTCCTTATCCTCCTCATTAAGAGAAATCAGTATGTGATGGGGGATAGAAATTAGTCCATTGCAGCTGTACTTAACACTTATAATGCAGTGTCCAAATGTGATGGCATATGCCATGCCATTCTCTTGGAAAAGGATTCTAATAAAATCCAGTGGGTATCCTGAGAGGAGGGGTCTTTTGGGCGTGGTGTAGGAGGAAGGGTGGATAAGACGGCCAGCTGCCATACAGAGGTCTTCCCCATGCCCTTGGCCCACAGAAACCCTGAGGAAATAGCTGAGTAGTCTATCTCTTTTTCCAAGTTTTTCTTGAAAACAAGAAAGGAAATATTAATATAACAATACTATTAGATACAGTTTGGAAGAAAAAATGAATCCCACTATTTTTTTCAAAATCACCTTAGTTCTAATATATTACTTTCTAATTTTCTTCCAAATAATCACATCTTTTTACACAGTTGCAATCAGAGTGTACATTCACAGAGTTATTGCTGGGGCTTGCCGCATTCCTAAAATTTCTTTCGGTACGCTGTTGGTAGAACACAATTTTCACTGCTTTGCACTGGCTTTTGGGCACAGTGGAACCTAAGATAAAATTCCTTAAGAGAGCCTAACTCTGTTCCATCCTCATACACCCCACACTCTCCTAGTTGAGGAAGAACCTCAACACAATTAGACTCTCAGATGTCCCTTGTAAGCCTTGCAGGTCTTGCTGGATACAGTTTTCTTTAAGAGGAACATGATGTATTTAGGTGGTAGATAAGGCCAGTTTATGCTTGTATGGTCCTGAATGTGTATCAAGCAAAGATAAGGAGCTATTCACAATGTAGAGTCTGCACTTCTTTTCTATAATACATTGTTCAGTGTTGCCAGTGTTTTAGTGATAGTTTTTGCAGTCGCTATCTCTGACGTATAGTGTGTACTTATTCCTTTTTGATCACTAGAACTTTGCTGGTACTTGCAAATGAGTTAGAAGTATACTGGTAGGAGGCTTTATTTAGGCCCCATATTAAGTGTATGGCACTAATTTATTTTGCTTTCTTGCTGATTGTTTACACGATGATGATTTTACCTTTTCACAGAAGAGAAGGCCAATTTGGAGAGTAAGTTTCCTGGGAAGAATGGTACAGGAGGGCTTTTTCAGGGCAAAACTCCTCTGAGAGCAGCTAATCTTCAGCAAGATGTCACACCTTTGAGACCAGGTAAGAAAGAACATCTTAGAAAAAAGCTGCTTGGCAGAATGGTCGAGCAGTGTATTAGGAACCTGAGGGATCTGGGGAAATTACCTAAATGATGTATCCCTTGGATTTTAATTGGTGAAATGTGCTGATTCATTTATTCATTTCATGGTGAATGTGAAACTAATGATGTGCTGCATTCTTTTTTTTTTTTTTCCAGTCTTTTGGAAATTAAGCTAACATAGAATTTTATTGCCAGATATGTAACTATTTTCTTTTTATGGCTAGATTTAATGTAACCTAACCTCGGTCTGGCTGGGAAACAAAACAGCAGGAGGGAAGAATGTACTGCTTGCTAACTGTACAAGAATTCTTTGAGTCGTGTATCTGATTTTAAAAGATGATTGACACTTAAACTAGTAGTTACTAAATCTGCAAAATACTGTTTATTTGATTAAAACAAAAAAAAATTCTTTAAATCCTCAAAAATGATTCTTGTTTTGAAATAGTAGCTATATTTAGATATAATTCACATATCATACAATTCACCTGCTTAAAATGTACATTTCAATGTTTTTTCATATATTCACAGCATAGTTGTACAGTCATCACCACAATCAATTTAGAACATTTGAAAATTAATCTTATGGGTAAATCTGAAACTAGCCTCAGTCACACCAATAACTAGAGGGCCGTATCAGAAAATAGCTGTATTTTCAGTGAACTTGTGTAGTTTGCAGAGTCTGAGTTGCTAGGCTGACTTTTAAATAGTTCATTCATGAGTACAGGTGATATCTATTGAATTTGGGATCTGGACAAGGATCCTGAACTTTTACATCCATCTTTCTTGCATAAGAGGTTAGAACTATGTGCACGTTTCACTTGAGGTGCTTAGAAGCATGGCAGATTTTCTGTTGCTTTGATGGTCTTTGTGCTCTTCTTGAATTGAAAGAGGATGTGATGTACCTAGTTTGTCTGGACCACTTTCAGTTTAAGACTGTTATATCAGCAGTAAGCCCCAGAGCAAGAGACCTCTGCATGGCCCATCATGTGGCAAAGACCATGTACACTGCTTCCATGCATATATACCCCTTGGGCCCCGCAGTGTTTTTGTTCTTTGTTAGCACACATTCTTACCTGTCTCATTAGTGCTATTTCTTGTGCCTTGAATACCTTTAATCTAACTGAAAAGTCCTTACTTATCATTCAAGTTCCAGCTCAAATATCTTTTTTTCTCTAATTGATTCCCCTTATTTGTGTTCTCAAAGCACTTTTCAGACCTCTATTTTGATTTCAACTTTCTATTGTGTTGCTAGTACAAAGAAATACAATTAACTTTTCTATGTTGATCTTATATCCTACAATCTTCTAAACTCAGTAGTGTTTGTATCTTTTTTGTAGATTCCATCAGATTTCTACGAAGGTGATTATGTTATCTGCCTTTTGTTTCTTTTTCTTTCTTGCATACTGCACCTTTAGTAGGATGCTGAATAGGAGTAGAGAAGTAGACATGCTTGTTTTTTTAAAAAATTTATTTTATTTATTATTTATTTTTGGCTGCGTTGGGTCTTCACTGCTGCACGTGGGCTCTCTCCAGTTGCGGTGAGCGGGGGCTACTCTTCGTTGCGGTGCGTGGGCTTCAGTAGTTGTGGCTCGCAGGCTCCAGGGCGCAGGCTCAGCAGTTGCGGCACACAGGCTTAGCTGCTCCGCGGCATGTGGGATCTTCCCGGACCAGTGCTCGAACCCGTGTCCCCTGCATTGGCAGACGGACTCCCAACCACTGCGCCACCAGGGAAGTCCCAACATGCTTGTTTTATTCCTGATCTTAGGGCAAAAACATTCAGGCTTTCACCATTAAGTATGATGTTAACTGTAGTTTTTTCATAGATGCCCTTTATCAGGCTGAGGAATTTCCCTTCTATTCCTATTTTGCTGATAATTTTTATAGTAATGGATGCTAGATATTCTCAAATGCTTTTTCTGCATTTATTAAGAAGTTTACATGATTTTTTTTCTTTTTTCTTTTATTCTTTAACTATGTTCAGTTATGCTGATTTTCCAATTTTAAGCCAACCTTTCATTTCTGGGATGAACCCCCAATTGGTCAGGATGGTATTTTTCTTTTTATATATATTTTAGGTTCAGTTTGCTACATTTTTTTGTTAAAAATTTTTTCATCTATGTTTATGAGGAATAATGATCTGTAGTTTTCCTTTCTTATGATGCCTTTGTTTGATTTTGATAGAGTAATGTTAGCCTTACTCTATAAATATTCCCTTCTCTTCATTTCTCTGGAAGAATTTGTGTAAAATAGATATTATATCTTTCTTAAATGTTGGGTAGAATTCACCAGTGAAGCCATCTGGGTCTGGAGTTTTCTTTGCAGGAAGGTTTTTAACTAAAGATTCAATTTTTTTAACAGATATCGATTATCTGTTTCTTCTTGAATGAGCTTTGGTAGCTTGTCTTTCAAGTAATTTGTCTGTGTCATCCAAGTTGTTGAATTTATAGGTGAAAAGTTGTTCATAATGTTTCCTTATTATCCTTTTGATACTTATAAATTCTGTAGTGATATCACCTCTTTCATTCCTGATATTGGTAATTTCTGTCATCTCTCTCTATTTGCCTAATCAGTCTGGCTAAAGATTTATCAGTGTTAATAATCTTCTCAAAGAACCAGCTTTTGGTTTCATTGTTGTTTTTTTTTTTTTCCTATTGTTTTTCTGGTTTTTAGTTCATTGATTTCCATTCTGTTCTTTATTATTTCCCTTCTATTTACTTTGGGTTCAATATATATATAAAGTTTCTTAAGGTGGCAGCTGAAGCCATTGATTTGACATCTTTCTTCTTTGTTAATGTGTTTCCTGCTGTAAATATCCCCTAAGTACTGCTTTAGCCACATCCCATAAATTTGAAATGCTATGTTTTTATTTTCATTCCATTCAAAATACTTTTAATTTCCCTTTTGAGATCTTTGACCTATGTGGTTTTTTTTGTTTGTTTTTTTATTTTGGCTGCGCGGGCTTCTCTAGTTGTGGCGCACAGGCTCTCTAGTTGTGCTGCATGGGCTCCAGAGCGCGTGGGCTCAGTAGTTGCGGCACGCAGGCTTAGTTGCCCAGCAGCATGTGGGATCTTAGTTCCCAGACAAGGGATCAAACCCACGTCCACTGCATTGGAAGGTGGATTCTTAACCACTGTACCACCAGGGAAGTCCCGACCTATGTGTTTTTTTTAATTGTGATATAATTGACTTATAACATCATGTAAGTTTAAGGTGTACAGAGTGTTGATTTGATACATTTATATAATGCAATGTAATTAACACCTCTATCATATCACATAATTATCATTTCTTTTGTAATGAGAACAATTAATATCTAGTCTCATCAACTTTGAAGTTCATAATACAGTGTTGTTGACTATACCATTTATGCTATGCATTTAGATCTCCAGGACTTAATTTATCTACTAGTTGCTAGTTACCTGTGTGTTATTTAATTTCCAAATATTTGGGGTGGGGGTGGTCCAAAAATCTTATCTGTTATTGATTTCTTGGGGGATTTCCACTGTGGTGAAAGGACATACTAGTATGACTTGAACTCTTTTAAATGTATTGAGACTTGTTTCATGGCCCAGAATATGGTCTGTCTTGGTAAATGTACTGGGTGTACTTAAAAAAAAATGTGTATTCTGCCGTCCTTGGGTGGAGAGTTACATAAATGTCAGTTGGGTCAAGTTGGTTGATAGTGTTGCTCAAGTCTTCTGTTTCCTTATTGATCATTTATCTGATGGCTCTGTCCATTATTGAAAGTAGGGATATTGAAGTCTTCAACTATTATTGCTGAATTGGCTATTTCTCCCGTGAGTTTCGTCAGTTTTTCCTTCAGGTATCTGGGTCTCTGTTGTTAGGTTATCATCTTCATGATAATTTGACCGCAACATATTTTTGTAAATGAAGTCTTATTGGAATACAGCCATGCTCATTTGCTTATATATTATTTGTGGCTGTTATAATCTTACTGATTTTTCTGTCAACTTTTTCTATCAATTAGAGAGAGAGGTATTGAAATTTTAGACTATAATTGTGGATTTGTTTATTTCTCCTTATAGTGGTATGTGGTATGGATAAAGAAGATATGGTATCCCACTTGATCATGGTGTATGATCCTTATAATATATTGTTGGATTTGGTTTGCTAACATTTTGTTGAGGATTTTTGCATCTATGTTCATCAGTGATATTGGCCTTTTTTATGATATCTTTGTCTGGTTTTGGTACCAGGGTGATGCTGGCCTCATAGAATGAGCTTGGAAGCATTCCTTCCTCTGCAGTTTTTTGGAATAGCTTGAGAAGGATAGGTGTTAACTCTTCTAAATGTTTGGCAGAATTCACCTGTGAAGCCATCTGGTTCTGGACTTTTGTTTGTTGGGAGTTTTTTTTAAATTACTGATTCAATTTCATTGCTAGTAATTGGTTTCTTCGTATTTTCTATTTCTTCCTTGTTCAGTCTTAGGAGATTTTACATTTCTAGGAATTTGTCCATTTTATTGGCATATAGATGGTTGTAGTAATCTCCTATGATCCTTTGTGTTTCTGTGTTGTGAGTTGTAACTTCTCCTTTTTCATTTCTGATTTTATTGATTTGGGCCCTCTCTCTTTTTTTCTTGATGAGTCTGGCTAAAGGTTTATCAATTTTATTTATCTTCTCAAAGAACCAGCTCTTAGTTTCATTGATCTTTTATATTTTTTTTAGTCTCTATTTCACTTATTTCCATTTATTCATTTCTTTCTGCTCTGATCTTTATGATTTCTTTCCTTCTACTAACTTTGTGTTTTGTTTGTTCTTCTTTTTCTAGTTCCTTTAGGTGTAAGCTTAGGTTGTTTGAGATTTTTCTTGTTTCCTGAGGTAAGCTTCTATTGCTATAAACTTCCCTCTTAGAACCGCTTTTCCTGCATCCCATAGATTTTTGGATTGTTGTGTTTTTGTTTTCATTTGTTTCCAGGTATTTTTTGATTTCTTCTTTGATTTCTTCAGTGATCCATTGGTTGTTTAGTAGCATATTGTTTAGCCTCCATGTGTTTTTGTTTCTTGCAGTTTTTTTCTTATAGTTGACTTCTAGTCTCATAGTGTTATGGTCAGAAAAGATGCTTAATATGATTTCAGTTTTCTTAAAGTTACCGAGGCTTGTTTTGTGGCCTAGCATGTGATCTATCCTGGAGAATGTTCCATGTGCACTTGGAAAGAATATGTATTTTGCTGCTTTTGGATAGAATGTTTTCTCTCTCTATATATGGTCTAATGTGTCATTTAAGGCCAGTGTTTCCTTACAGGTTTTCTGTCTGGATGATCTGTTCATTGATATAAGTGGGGTGTTAAAAGTCCCCTACTGTTATTGTGTTACTGTCAATTTCTCCCTTTATGTCTGTAAATATTTGCTTTATGTATCTAGGTGGTTCTCTGTTGGGTGCATATATATTTATAATTGCTATATCTTCTTCTTGGATTGATTCCTTGATCATTATGTAGTGTACTTCTTTGTCTCTTGTAACATTCTTTGTTTTAAAGTCTATTTTGTCTGATATTATTATTGCCACTCTGTTTTCTTTTGATTTCCATTTGCATGGAATACTCTTTTCCATCCCCTCACCTTCAGTCTGAGTGTGTCTTTAGATCTGAAGTGAGTCTCTTGTAGGCAGCATATATATGGGTCTTGTTTTTGTATCCATCCAGCCACTTCGTGTCTTTTGATTGGAACATTTAGTCCATCTGCATGTAATTATTGATATGTATCTACTTATCGCCATTTTGTTAATTGTTTTTGGGTTGTTTTTGTATGTCAGGTTTTGTTCCTTTGTTCTTTTTTTGTTCTCTTCCCTTGTGGTTTGATGACTGTCTTTAGTGTTATATTTGGATTCCTTCTCTTTTTGTGTGTGTGTGTATCTATTATAGATTTTTGGTTTGTGATTACCATGAGGTTTATATTTATCAATCTGTATATCTCTTTGATTACTTTAAGTTGCTGATCTCATAATTTCAAATGCATTTTAACAACCCAGCATTTGTACTCTCCTCCCCATATGATTACTGTTTTGACATCATATTTTACATCTGATTGTTTCGTGTGTCCCTTAACTGCTTATTGTAGATACAGATGGTTTTACTACTTTTGTCTTTTAACCTTCCTATTAGCTTTGTATGTGGTTGATTTACTACTTTTACTGTATATTTGCCTTTACCAATGAGTTATTTCCTTTTGTAATGTTCATGTTTCTAGTTGTGGTCTTTTCTTTTTCACTTAGTGAAGTCCCTTTAACATTTCTTATAAAGCTGCCTTTGGTAGTGCTGAAATCTTTTAGCTTTTGCATGTCTGTAAAACTTTTGATGTGTCCATCAAATCTGAATGAGAGCCTTGCTGGGGAAAGTACTCTTGGTTGTAGGTTTTTCCCTTTCATCGCTTTAAATATATTGTGCCACTTCCTTCTGGCCTGCAGTTTCTGCTGAAAAGTCAGCTGATAGCCTTATGGGAGTTTCCTTGTATGTAACTTGTTGCTTTTTCCTTGCTACTTTTAATATAGAATTGCATATTAAAAGATTTTTTCTTGACTTCTCTGAAGGCATTGTTCTGTTATCTTTTATCATCCTGTGTTACTGATGAGGAATTCAGCTTATCCTATTTTCCTTCCTTAGGTGATTTGTTTTTCTCTATGGAAGCTTTCAGAATTTTATCTTTTTAAAATGTCATGAGAAGATGTTAAAAAAAAAAATGTCATGAGAATGTGTTTGGGACACTTTTTTCCGAGGTGATGCCTTAGGCTGGCAAATAGGCAGGCCCTGGATACTTCATTTCTGCTTCAACCAAAGTAGCTTTTATAAATTACTCTTCTGCATAAGATTTCACTGCTTAGGAGGGATACACACACACACACACACACACACAAAATTTGCAATCTAGAATTCTGTATTAAGTCATATATATATATACACATGTATCTCTCATCTCCAACTCATTTCCTTGGGATTTGAGTACTGACTAGTTTTTGCTCTCTTGTAGTTGACAACACTTATAACAAAGAGGCTGAAAAAGAAAACCTGGTGGAAGAGTCCATTCCAACAAATGCTTGTTCTTCTCTGAAAGTCAAAGGAACCACATCAAGAAATATCCTAGCTCAGCCTCAGAGGTAAGACTGTTTTGGTGTTCAAAAGTGGTGGTTATATTAATAATGTTCAAAGAAGAGTTACTGGAGCACCTACTATGTGTCCCATACTACATTAGACTCTTCATGTTACCTTATTTAATCTTCATAACATTTATGAGTTGTAGTTAACATGCTTAATTTATAGATAAGGGCTCAGAGGTACTAAGTTGCTTGCCCAAGGCAGATTTATTTCAGAGACAGGATTCAGACTGATCACATTGGTTCCAAAGTCCTTGCTATTTGCGCTGTCAACATGGGTTGCCATTTACATTTATTTGTATGGATATGTGGCAGGTTTGTTTTTTTTTTTTTCCTGTGTATAGGTTGTAAATACACTTCATAAGGGCAAGTGTCATGTATCCTTAGTACCTAACAGTGTCTTGCAGGAGCAAAGCTGAATAAAGTCTTGAGTGAAGGGGTGGATGGATGGGTGGGGTAAGCTGTACTCTTGGCACTAGGAGCCTCTGAAAATCTCATGTCTTTGAATGTTGCACTTTGTATCAGTATCCTCTTTTTAACCAAAACAAAGCTGTTAGTCTTAATATTAGTTGCCTTCAGATGGCACTAATCAAAAGATTATTTGAATTAGATTTTTAAAAACTTTCACTTGGGAGTTCCTGGTGGTCCAGTGGTTAGGACTCAACACTTTCACTGCCATGGCCTGGGTTCAATCCCTGGTTGGGGAACTAAGATTCCACAAGCTGCACAACATGGCCAAAAAAAAAAAAAACCAAAACCTTCACCATCTAATAATTACCACTCACCCATAGAGTTTAAATTCCAGGACTGGGGACTTCCTTGGTGTCCAGTGGCTAAGATTCCACGCTCCTTATGCAGGGGGCCCAGGTTAGTTCCCTGGCCAGGGAACTAGATCCCACATGCTGCAACTAAGAGTTCGTATGCCACAACTAAAGATTCCATATACCACAACTAAAAGATCCCGTATGCTGCAATGAAGATCCCAAGTGCCGCAACTAAGACCCGGTGCAGCCAAATAAACAAATAAATATTTAAAAATAAATAAATAAATTCCAGAACTATTTAATGCTTTATACTTTGATGTCAACAATATTGAGGAATGGCAGAGTATTTATAATACTATTGCTCAGAAGTAATGAAATTACCCTTTACAAAGCCTCATGCTGGTATAAGGGGATCACCTTTTGAAGATGGTATCATATGTGCTTATTTTAATCTTTTCTGGTGAAGAAGCCCCTTTTGATTGAAAAATTCTGTGAGATTCAACCAGCTATCACAGGAGATTTAAGAGATTGCTACAGGTTGATTCTATGGTTTCTGTTCCATGTTTAGATTGTTAAGTCCCTATGGAAAAGGGACCCAGTATCCTATAGATTTCTTCAGAGTCCAAGATAGTGCTAGTGTCTTGGCTTCTGCATTTTGAATATGTATATGATTACTAGAATTGCCCCACATTCTGAATGAATTTTTGAATGCTTTTTGGAAATGATGGTATGACAGAAAGCCAGCTGTTCACAGAGTCAGAAGACCTGAATTGTTTTTGTTTCATTTGTTTTAAAGGCAGGTATCTCTACTACTCAAAACCTTAGTTTACTGAGAATAACCGTCTCTCTCAGGCTTATTGCAAGAAATGGCCAAATAGGATAACATGTAGTAGTAGTTTGTAAATGAGGCTGCATTATGAAAATGCATAAAGAGGTAAAACATTAGTGCCATTTATCTTAGATCTCAGATTTATCTTAGTCTAGGGATGCCTAATCGAGAAAAGAATAGCAGATGGAATAGGAAGGTATAGATGATCATACAAATTTCCTACTATTTTCGTCTCACATGATTTTGATGGATAAGCTAAAAGATGGCCAAAACTCCTTTGACTCAGAATAGTTAAAAGTCCATAAGGCCTTAGTCTATAATAATAATTTTTCCATACAGGTGTTGCTTTACCACATATTTTTAAAATAAATTTATTTATTTATTTATTTATTTATTTTTGGCTGCATTGGGTCTTCGTTGCTGTGTGTGGACTTTCTCTAGTTGTGGCGAGCGGGGCTACTCTTTGTTGCAGTGCACGGGCTTCTCATTGCGGTGGCTTCTCTTGTTGCGGAGCACGGGCTCTAGGCGTGCGGGCTTCAGTAGCTGTGGCTCGAAGGCTCTAGAGTGCAGGCTCAATAGTTGTGGTGCACGGGCTTAGTTGCTCCGCAGCATGTGGGATCTTCCCAGACCAGGGCTCGAACCCGTGTCTCCTGCATTGGCAGGCAGATTCTCAACCACTGCGCCACCAGGGAAGCCCCACATATATGTTTTAATTTTTATAGTCTCATCCCTTAGCAACTTCTCCCTAAAGACATTCAGCAATTCTTCTCTTGACTTTATAATATCATTGTATATTGAATTTTAGTAGTGGTCCAAAATGACCATGTCTTCATGTACTTTGCCTTATTTCCTTCTAATTTTTAATGAAACCCTGTCCATTTAAAAAAAATTAACTAATTTTATTGGGGTATAATTTGCATATAGTAAAATGTACAGCTCTTGAGGGCACAGTCTGATTAGTTTTGACAAGCCTATAATGCAACCACGATACCAATATAGAACAAATTCCATCACCTCAGAACATTCCCTCATTCCTCTCCCTTTAAAGTCAACTTTTACTGTTCTTTCTGCCTTCTCACTTTCCCGCCTCCCACCCAGAGGCAGCCACTGTTCTGATTTCTGTCGCCATAGATTAACTTTGCCTGTTCTAGATATTTTTATAAATGGAATTGTATAGTATGTACTCTTTTATATCTGAGTTCTTTCACTTAGCATGTGCTTTTGAGATTCATTCATGTCATTGCATGTATTAATATTTTGTTCCTTTTTATTGCTGATAATAAATTCTGTTGGATGGATATACCACAGTTTATCCATTAACCAGTTGAGGACATTTGAGTTGTTTCCAGTTTGGGGTTATTATAAATAAAGCTTCTATGAGTAGTTTGCCTATAGATTTTTGTGAGGATGTGTTTCTCTTGGGTGAATACCTAGGAGTGAAATTGCTGGACTGTACTGCTAAGTGTATGTTTAGAAGAAACAGAATTTTCCCAAAGTGACTGTACCATTTTACATTCCCATTAGCAGTATATGAGAGTATCAGTTGCTCCATATCCTGGCCAACACTTGGTATTGTCAGTCTTTTTAATGATATTTCATTGTATTTTTTAAAAATAAATTTATTTATTTATTTATTTATTTTTGGCTACGTTGGGTCTTTGTTGCTGTGCTCAGGCTTTCTGTAGTTGCAGCGAGCAGGGGCTACTCTTCGTTGTGATGTGGTGTGCGGGCTTCTCATTGCGGTGGCTTCTCTTGTTGTGGAGCACGGGCTCTAGGCGCGTGGGCTCAGTAGTTGTGGAACGCAGGCTCAGTAGTTGTGGCTCGTGGGCTCTAGAGCACAGGCTCAGTAGTTGTGGCACATGGGCTTAGTTGCTCTGCGGCATGTGGGATCTTCCCGGACCAAGGCTGGAACCCGTGTCCCCTTCATTGGCAGGCAGATTCTTAACCACTGCGCCACCAGGGTAGTCCCTCATTGCATTTTTAATTTGTATTTTTCTGATGACTGATGATGTTGATCACATTTTCATGTGATTACTGGCCATTCATATATCTGCATATACAGTTGTTTTTTCAGTCTGGCTCCCTGGAGTCTCCCCTGTGCCTGAAAATGTTAGCAGTCAGCCAAGACCGAGTAGAGTTTATACTCAGGCTTAAGTGTTCATCCTCTCTGGTTCTCTAGCTTCTCATTTTGCCTCTAAATTTCCAGTTGTTTTGCCAGCCCTAATGTTTGTCTTCTGATACCTAAAGCTAGTAAGACTTTAGCTGTGTGCCATTCTACTATATACACATTGGGGAATGCACTGAATCAAAAAAAACCCAGCAAACTCACCAGTCTTACCTAGTGCACTTATGTCTTTTAAGGATGGACACCTCACCAGTTTCTGCTTTTTCCCTGGGCCCCCCAGTCTCCTCTAAACATGCATAGTTAGCATATATAGTAATACATAGGAATTTGTGCAGAGTTTTGGCTCAGACTTTGGGTGATACCTTTTCTGTAGCTCTTTCACTTCCGGGACTTTCCTCCTAAGTTTCCAGCTGCTGTACTGGCCTGAATTCTATCTTCCATTATCTACGGCCAGTGAGATTAGAGTTTTTTGCTTCTGGAGCTGCGGCATTTGGGGTGTGCCCTCAGGCAAAAAAGCTACTAACTCATAACTCTTAACCTTTGTAGTTGCTTTTCATGGATAAATGTTTCTCTTTTTTCTGCCTGCTTTTGGTCACTTTTCAGTGCCTTCAAATAGTCATATTTTTATATATTGTGTACATTTTGTAATAATATGCAAGAAGATTTGCATGATAAATGCACTCTGCATTACTCCATGTAATTGTTTTTATGAGTACTTTTAGAGATTGATATGAAGATATTTGCAGATGAAAGATCTGAAATTTGGGATTTGCTTCAAAAGCTGGGGGGGCGGTGGATGGAGGGAAAATTGACAGTGTGATTGGCTATAAGTTGAAATTTTTAAAGCTTAATGATGAGTAGTACCTGGTGGTTCGTTATATTATTCTCTTTTTACTAAGTTTTAAATTCTTCATGATAAAGATTTTAAAATTAGGTACTCTATGCAATCTAATAAAAATTTGAATATACACTAATACATCTTAAGACTTGAGAGAAATTAAACAAGATCTAAATAAATGGCAGGACATAACCATGTTCATGGTTTGAGAGACTCAATAATGTAAATATGTCAAATCTCCTTATCTGATATATAGATTCAATGCAATCTCTACAAAAATCCCAAAGGTTTTCATTTTGGACATTGATAAATTGATGCTAAAATTTATACAGAAATGCAAAGGTCCAAGAATAGTCAAAATACTTCTGAAGTGTTTAGTAGATAGCAATATTATAAAGCTACAGTAATTAAGACTTTGTGATATTACCCAAGGATAAATGAGACCAATGGAATCAAATAAAAGCTTACTCTCTCAAATATGGACACAATATATGACAAATGTGGTACTGCAGACCTTTGGGGAGAGGGTGTTTTTATTTTTCCCCCTTCAATAAACAATGATTGGACAATGGATAGCCACATAAAACAAAATGAGACTGAGCCCCTACCTCACTCCATAGAAAACAGTCAGTACAAGGTGGATTGTAGATCTAAATGTGAAAGCTAAAGCTCATGTAAGGAAATATAGGAGAATATCTTCATGACCTTGGAATAAGGAAAGATTTCTTAAATAGAATACACACAGAAAAACACTGACATGCTTTTAGGGAAGGAGGTTGTTGTATTTGAGCATATTTGTCTAATCAGATGATAACCATAAGGAGAGTGAAACGCCAACCCCCAGATTGGGAGGAGATATTTGTAACACTAAAAACCTACAAAGGCCCTCATATTCACAGAATATAAAGAATTCCTACTAATCAATTAGAAAAGGGTTGACAATGCAGTAGAAAACAACCAAGAGACTTAACTAGCACTTTATGAAAGAGGATGGCCAAATGGCCAGTAAACATATGGAAAGGTGCTCAGTCTCACTGGGAAAAGCAAATTAAAACCACAATGAGTTTCTACTCTGTACCAATTTATATGATTAAAATTAAGTCATCTGACAATACTGAGTGTTTTGGAGAACGTAGAGCAGTGTAGACTTTTGTAAATTAGGCAGTGTAAGCATAAATTGGTACAAGCACCTTGGAAAATAACTTTAGTTGATAAACCAATGTCTATCAATGACCTAGCAATCTTACAACTTAACATACCCAACAACAATGTGTACATAAAGAGACATTATGTGAGAATCAACAGTAGGCTGGATAACTAATGGTATGTTCCTACAATGAATGTTACACAGCATTGAAAATCAGTGAATTAGAACTACGTGAGTCAATGTGGTTGAATCTCACAAACATAATGTTGAATAAAATAAACCAAGACAGAAAAAATGCTTGCAGTAGTCTGATTTTTTTAAAAAATTTATTTATTTATTTTTATTTATTTATTTTTGGCTGCGTTGGGTCTTCCTTGCTGCGTGCATGCTTTCTCCAGTTGTAGTGAGCGGGGGCTACTCTTTGTTGCGGTGCGTGGGCTTCTCATTGCGGTGGCTTCTCTTGTTGCGGAGCACGGGCTCTAGGCGTGTGGGCTTCAGTAGTTAGGGCACAAGGACTCAGTAGTTGTGGCTTTTGGGCTCTAGAGTGCAGGCTCAGTAGTTGTGGCACACGGGCTTCATTGCTCCGCGGCATGTGGGAACTTCCTGGACCAGGGCTTGAACTCTTGTCCACTGCATTGGCAGATGGATTCTTAACCACTGCGCCACCAGGGAAGCCCAGTAGTCTGATTATTACATAACGTTTTTTGTTTCCTTTCCAAACTAACAGACCATGTTTATGGAATGCATGTTTGTATGGTAAAATGATAAAGAAAAAGTAATCATTACTGTAAAAGTCAAGATAGCATCTGCTGCCATTGTTTTGTTTGTCTATGTGGTGATTTCATGAGTCTTCACTTTGTAATCATTTAACTTAATTTTTGTTTTGTGTACTTTTTTTTTTTTTTTTAAATTTATTTATTTATTTATTTATGGCTGTGTTGGGTCTTCGTTTCTGTGCGAGGGCTCTCTCTAGTTGTGGCAAGCGGGGGCCACTCTTCATCGCAGTGCGCGAGCCTCTCACTATCGCAGCCTCTCTTGTTGCGGAGCACAGGCTCCAGACGCGCAGGCTCAGTAGTTGTGGCTCACGGGCCTAGTTGCTCTGCGGCATGTGGGATCTCCCCAGACCAGGGCTCGAACCCGTGTCCCCTGCATTGGCAGGCAGATTCTCAACCACTGCGCCACCAGGGAAGCCCTGTTTTGTGTACTTTTTATTATGTGTTATATATTTTAACAAAAATAGGGGACCATGGCTAAAAGAAAGAGGAGAAAATAAACACTTGGTAGTAAATTTCCAGGAGATCTGATTTCTAATTTTAAGTCTGACAGCAGCTAGCTGTGTAACAGGGTCAAGTTACCTCATCTTTTTTTACTTTTACTCATACTTCCAAAAGGAGGGAGTTGTACTAGGTGATTGCCAGTGCCTTTTTACAAAATTAAATCAGCTCTATTGAGGTCTAATTTACAAACACCAATGCACTTAAGTATCAACATTTTATGGTGAATTTTCAAAAACTATCAACAAGACAAGAAAGTATTAGATTTTTAGAGCAGAAATAATACCACTTTTTTTTTTTAGAGCAGAAATAATACTTTTTATAGCCCTTTGTAGTTTGACATATTTTCACATTTCTGAGGAGTATTTGCATATATAGTAGATGTATTCATTACAAATAAGTTTTGTCGATTCTTCTACCATAGAAGATCTCTTAGGCTCTCTGCTCAGAAGAATTTGGAACAGAAAGAAAAACATCATGTACAAATGAAAGCCAAGAGATGTGCTACTCCTGTAATCGTCAGTGAAATTCCACCCTCCAAAAAAATGAAAGTGTAAGTAGCCACAGCTTCTGTCTGTTGACATAGATTTTACCCTGTTTGCTCCTATGGTAATAGCAAGCAGAATACATGGTGCTTGTTCTTATTTTTATCAGTTAGGAATGTATTTTGCTGAAGGTAATAGCCTATTTAACTAGAGAGGTTTAAAGAATAGTGATTTATTTGCTTCACAGAAGTCTGAAAGTAGTTTGCTGCTAGCTTTGGTTCAATGACATCTCTTTGAGTCTTAGTTTTTTTTTTCATACTTGTTGCTCAAGATGGCTGCTCTGTGTTTCTTAGCTTCTTCTTTGTGCTTGTTGCCTCATTATCTGAAGATAGCTGCTATATCTCTAGGTATCATATCCATGTTTGAGAGAAGAAGAAGAAGGGTCTGGCAAAGAAAGAGGGGCAGCACCCATATCAGGAAAGTGAAATATTTTCCAGAAACGCTTATGTTATACCTCAGTTGACTGAACTGTAAATTAGATCCCCTCTAGTTGCAGTAGAGACCGTTGAAGCAAGTACAATACTTTTGCCTTCATACATTGCTGCCCCAAACAAAATCGGGGTTCTGTTAATAAGAAAGAAAGTGGAATAAATATTGAGAAGACAACTAACTGTCTGGCATTTGTTCATTTGATGATGAGCAGTTGGAATCTCTTCCTACCCTCTTGAACCATCACCAGACAACTCTTATCCTGACTTCTTTTGGCATTCTCAAAGTTTACCCATTGTAGCCATTGGTATATATGATCTGATGATACTATTGGAAGAATCTTGCTGTTGAAACATGGTTGTTGTCCTGAAGAATGAGAAAATTTAAGCCATGTGTGGTAGATCTGGGGAGGAGGGTAGAGCTGGATATGCTGTAGGGAATTGAGAGAATATTTTTTGTCCTTTTCAACTCAAGTTCTCACAATAAAAAGAAGCCAGGGGAAGAGGAAGAAGGCAGTGCTCATCAAGATACTTCTGAAAAGAATGAGTCTTCCCCAGAGAAAGCCAAGGGCAGACATACTGTGCCTTGTATCCCACCTGTAAGGTATGATTCTATCCTGAATTTCAGCTTTAGAGTCAGTAGAGTAAAATTACAAATGGGTACATCTACAGTCTGTTTGATGCACATGGAGCTTGGGAAACTCCGAAAGCCATAACCATGGTAAGGTAAATTGTTTTATGTCCTTGTGGGTGCTTGAGTCTTACAGATTGAAAAAAATTAACTATTAAAACAAACGTAAAAGAAACATAGAAGGAAAAAGTTAGTGAAGGTTCTTACTACTGAAATTGAACAGTTTTTATTTTGCCAAGCTCCCTTCTGGACTTTACTCAAGTAAAATACATATTTTTACAATCAGTGTATCAGCAATCTTTGGGTTCTGCTTTATTCACTCGCTATGAGACTGTTTTATTTTCTGTACTGCTACAAAATCTTCACATTTACCCTTTTTTTGATAGATCGGTAGCATTCTATCAAATTATATTTAACTACTTCCTGTTGAAAATGCTGTTTCCGATTTTTCACTATTATAAGGAATCAATGAACATCTTTACAGGCAGATCCTTTTCTTTGGGTAGTCTCCTCAGGAAAAGGAAAGAGAAATTCCTTGATCTAAGATTATGGTCAGTTTTCTGGCTATTGATATTTATTGCTAATTTTATTTCCAAAATGAATGTGTGAATTTACAGTGCCATCAACTTTGAATGAATATTTTTATTTCCTTGTAGTCTCATCTGCATTGAATTTTTTTTACTTTAAAAATTGTTTCAGATTTAACTGATATGTTGATGGCATCAAATTATTTTAATTTTTATGTGTTTGCTGACAAGATTGTATAACTATTATTGTAAGCATCTTTTTCAAAGTTCCTCTTGGGTGAATCATCTGTTTCCTTTTCTATTTATCTATAAGTGGTCTTAGTGATGTTCTCATTACTAAGAATGGCTACTTTATTTTATTGTTATTATTTTTTTAAGAATGGCTACTTTAAATTGAACTTTTGCTATGTGTCCAGTATTTCAGAAACATTATCTGACTTAATAGTCACAAGTATTCTGTGAGAACAAGTATTCATATTACCCATTTTATATTGGAGAAAACTGAGGCTCACAGAGGTTAAATAGTTTTCTCAAGATCACACAGGCAGAAAATGAAACAACAGCGTTGGGATTTGAATTCTGGTTGGCTTTACTCCTAAGTCTGTTCTCTCTATCACAATATATATTTTATGTATATTAACCTCTTGCCATGTTTGTTGAAAATATTACTACTGGTATTTTAGTTTTAGTTTTTCTTGTGGCATAAAAGTTAATCATTATATAGTCAAATTTGTGGATATTTTGTAATATCTTCTATAGTCTATTTTAGCTGTTTTTTCAGAAACTTTTTCAATATTTTAGAATAAATTTTGTATCTTTTTTTCATAGTGTTATCTAAGTTAATATCAATTTATTAGGTAATACTTTTTGGTTTTGATGGTTATTTTATCACAGGTTAAAAATCTAATCTATATAATGCCTTTAGATTTTTTTAACCACTGAGTCACTTTCTCCTCTCCTCTCCTCTCCTCTGTCATCTCCTTTACTGATTTGCCTTTTAGGCAGAAGATTCTAAAAAGTACTGAGGAGCAGGAGTTGGAGAAGAGAATGAAAATGCAGCAAGAGGTGGTAGAGATGCGGAAAAAGAATGAAGAATTCAAGAAATTTGCTCTTGCAGGAGCAGGTCAGCTTGGTTCTGATTGAGTCTGATTTATGAGGGGGTGCTTCTCATAATCTTGGTAGGGTTTTCAAAGTCTCTAAAGCACAAAAGTCTTTCTTGGTCAGTAGTCAGCATAAAAAGATGTGTTTATTTAGAAACCTGGACATGGGTACCATTCATATCCCAGTGATCATTCCCTAGAACATTTTACATATGTTGGTCCTTTCTTAGAGCATGCTGTTCCTCTCCATCTCTAACTGAAGAAGTCACACCCATCTTTTGAGGCCTTTTTCCATGAGTCCTTACCTCATTTCTCTAAGTGGAGTTAATTCCTCCCTCCTTTTTTCTCCTAATTCTTCTTCTTTGTATTAGAATAAGAAGGAACTAGGATTGAGACAGAAGATAGAGCAGTTGGGCAGACCAGTTTTTTGTTATTGTCTTCCCATTTTATCCTAGTCAGAGGAAAAGACAGCTGAGTGAATCCAGTTGTAGTTGTGGAGGAAAGTATGACTGAGAGAGCTGAAGGGATCAGAGTTCTGCTTTGCTTTGGCATAATTATTATTGGTGGAGTCAAAGCTGTGAAGCTCTGCTTACTGGGTTGAAAAGCCTCTCTGGAGTTTATAGGGTATCTCTCTTAGAGATGCTTAGTTAAGTGTGCTTTTAAAGTCAATTCATAGCTTTTCCTATCAAAAGTATTCCAGTTTCTCTGTCTCCAGAGCTATGACCACAACTGGGAGGTGGGATTCTTCTCCCCTGTGCTACCTTATTACAGTTTGCCTCTGACCGAAAGGCCTCAAACCCAGTAGTACTAAATGAATAAGGCACATATATTGGTGTCCCTGAGGACTGTTTCAAGTGTTGGCTTGTATGTAGAGAGTGAACAAAGTTAGATCCATGGTAATAGAAATACCAAAAGGACTGGATAAAAGGAGACTTACTTTATGTTCTCTATTCTTAGTATTATCTGTGTGTTTTACTCTGCTCCTCACTCAGGGCTCCCTGTGAAGAAATCAGTGAGCCAGGTAACCAAATCAGTTGACTTCCACTTCCTCACAGATGAGCGAATCAAACAACATCCTAAGAACCAGGAGGAGTATAAGGAAGTAAACTTTACATCTGAACTGCGAAAGCATCCTCCATCTCCTGTAAGTTGATAGACTAAATTAATATTCTTGTTAATAATTCAGTGAGGATTCTGGTGTAGTATTTGTGGTCACTACTTACAATAATATAATTGAGAGAAGCATATGTTTTTGAGTTAAGATAGATCTAAATCCTCACTTTGCCCCTGTTAGCTGTGTAATCTTGGATAAATCACTCTATGTCTCTGGGAAGCATCTTATCAAGTTGCTGTGAAAACTGAATTGAGAATGTACACAAAACACATAGAATTATGTGTGGCAAATCATAGGTACAGGCTTGTTACAGCTTGTGCTATTACAAAATTTTTGAAAAAATCTTGTGTCTGCAAAGTTGTGTGCAAAATATAACAGGGTTTATGGGGAAAATGGGATTGGGGCAGACCACTCAAATCCAGTTTTGTTACCAGAGCACTAACAAAAACAGTAACAATCCTAAATAAAAATGCTAGCACTAAGAATTTCTCCTTGCATTTGCAGTCACCATCATCACTTGTTGAAGTCAGTGCTTTGCAGTCTTAAATCCTGGGGTTGTGCTTCTTCCTTTGGGACGTAAGTCCTTGAAGAATTTTGTTTCCAATCAGAGACCAATTTTATCAAAATTAATGACCCAAAGTGTAGGCTTCTTCATCAGTCAGTTTTTGGTAGGATGTGTGGAGAGAATTTGATTCAGGCAGCTGCCTGACCTGATTCAGATCCAGAAGCCCAATTAAAAATTTTTAAATGGGACTGGGGATGGGATACCTTTGCAGCTTTTTTTGCTTCTAAGAAAACTTGCTCTTGATTGCTTCAAAACATTAACATGCTTGGGAAAAATCACCTTATGTACTCTTACAGAACAGATAATTTGTTAAGGGCTAGATGCTTTCTCCCCCTTTTTATTTTATTTTTATTTTTATTTTTAAATTTTTTTGGCCACGCTGTGTGGCTTGTGGGATCTTAGTTCCCCAACCAGGGATTGAACCCGCGCCTCCTGCAGTGGAAGCACAGAGTCCTAACCACTGGACCGCCAGGGAATTCCCCTCTCCCCCTTTTTAAAAGATGGGAATAGACTGTTTATAACCCTTGCTCAAGGACTGACAACTTAAGAAGAATAATCATCTTGGCTTTACACAGGCCCTTTTTCTTTTGATCCTTTGTACTGAGTTTATGGCTTGTGGTAGATCTGAGCTCTTCCATAACACTTCATTTGGGGAACAACTTCTTTCTTTTCAGGCCCGAGTGACTAAGGGATGCACCATTGTTATGCCTTTCAACCTGTCCCAGGGAAAGAAAAGAACATTTGGTGAGACGGCTTCTACGTATGTGCCCCTTGCACAGCAGGTTGAAGCCTTCCATAAACGAACCCCTAACAGATATCACTTGAGGAGCAAGAAGGATGATATTAGTAAGTTTCTTTCCAGTATCATACCTGGCTGGAGCCTCCCCTAGAATTCCCTTTCCTTACATCTTAGGCGCAAATTTGCCTTTAGTTGAAATCCTCACTTTTGAACTAAAGCATGACATGTTCCTATACGCAGACAACAAATGTATACATAGTTGAGCATTTCTCAAACCACCCAGCTATCTGTCCACTTATACCCATCAACCACCTTGATCCTCCTGATCAATAATTGGCCAAGGGGAATTAAGTTAACCTGAGATGTCATTACACATCAAGGCTATCTTTACCATGTGTCAGTGTACATTTACTCACCTACAGAAAATGAAAGCATTCCATTCACTTAAGGTTGTGTGCTTTTTGTTCAGCGATTCAATAAATGTTTTACCACTACAAAGCAGACACTCTGTGTGGTGTAGGGAGTATAGAGGTGAGCAAAACAGACTTGGTGCTACTCAACATCAAGTTTCTAATTCAGTGAGACAGATAAACAAATAGATCATTACAAATTATGGTAAGTGCTGTGCATGTGGAGGGAGATGTAAGAATCAAGGGAGGTGCGAGATAGGGAGAGCAGGTCTAGGTCTATATGCTGAGAAGTCCTTAGCAGGGAAAGAAGATGAAGATAGAGGAGAGAAAAGAGATAACCGATGATTAAGTCCCTGTGCAGGCAGGTAGGAGAGGGATACTTAGCACAAGTGGAGTGATTGTTCTTTGAAAGGAGGGTGGAAGAGAGCAATGGGTGCAGATGCTGCTGAGTTTGATCTATATTTCTGTTTTTGTGCCAGTACCATGAAGAGGCTGTCTTTTCTCCATTGTATATTTTTGTGCTGGTGAGTTTGTAGATTTGGTGGTGAACAGATAGGAGTAATCTAATCTAGTAGCATCTATCTTTATGAAAATAATTCCTACGAAAAGAAGGTAAAGAAGTTTGAGGAGTGGAGGTGTGGTATACAATAGTTGTCAAGAGTGTAGGGTAGTATTCTGGATAAAGCAGAATCCTTTTGTTTTGACTTTGAAGGTTTCTAAATTTTTTCTGCCTTTGCATAGGCACTGTTTAGTGCTATGTTAGGTAGCCAGATGAATTCCTTTAAGGACAGCATTTCCTAATATTGTTATTATGTTCTAGTAACCAGTTGTCAGATTTTATATTATGAAAATAATGAAATGTCTTCTTTATTCTAATGGAAATGTAAATATTAACCATGACTTTCCAAATAATACATGACTGTTAGAGTCTTATATACATTTCTCTTAGAATCTTGGTCCTGGCAAATAGAAACATTATTTTCTGCAATTTTTATTTAAAACTTTGTACTGTTATAGCTCAAAAATAGTTATATGTATACTTGAAGGCTGGCTTATTTCTAAAATAAGTAGATTTGGTTTCCATCTCCCACTGTTAGGTAATAAGGTCTAAATTAGAGGATTCATTCTATGTAATTATGAAAATTGACAAGGTTGCTCCTGGCCAGATAAATCAATATTTTCTATGAGTGGTGGTGATGATCTTAATACTGATGCTTTGACGTAGTTTTTTCTTACTTTTTCCATTTGACTTTCTGTGAGAGGTGGTCTTGATGTTTTGATGTAGACACTTTTAGGGAATTCATAATATCGGGAGTTATTACTTGGTCTTTAGAAAGGCCTTATTTTAAAGCTGGAATAAGTGAAAATCTTATTTGTCAATAACAAGCAAAATAGTTGGCACTGTCACTAGAAAGTCAGTACAGGCCTGTGCAGTGAAAAGGAATCCATCAGACGTAAATGGATTTCAGATTCAGAAGATGATAGCAGAGTTTACCCAAGGGCTACCTTCATCATACTCTTCAGTAAAGAGTGATAGGGGAGAAGGGACTGAATGTTTATCAGATTGACTGACATGAGCTGAGCTGAGTGTAGAGCGCCAGCCACTCTGTGGTTTGGCATCTCTGGGCTGCCTAGCTGAGTCAGCACCTACAGGTAAACGGGGTCTTGGAGAGCTAAGTGAATGTCTGTGATCTCGGTTTACAGCTCTGTTACCCTCCAAATCTGTGGCCAAGATATGCAGAGACCCACAGACTCCTGTGCTGCAAACCAAACAGCGTGCAAGACCTGTGACCTGCAAAAGTGCAGCGGAGCAGGAGGCTGAGGAGCTCGAGAAACTGCAGCAGTAAGTTTCACTGCCAGTGTTTGAGGAGGAGTTCCAAGAACGTGCCTACTTTCTTTTCAGTTCTGTAAGGGGCACAGTTAACTATTTTTCTTGCTTTGGGAATTATGGCATTTGAGCTACAGGCTCTGCCTTGCCACTGTGATGAAAGGATTGAAAGTGGGAATATGGAGCTGTCCTGGAGTGTAAACTGGTAAAACACTATTGTGGAGGTTGCAGTGGGAGAACTCCAATAAGGAGTGTCCTCTGAGGTTAGTTTAGGTAGATCTCACCCTTTTATGGCTACCCAAGGGATTGTTACAGCTGTTATCAGTGGAGGGAACTGGAACTTAATGTGATTAGAGCTAGAGTTTGTCTCCTGTATTCGTCTTTCTTCCTTCTTGTACTTTCTTTTTCTAAAAAAAGTTATTTATTTATTTGGCTGCACCACGTCTTAGTTGCAGCATGGGGGCTCTTTTAGTTGTGGCATGCGGGATCTAGTTCCCTGATCAGGGATCAAACCTGGACCCCCTGCATTGGGAGCTCGGAGTCTTAACCACTGGACCACCAGGGAAGTCCCCTTCTTTTACTTCTTTTTAAAAGGGGGAGTTTCCTCTTGCAGAGAGACCCCGATCTTTAAAGTGATGGGAATATTAGACTGTCTCATTTATTCTTTGCTCTAGAGGTAGAGATAATGGCTATGAAGAGAGTTGAAATTTTGCTGTGCATGATGGGTAATTTTAATGAGTATTATTTTTCTGGTTTTGGCCTACTTTGTTGTTTATGTAGTTTCCATTTTATTAAAAAAATATTTTTTGTGGTTGTCACTTAAACTCTCACCTTACAGATACAAATTCAAAGCACAGGAACTTGATCCCAGAATTCTTGAAGGTGGGCCCATCTTGCCTAAGAAACCGCCTGTGAAGCCATCCACTCAGCCTATTGGCTTTGATTTGGAAATTGAGAAGAGGATCCAGGAGCGAGAGTCAAAGAAGAAATTGGAGGATGAACACTTTGAATTTCATTCTAAGCCCTGCCCTACTAAGATCTTGGAAGATGTTGTGGTAAGAGTGGGGAGGCTCTGCGAGCTGGCAGAAGTGCCCTGCTCATGACCACAGATCCACCCATTCACAAATGTTTGAGTAGATACGTGATCAGGGCATCATATTAGGAGCTGTGGGTGATAAAGAGACATGTCAGAGGTGGATTTTGCTCTCAGGAAACTTAAAGTCCAGTAAGGGATACAGTATAGGTATAAATAATATAAAGAGTGACAGAAGTGCTCCTAGAGAGGTGACAGTTAAAAGTGCTATAAGTATTCAAAGGAGATAATGATTTCTTCCAGATAGAAGGTTCAGGGAATGCTTTGTGGAGGAGGGAGCATTTGATCTGAGCCTTGGCAATGTATAGTAGTCGTCCTCATCATCGTCATCTTCCTGTCGTTACTGTCATGATAGCTGACACTTTCACTATGTGCCAGACACTGCTTCAAGCCCTTTTTGTATATTAACCCATTCATTTTGATCAGAACCCCTTCAGGTTGTCTACTCTAATTCTCACCAGTTTCAGATGAGGCACTTGAGGCACAGAGAGGTTAAATAGCATTCGTAGAGTACTCAGCTGGTAAGTAGTGGAATAAGTATAAGAATTCAGGCACTGTGGCTCCAGAGTTTGTGACCTTAACACTTCATTATATTGCCTCTTCACTCTATGGTGGAATTTGGACTTATAGAAATGCAGATGAAATGGACTGGCCGAGCATTCCAGGCAGTGGGAGTAACATAAAAAAAGTCCAAAGGTGGAAAGCATGGGGCGGCTACTGGGAACTGTAAATGGGTCATTTAAGCTGGAGAAAAGAAGTATATCAAGAGAAGCACCTGGAACCTAGATTAGAGAAGTGGGTTGTAGTTTGATGATGGGCTCACAGTCATGATTTTAGAGAAAATATACAATCAAGAAGAGATGCCACAGTCAGAGAAGAAGTAATGGAGTTCAGCACCTGCATAAGTGCAAAGATGGTTTTCAGGTATATTTCCAGGCAGATGGGGAAACATCCTCCTCCCAGTTTGGATTGCCTTATGTCCAGGTACTAAGAACTGTTTTCCCATCCTCTTTCTTTTTGCTTATCCTTTAGGGTCCCCATAGTTTTAAGTGAAACTTTGCACCAATATACAGTTGGCCCTCCTTACCCATAGGTTATGTATCTGCAGATTTAACTAACCATGGATTGAAAATATTCAGGAAAAAAACTAGAAAGTTCCAAAAAGCAAAACTTGAATTTGCTGCTCTCAGGCAGCTATTTACATAGCATTTACATTGTATTAGGTATTATAAGTAATCTAGAGATGACTTAAAGTATACAGGAGGATGTGCATAGGTTATATGTACATACTACACCAATGTAAAGGACTTGAGCATCTTCGAATTTTGGTATCTTTGGGGGTCCTGGAATCAATTCCCTCAGGATACTGAGGGACAACTGTATTACCTTTGACTGGATATTTAGTTTTGTTTATTTTCTTAGCACTAATTCAGAAGCAATCTGAAGTTATATTTTCCAGGCTTTAAAAAAAGCATGATGATGCTTACGAATGGTTCTTCCTCTCTTCCCTCCCCGATATCTTCTTTCAATTTGAGAACTTTCTGCACATGAGACCTCTTTTCTATTCACAATGCTTTTCTTTTTTCTTTTTCTCTTTTTCTTTCTTTTTTCTTTTTTGCTGTGATGCATACGTATGATAGGCCAGACTCTGTTACACAAACTTTTAAGAAACCTCTGCCCACTCAAGTGATTAGTCTCCAAGAGCTGTGCCTTCTTTGTCATTACCTGGTGAGGAAATTGTTCTGAATACAACAAGGGAACTGTAGTTTGTATGCAGACCTCAGAATCCTAGACCCAGAAGGGCTCAATGTTTTCATTTTACACATCAGAAACCCAAGACCCAGAAAAGAGAAATGACTTCCATGAGGCTTCTGTAACGTGCATTTGGCACCTTGCTTTTAATAACATCTTTTTCTCCAAGCTCCTGGCTTTTCTCCCTGCTATAAGTTTTTTGTTTTTTATTTAATTTACCTATCACCCTCTCGATTTTTACTGTATTCTTTGTATCTCATATACCAATATTGACTTTAATTGACTTTATATATTCTTAAAATCATCAACTCATTTTAAAAGTAATTTTAAGGGGAACATTTAAATCATTATGTAAATGGAAAATCAGTACTTTTTGCCATGAATAACAACAATAATAGCTAATACTTCTATAAAGCTTATGTGCTAAGTTTTATTCTAAGCTCTTTATATGATAACTTACTTAATTCTCATAACAACCCTATGAAGTAAACACTGTAGATACTATTATCAGTCTGTTTTGTAGAGGTTAGATAACTTGCCCAAGATCACAAACTAGCCAGTGGGAGAGCTGGGATCTGAATATGGTTCCAGGGTCCATGCTCTTGTGTTAAAATAGAAGGTACCTTTTAAACTGAAAGGTTCTTAGGAAAATTCGTGATTATTTTTTAAAAAAACATGGTCTACATCCTACCTAACATCCTTTTCCATATCACCAGTATTACCTGAACTCCATTTTTAGAAACACTGATTTAGGAAATTGGTTTGGCAGTTTGTTGTACTTTGGAAATGTTGGGGTGAAGTGGTAAGTGGGGAAGGGTGACTAGAGTTCATTAGGAGTTAAGTGAGAACTTAGAGTAGCATTATACCAGGTAAGGCCTTGTTGAGAATTCTGGATAAACAGATGAGCAAAACACTAGGTAAGTATGTTAGGTGCTGCTGAATGGTTATGGTATGCTGTAGGGAAGTGATTGCCAAATCCAACTGGTTCTCAGAATCCTCTGGGATTTTATTATATAAACAGATTTCCGGGCTCCACCCCTGGAGTTTTGCTTTGTTAGGGGCAGCATAGATTAGAGAGAGCCCTGATGAAGACCTTAGTGTCTGACACACAGTAAGCAGTCATGTTGTTAATAGTAATAACTATTGCATGCTTACGTTGTACTGAGTGTTTTGTGCAGATTATCTTATTTATTTCTCATAACAACTCTTAAGAGATAATGTTCTATTTTTAACCCTACTTTTCAGATGAGGAAAGAGATGCTGAGAGGTGTCTAGTATGCAGAACCAGGATTTGAACCTGTCATCTCCTTAAACACTGTTATTCTACCCCACAATGCTGTTATCATTGTTTATTTTGGCAAATGCAGTTTTTGAGTTTGATGCCGGCTCTTTGCAGCTCTCTCCCTACTGAAATTTCCAGTGACATCACTTCAATTTTTGGATTCTAGAGAAGCAAAGCATAAAAGGAGGCAAAGATGTATTTATTCCCTTCCACTCTCTTCATTTTTTAGAAAGGGAGGCTTTGAAAGAAGAATGTGGCTTGCCCACAGAAACGTTTTTAAAAGTTGGTGGCAGAACTGAGGTTACGTGTCTTAACTTCTAGTGTTGGACTCTCAGGCAGCAGAAGAGCCTGCCTCCCAGAGTCCGAATGCACCTGTCTGTCTGCCACTGTTGTCCCCATCCGTGTCCCCTGGTGCTGAAGCTCTCTTTCCATGTGTCCTTACGGTGTTTCTTGTGCTCTCCAGTGAGTAATTTTAGCAGCAACATTTTAGGGACTTGGGGAGACCAGCAGGCTTTAAAAAATATTTTTTTTTTTTCATACTCCCTGAGATATAACATTGCTTCATGGTAATCTAATTGCTCTGGGACAGGCCTGAGAACTTGTCCCAGGGCACTTGGGGGCATATCCTGCCTTAGGAAGAAGTGCTCACCCCTAACATCCCATCCCCCATCCTGGGCTGCTTTTCCGAAATGTGTCATCTGTCCACCCACATTGCCCACTTCTAACCATGTATCACCTCTTTAGAGATACTTTCCCTCAGCTTCCTTTCAGAGTTTCCCCCATTATCCTTCAGCTCCACATTCTGTTGGGTTTCTTCAGAGCACTTGTGAAAATCAGGAAATACTTGATTTGTTACTTTTTCATTGTCTCTTTCCTCCACTAGAATGTGAACTCCCTGATAGCAGGGACCATGTATATCTGTACTGTTCACTCCTGTTTCCCCAGCACCTAAGCATCACAGCATGGGCACTGCAATATAGGGTAACTGCGTGAGCAGCAGTACAAGCTGAAGTGCACCAGCCTGTGTTAGACACTGGGAATTCAAATGGAATTAGGCACAGCCTTTGTCCTCAAAACTTTCACAGTCTGGGAGAACAGATTGACATGTAAACAAATAAGGACAGTAATGCTAATCAACATATGTTCATTGAACAATTACTACTTCTTGTAGGTGCTGTGGAGAATGCAAAGGAATGCAAATGGCAATATCGCTGCCCTCAAGGAGCTTATAACTAAAAAACCTTAAAATAATAAAACAAGAAGCCTTCTCTGTCTCTAGAAACCCAATGTCTTTTTCTTTATTTCTGATTGAGCCCCCTATTGGCTTTGATTGCAGTGGAGATGGGGTGTGGATAAATAGTTGCTGCAAGGTTGATTTTCATAAATCACCTTTCCCTCTCCCCCAAGTAATTATGAGGATTGATCCTACTCGTAAATATCTCCTTCATGGCTTACTTATTAGAGATTTCTTTTAAAATGCACATCTGTTGGGAGGATGCAGAGAGAGGGGAAAAATAGGAAAAGCAGCATTATTTTAAAAACTTGAGTCCTCAGATACTTATTTCAATTACTATATTTTATGAAAGGAAAAAAACCAAGGACTAAAAGGCTATCTCATGTTATACAGGTTGTACAGACTGGAATCAGAGCCGGGCTAAAACAGACCTCTTGACTCCTTGCTCAGTGTACTTCCCATTACCGCATATCCTTGGCTGTGTTCGAGCTACAGGCTGGTGTCCACAGGTGTCTAGGATGTTGTAGAACAATAGATTTTTGTTGTCGTTTTCTGGCAAGCATTATTTGAAAACCCATTTCATAGACTTTTGTCACTCTGATTACAAGTTCTGCTGTATTAAATTTTACTATACTAGTGATTCTGGTTTTCTTTAGGAAATGTATGAGAACTTTCACAGCAGAATGAGCATTCCCTTTACAGTGGTCACCTTGAGAGTTTATTAATTCTTTCCAAAGATTGATATTGTAGAAAGCATTTTGGAAAAGCCACTGGTCTTGGATCCTGTGGCACAGTCTTTTGGATCTCTTCAACAATGGCAAGTCTTCATATTTTAAAGATTAATTTGCTCTTAGGGGCTGGTCTAAAGTCATTGGGAACTAAAACTTCTGAGTTGTCTAAAATAATAGAGGTGGAAACAATTTTGCTTAATTAAAAGTAAAGATTGAGCAATTGCCTTGCATGGCCCTAAAACTGGCTTTGAAGGCCACTCCAAGAAAGATATTCCAA
The DNA here is from genome assembly GCF_009873245.2 of Balaenoptera musculus. NCBI lineage: Eukaryota > Metazoa > Chordata > Mammalia > Artiodactyla > Balaenopteridae > Balaenoptera > Balaenoptera musculus. The sequence goes on along the minus strand of NC_045799.1, from coordinate 27,101,488 downwards.
ACATGTTTGGAGCAGTTGCAGCATTGTTGGGATTAAGAAGTCTCCCAGGGTATAAATTGGAGTCCAAGAGGCTTCAAGTCCAAGGTATAAATTCTGTTATTCATGCTTACTGTATTCATTCAACAAACATTCCCTGAATGCCTTATGCTTGCTAAGGTCTGTGTTAGGTATTAGGGGTTGATGGAATAACAGTCCCCACTCTCAAAGCACTCATAGGTTAGCAGGAGGAGATGAATACCTAAATAAACAAGTGCAATGAAGTTTCATACGTACCATGATAGACTATATACAGGGGAGAGTGGGATCAGTAGGTCTGGAGGAGTGGAGCGATCTATTGAAGGGTTTTATCAGAGAGGAGATGCTTTAGTGGAGGCTTGAAAAGAAGGGTTAGATGCTTCCAAGCAGCCAGAGCATTTCTGAGAGAGCATAAGCAGAGGTATTGCGATGAGAACCAGTGTTAAATTTTGGCAGCTGTCAGTAGTTCATTGTGGATGGAGGGTGATGCCTAAAGAGAGGCAAGAGATACGCCTGGAAAGTCAGGCAGGGTTCCAAATTATGAAACACCTTGTACTTCATGCCAAGGAATATGTTATACTGTTGTAGGTAGGCAGTAGGAGCCATTAAAGAATTTTAAGTCAGGAAGTAACATCAGATCTTCTGACTATAAGAAGATGGACTGGTGGAATGAGAGAAGCTGAAGGACTGCTAGAAGGCTAGTGGAATGGTACAGGCAATAGGTGATGTGGCCTGTGTCATGACAGTGAAGAGTTAGAGAGGAAGCAGAATAGAGAGCTGACGGGGCCAGCATACGGATGTGGGTATAAGAAATAAGGAGTTACTGAGGATGTCTCAAGGTTGTTTTGATTTTTTAAAATTGATCTGGTCATACACTTCGTGCAGGACGGTAGCCCTAGAGATACCATTTTGCAGTTAGGGTTAATTGCCAGATTCATGATAGTGTAAACTCTATGAGAGTTAGAATTATGTTAGTTTTGAATGATGTGCATAGTATGGTATACATAATTCAGTCTGAAAAGATTTGAGATGTTGGCAGTGTTTTGGAATCACAAAGGAGGAAAAAAATCTTTGGAGGAGTTGAATGTATTAGAATTAAGGAATATAGAAATTAAATCCCTCTTTTAATCTACCCTCAAAGAGATGTGAGAGTTAACAGCTTGGTGTTCTTTCCATATTTTATTTTCTATGCTTAGATTAATTATATATACATTTTATTTTATTTTTTTAGTATATGTGCAAGTATCTTTTAAAAATTTAATTCAGTTAATTTATTTAAATACATTTTTTTGGAGTATAGTTGATTTACAGTGTTGTGTTAGTTTCAGGTGTATAGCAAAGTGATTCTGTTATACATAGATTATTCTTTTTCAGATTCTTTTCCTATATAGGTTATTAATAGAATATTTAGAGTTCCCTGTGCTATACAGTAGGTCCTTGTTGATTATTGATGTTATATATAGTAGTGTGTGTGTGTTAATCCCCAGCTCCTATCCCTGTCCCCACCACCCTTTGATAACCATAAGTTTGTTTTCAAGATCTGTGAGTCTTTCTGTTTTGTAAGTAAGTTCGTTTATATCATTTAAAAAAATTAGATCCCACATATAAGTGATATCATATATTTGTTTTTCTTAAAAGACATCTTAAAAACACACAGAAATAATATTTAATAATAATATTTTTTGTTTCAGCAACTTGTCCCTCCCCCTTCAATATTATGAATACTGTTCTGTCAGTAATAAAGATTTATTTTCTTCTTTTTGATGACTGTATAATATTCTATTGTGTGGATGTACCACAATTTTTTAAAATTATTTTTTATTGGAGTATAGTTGATTTACAATGTTGTGTTTCTGCTGTACAGCAAAGAGAATCAGTTATACATATACATATAGCCACTCTTTTTTTAGATTCTTTTCCCATATAGGTCATTACAGAGTATTGAGTAGAGTTCCCTGTGCTATACAGTAGGTTCTTATTAGTCATGTACCACAATTAGTTATGTACCACAATTTAAGAAAGGATTTAGCCAGTTCTTTTTTGATAGATAATAGGGTTATTTGCAATTTTTTTATTCATTTAAATTTAAAAATGCTGTATTGAAATATACCTAAAAACTAAACTAGAGATCAAATACTAGAGATGTAATATTGGGTGAAAGAGTATGACCATTTAAAGATTTAGTAGCTAATTCCTAAAGGTTGTACCAATTTGTGCCCTGTACCTTACCCAACTGTATAGGAGTGCCCATTTCTCTTCACCTGCCAACACTGGTATTAACCAGTCTTTTAATTATTACTCAGTCTTATAGGTGAAAAATACCTTATTTTACTTTATATTTTTAAAAGTTATTGAGATTGAACCTCTTGTATATCTTTGTAAACTGCTTGTTCTTTGTCCAGTTATTTGGCAAAAGGAAATTAAGCTAGCCCTTGCCCAGTACTTTTTTCCATTTGCCTTTTGAGGTTAATATTTTAAAATATAAGTTCTTATTTTAGAGTATGTGGAATAGGTTTAAGAGAATGGACAGTATCTATTCTGTTCCTAGATAACATTTGGAAGTCCTTTTTGATTTTGTTTTTAAGGGATTGGGGTATAAAATGGGAGAGAAACAATAAAATATTGACAGTTTATTTTGTAGTGTTTTTCATAAATACCAAAAAAGATTTTGATGAATCCTATTTTTGTTGAATATACAACTCAAACAATGTTTTTGTTATTTGTTGTTCTTCTGTCATGTTAATCCACCTTTGGAGCGTTAATACATACCAGTCTTAGTTGGATAAGTTAACAACATACTGAAATAACTAGCTTTTTTTGATTCCTGATATGTGAACTTCTAAGAAAGGGATTGATCTCATCACACAGCCTAGTAGAGATTGTTCTAGGATATCTAATTGAGTTGCTTACTCTTTCCAGGGTGTTCCTGAAAAGAAAGTACTTCCAATCACTGTCCCCAAGTCACCGGCCTTTGCTCTGAAGAACAGAATCAGAATGCCCACCAAAGAAGATGAGGTGATTCCCTGGGATGGGGGTTTCTACTCCTCCTACATAATCATTCTAAGCATTATTCTTTCTTAAACTTAGCGGAATACAAAGGCCATCACTCTTGTCTGGAGTTGTCTTAACAATGGGTATGAATGATTGATCATCTGTTTTTGCTCTTCCAAGAACAAAGTAGTTAGTAAGGGTATGAATCTTTTGGCTTTCAGTGGTAACTGGTTGTAACTTATTGGAGTTATGTTTGTTTCTGTTGCATTGGAAATCACCCTGTTGTAACGTGGATCAAAAGTTCCCAAGACCTATACTCTATTTTGCCCCAGCTATTGTCACCATTCAGTGAGGGACTTTTAAAATTCATACTAAGCAGTTACATCCACCCTGTCCTTAACTGTCTCCATTAATCCAAGGGTTGCAAAGGTGACTGTGTGGTGATGGTTCATGAAGTTGGAATATATAAACTGTCATTGATCAGGCTAGTTTCTTGTTACATCCCCCATTTTATCTATAAATATCCAGAGTTAGGGTAATTTTACAGCAGATCTCAGGCATAAGCCTTTTTATAGGTTCATTTGAAACTAAAATACACAGTTATCTTATGTTACCAGCTTGAATGCAATCAACTTACTTGGTCCTATTCTGGGTTTGGCAACTGGGAATACTCCCAGTCACATGTGTTAGTGGAGTCTGAAGCCTGGGTCAAAGACGAGGCCAAGGTATATGCTTGGTTAGTACTTTTCTTCATTTTATTCAAACTGTTTGATCTCATTTAGTTTTTACAACCTTCCTGTGAAAAATTTTAGATCCTTTAAGAGTAATTGGGTTAGTTTATCAAATGCTTTCACACTGGTTTCACCCCTGAGAGTTGGTAGATACCCCTCTTTGATAGAAAAGGAAGCTAAGAAGCTAAGGGTTGAGTGACTTGCCTTAATTAATGACTTCTCTTATATAACGTCTTCTGACTCCACATTCAGAGGAGGTGAGCGAGAGTGAGGAATCTTGTTTCTAAACTGCATTTTTTTCTTTAGGAAGAGGAGGAGCCAGTAGCGATAAGAGCTCAACCTGTGCCATATTTTGGAATGCCTTTTAAGCCCCAAATCCCAGTGGGGAGAACTGTGGAAATATGCCCTTTCTCTTTTGATTCTCGAGACAAAGAACGTCAGTTACAGAAGGAGAAGAAAATAAAAGAACTGCAGAAAGGGGAGGTAGGTGTTTCCATTTCTGCAAGTAGCATAGTACTATTCTTTGATCCCTCAAAGGTAATCTTTTATGTTGCACTTTTAACTATAAATCACTGACTTCCTTTGATCCCTCTAAGAGCCTTATGAAGTATAAATAGGGCAAGTAATTTAAATAACCATTCTGGCACAAGGAGCTTAAGTGACTTGCCCATGATCATGCTGCTAGTTATTGGCAATACTGGGAGGAAAACCTCAATTTCCTTTTGAACCCATTACTCTTTCTGCTACTCCATGCTGCTTTGAAGACTGGCCTTTCCTGTTTTTTAGATTCATCCAAATATTCTGGAGCAGCTGTTGCTTTCTGGCTAGAAAGGCCTTATCTTAAATCTTACATTTTCTTTTCTATTAGGTGCCCAAATTCAAGGCGCTTCCTTTGCCTCATTTTGACACCATTAACCTGCCGGAGAAGAAGGTGAAGAATACAACCCAGGTTGAGCCTTTCTGCTTTGAGACCGACAGAAGAGGTGCTCTGAAGGCACAGACTTGGAAGCACCAGGTGGGGATGGGGAGAGCAGCTAAAATGTGAATTGTTTGATTGTTGATTTGTTACAATAGGTAGACCCACTACACTGAACTTCTTCTGGGAACTAACATACCGGATTATTTTAGGGGCTGTCACTGTAATCAGGGGTCAGCAAACTTTTTCTATAAAAAAGTTTGCTATATATTATTTTAGGTTGTGCAGGTGGTCTCTGTCACATGTTCTCTGTGTATGTGTGTTTCAACCCTTTAAAAATATAAAAACCATTTTTAGCTCAAGGGCTATACAAAACGAGGTTGCAAACTGGATTTGGCTTGCGGCTTAAGTTTGCTGATCTCTGCTGTAAGTGATCACCTGGGGAATGTGAGAACTGTTAGGCTTTTTTTGTGTCAGGAGATTCTCATCTATTCCATTTATTAGACTTGTTCATTAAATGTTCACTCCTTTCTGTTGGTGCTTTGATAAGAAACTGTGAGGTGAGAATAGATTCTCAATATGGTATGTTGTTTTCTCAACATAGTGTGCTATTTGCTCTTTATAGATGACAGGTGATTTAAAACAGTCAGTTGGTTGTTGGCTGGTTTAATTGGATCTAATTCTGCCCTGTCTGGAAAAAAATCTCCTGAATTCCTAAATTTGTCAGTATTGATATTGTCTCTTATTCTGGACTCTGTCCAAAAGGGGCTTGGCCTAATCTTTGTTTGTAGAAAGTCATCCCTCTTGAAGCCCAAACGATATGATTGCTTAAGTTACTAAATGTAGGCTCCCTGTTGGTACTGTTCTCTAGGAGAACTTAGGACAGTTGCTTTGGAAGCAGTAGTGAATCTCTCGTTCAAGGACCATGACAGAATGTCTGTATGTGGGATATTTCCCATAACAAAAAGGTTTTTTAAAGTTTTTCAGACATACATAAAAGTAGAATAGTATAATGAACTTCCATGAACTGTCACCTGGTTTTCTAGGGATCAAAACATGGAAAATCTTATTTCATCTTACTTCTACCTACTCATCTCTACACTGGATACTTCTGCCTATACAAGATTACTTTGAAGCAAATCCTAGGTATCATCTCATTTCATCCAAAAATACTTCAATGTGTAACTTTAAAATATAAGGATTAAAAGAATTTCATAACCACAATACTATTAGCACACTTAAAAAGATTAACAGTAATTCCTTAATAGTGACAAATAGTCAGCATTCATATATCCCCTAATCTCTCATTTTTTAAACAGTTGAATTGTTCAAATCAGGATCCAGAAAAGGTCCACATTTTATATTTGTTTGATAAATCTCTAAATCCCTTTTAATCTAAAGGCTGCTCTACTTGCATTTTATATGTTGAATAAACTGGATTGTTTTTCCAATAGGTTTTTTTTTATATGAATAATATGACCATTTATTTTAAAAGTATATGTGTTTACATGTATATGATATGAAAGGGGTTATACACTAAAATGTTAATAATAGTTATTTACGGTGGGATTATAGGTGACCTTATAGAATTTCATTTTTAATTTTCATCCATTTTTTTTAATTTTAGAATTTTATTTATTTTTTTATACAGCAGGTTCTTATTAGTTATCCATTTTATACATATTAGTGTATACATGTCAATGGCAATCTCCCAGTGCATCACACCACCACCACCACCACACCCTGCCGCCACTTTCCCCCTTTGGTGTCTATACGTTTGTTCTTTATATCTGTGTCTCTCTTTCTGCCCTGCAAACCGGTTCATCTGTACCATTTTTCTAGGTTCCACATATATGCGTTAATATACGATATTTGTTTTTCTCTTTCTGACTTAGTTCACTCTGTATGGCAGTCTCTAGCTCCATCCATGTCTCTACAAATGACCCAGTTTCGTTCCTTTTTATGGCTGAGTAATATTCCATTGTATACATGTACAACATCTTCTTTATCCATTCGTCTGTCGATGGGCATTTAGGTTGCTTCCATGACCTGGCTATTGTAAATAGTGCTGCAATGAACACTGGGGTGCCTGTGTCTTTTTGAATTATGGTTTTCTCTGGTTATATGCCCAGTAGTGGGATTGCTGGGTCATATGGTAGTTCTATTTTTAGTTTTTTAAGGAAACTCCCTACTGTTCTCCATAGTGGCTGTATCAGTTTACATTCCCACCAGCAGTGCAAGAGGGTTCCCTTTTCTCCACACCCTCTCCAGCATTTGTTGTTTGTAGATTTTCTTTTGATGTCCATTCTAACTGGTGTGAGGTGATACCTCATTGTAGTTTTGATTTGCATGTCTCTAATAATTAGTGATGTTGAGCAGCTTTTCATGTGTTTCTTGGCCATCTGTATGTCTTCTTTGGAGAAATGTCTATTTAGGTCTTCTGGCCATTTTTGGATTGGGTTGTTTGTTTTTTTAATATTGAGCTGCATGAGCTGTTTATATATTTTGGAGATTAATCCTTTGTCCATTTGCAAATATTTTCTCCCATTCTGAGGGTTGTCTTTTCGTCTTGTTTGTAGTTTCCTTTGCTGTGCAAAAGCTTTTAAGTTTCATCAGATCCCATTTGTTTATTTTTGTTTTTATTTCCATTATTCTAGGAGGTGGATCAAAAAAGATCTTGCTGTGATTTATGTCAAAGAGTGTTCTTCCTGTGTTTTCCTCTAAGAGTTTTATAGTGTCCGGTCTTACATTTAGGTCTCTAATCCATTATGAGTTTATTTTTGTGTATGGTGTTAGGGAGTGTTCTAATTTCATTCTTTCACATGTAGCTGTCCAGTTTTCCTAGCACCACTTATTGAAGAGACTGTCTTTTCTCCATTGTATATCCTTGCCTCCTTTGTCATAGATTAGTTGACCATAGGTGCGTGGGTTTATCTCTGGGCTTTCTATCCTGTTGCACTGATCTATATTTCTGTTTTGGTGCCAGTACCATATTGTCTTGATTACTGTAGCTTTGTAGTATAGTCTGAAGTCAGGGAGTCTGATTCCTCCAGCTCCGTTTTTTTCCCTCAAGACTGCTTTGGCTGTTCGGGGTCTTTTGTGTCTCCATACAAATTTTAAGATTTTTTGTTCTAGTTCTGTAAAAAATGCCATTGGTAATTTGATAGAGATTGCATTGAATCTGTAGATTGCTTTGGGTAGTATAGTCATTTTCACAAGGTTGATTCTTCCAATCCAAGAACATAGTATATCTCTCCATCTGTTTGTATCATCTTTACATCAGTGTCTTATAGTTTCTGCATACAGGTCTTTTGTCTCCCTAGGTAGATTTATTCCTAGGTATTTTATTCTTTTTGTTGCGTTGGTAAACGGGAGTGTTTCCTTAATTTCTCTTTCAGATTTTTCATCATTAGTGTATAGCAATGCAAGAGATTTCTGTGCATTAATTTTGTATCTTGCAACTTTACCACATTCATTGATTAGCTCTAGTAGTTTTCTGGTGGCATCTTTAGGATTCTCTATGTATAGTGTCATGTTATCTGCAAACAGTGACAGTTTTACTTCTTTTTTTTTTTTTTTTAAAGCTTTATTTATTTATTTATTTATTTATGGATGTGTTGGGTCTTCGTTTCTGTGCAAGGGCTTTCTCTAGTTGTGGCAAGCGGGGGCCACTCTTCATCGCGGTGCGCAGGCCTCTCACTATCGCGGCCTCTCTTGTTGTGGAGCACAGGTTCCAGATGCGCAGGCTCAGTAATTATGGCTCACGGGCCCAGTTGCTCTGCGGCATGTGGGATCTACCCAGACCAGGGCTCGAACCCGTGTCCCCTGCATTGGCAGGCAGATTCTCAACCACTGTGCCACCAGGGAAACCCTTACTTCTTCTTTTCCAATCTGTATTCCTTTTATTTTTTTTTCTTCTCTGATTGCCATGGCTAGGACTTCCAAATCTATGTTAAATAATAGTGGTGAGAGTTTTCCTATAGGTTTTACAATCTGGATTTTGCTCATTGTATTCCCAACGTGTTTATTAATATGTTCCTCTATCTCCTGTATTTCCTATAAATGAGTAGTCAGATCTAGAGGCTTGATTAAATTCTGGTTAGATTCTTTTGGGGGTTGGGAGGGAGAATACTTTACAGGTGATCACATCCAGGGGTATATTAATGTCTACTTGTTTATTTTTTGTGATGTTAAGATAGGCCTTAAAAGTATCTTAAAGGTATTTTCTAGTTCTCAGTGGGTTCAGATGTTGTTAGTCTGTTCTACTTAATGTAAAAGGGATTTTAATTGAGTTTAGATTAAATCTCCTGCTGTCTTTGTAGATGAAACTGTTCAGAAACATTCGAACTTGAGTCATTGAGATGGTAGTTATGGAAAGTAGTGTGGCTGCTTATCTGACAGATTTTCTTTCTAATAGCTGGAGGAAGAGCTAAAACAGCAGAAAGAAGCAGCTTGCTTCAAGGCTCGTCCAAACACCGTCATCTCCCAGGAGCCCTTTGTTCCTAAGAGAGAGAAAAAATCCCTTACTGGTAGTATTTTATGTATTCTTGGGGGATTGGGGCAGAATGGTTAGACTTCCTGGGACTCAGTTGTGTCAGTACAATGCTGTGTGAACCAGAAGCATCTGCCTGTAGAGGATCTAGTTTTTTCTCCCCTAGCTCTTTATTGAATCCAGCAGCTATGTTGATTTGTAGAGTGTGTTGGGGTCAGATTCATAGAACAAGCACCTGGCATTTCAACAACAATTTTACTTTCCCCACCCAGAGAGTAGCAAGTAAGTGAGAGAGAGCCAGGACTTCTTTCTGGGGTTCACCCTAAAGCAAGCCTTAGATAGAAAACATTTGATTCCTTAAGCACTGGGCAGTGTTTCAGAAAAGTGGGATTCTTTTCCTAAATCTGTCTATGTAGTCTACAATCACTATGTAGTTTTGAGCAAGCTATTTCACCTGTGTAGGTCTTGCTTTTCTCCTAATTAGATGATTTATAGGGGCCCTTAAAATTTTAGGACTTTTTGTATGTGGTTTACTCCACCTTTCTCCCAACTGGGCCTCCTTAGAGCTCCACCTTTCTGTTGCCATGCATATCTATCACTTGCTGGATCTGTGGGGCTAGGTTTATGCAAGTCTTGCTTGTGCACCAATATTCTCTCTGTTTCTGTACTCAGAGGGCCTTTCTGGTTCTGTAGTTCAAGAAACTTTTCAGCTGGCCACTGAGAAGAGAGCCAAGGAGCGGCAGGAGCTGGAGAAGAGAATGGCTGAGGTGGAAGCCCAGAAAGCCCAGCAGTTGGAGGAAGCCAGGCAACAGGAGGAAGAGCAACAGAAGGAGGAGCTGGCCAGACTACGGAAAGAACTGGTAACTGGGCAGCATGAGCGCTGACTAACACATGGTTGCGTCTGTTTTATCTGTACCTTTCCTTGTTCCAGAAAGGATCTAAGGTGGCCTCCAAGGACACATCAAAGTTGAGTGAAAATGAGAAGTCAGACAAACCAGGGGTGGTGACAAAGTTGAGGAGTGAATGAGGCTAAAGATGTATACATTGTGATCCATGGATCTGCTAAGTGATATAAACAAGCTAGTTATTTAAAAAATACATTTATCTTTGATCCTGAATTCAGTCAGAATTTCTTCCAGGGGTCTAAATAAGGAGGACATCAGGTGCTATACCAGTGCACAGTGATATATTTGTAGGACTCTTTATTTAACTTTTTATTATTGCCTTAAGGCTTAAGGAAACCAATGTGTTTTACAATTAGAATACATAGGTAGGGAAGGACATGGGAATTGTGTGACAACTATATTTTCATTTTCCTCTTAATACTTGACTCAAATTCCTTGGAGTTATAGTGTGTATCGGTCCAGGTGACCCTTCCATGTTAACACTAGATAATGATTTAAATATTAGTTATCCAAAAAGAAAGCTTAATTCACATTAAGGACCCTTTCACTAGGAGGGCAGCAAGCCACATTAACTGCATTAATAAGGAAGAACACAGTTTTAGATGGAATTTCATATGCTTAGTAAAAGGATGAATATAGCGATATGTAAGTTGTTGAGGTTTTGTCTAAAAGTGCTAAGCCAGCAGCTGATACAACTGTTGGTAGAGGTGACTGGCCACAGGAGGGCTCTAGGGACAAACTAGTAAAGGGACTAGCTTCCTGACAAAATCCAAGCTACCATATGCTGATTGGATGTACTCACAAAACCAGCCTCAAGTGTTTTGACTTTTCTTCAGCACTTGAGTCCTGCCTCTTGTGTTTGTTTGTATCATAGAACTCTATACTAATCTGGCTTGATTCAGGGTTGATTTTAGACTGTAAGAAGGATGGATGGGACCATGCCTTCTCCTGGCAACCCTTCTTGGTTATTTTATTTTATTTATTTATTTTTGTCCATGCTTTTGGTGAATATTAAGACTCAATAATCTTAAGATTGTACTCTGGCAAATTCTTAGCGTGTATCTCCTTTCTGCTGCAATTGAGTACAGCCCCGTTATACCCTAGTACTGAACAGTCAAACTGGAGATAGGTGCAAGCTGAGGGATTCAGCAAGACCTGAACAGAAACCTACTTGAGCTCCAGAGCTCTTGTGTTTTGCTGCTAGACTGTGTTGCCTCCCCGCAACCCCCAAATTAGTGACTGGGATTTGCAAAATTATACAAAAATGTTCTCAAGAAGAGGAATAAAAACACCCATAAGTGTAGTTCTCTAACATCCTTATCAATGGTAACTTTATTTTTCTCACTCTGCAGGTACACAAGGCAAATCCAGTACGAAGGTACCAGGGTGTGGAAGTCAAGTCAAGTGACCAGCCCTTGACCGTGCCTGTATCGCCTAAGTTCTCCACTCGATTCCACTGCTAAACTCGGCTCTGAGCTGTGGACACCATCTGGGAACCGGAGCTACTCTTCCCATTAAACCAGGAGCCTTCTTTGTCATGGGGGCATGGAGAGAACCCATTTCTCCAGGCTTTTTCCTACCCATGCCTGACAAGTGTGGACTCCAATTTCATTGAGAGCTGTTTTCCTACATTATTGTGGCTAATAATGAGACTCAACTCATGTATGTCTCAACCAGACTCCATGTAGTTATTTCCTTGGAACCATCAGTTGACCTTTAATATGGGTCTTAACTCTGACTAGAATTTAATGTCTCTGTATCAGTACAGTGTAATTTCTGTTGCCCTTACCCCCCGCCCCCCTTTTTTTTCTATTTTAATCAGAAAATAAAGATAGTTAAATACTGAGATAGGATTTAAGTCATGGATTAAATGAGGAACCATCAGTAGTATGTCAGATTCTTTCCTCTTCTCTGTGCAAAATGAATTTAGAGTTAAGGAGCCCTTCGCTACGAGGGGGGAAGCCTCATTAACTGCATGACGAGGAAGAGACTTGACTGACGGGAACCTCACAGCAGCCATCGGCTGGCTTCGGGTAGAGCTTGCTGTTCAGGCACGTTCTTCCCTTGTTGGTGCTGATGATGATAGGGCGCGCTGAGTAGTACACGTTTTAAGTCCTCCAGTGACCTGGACTGGAATAAATATGTTTGTCTTCCCTCCCTGCTTTTGTTATTTGATGTTTTTAAATCTGTCAAGCCCCTTTGGAGGTCACATCTTATTGGGGAAGTGGGTACTTTGAGAGGAGGGTCTAGGAACTTTTAAAAGCATAGGCTCTGTCCTTAAAGGAAAGAGCTTTGTGACTTTTTTCTGTCTTATGTCAGAATATCCTTCCATATTTTGTTAACTCCCTCCTAGGAACCACTCTGGAAGCCTGTTATGCCTTCAAAACAGACTGTGCCTTCTTCTCTAAATGTCTTTTTTCTCATCTGGTAAACTCTTCCTTATAAGACTCAGCTCTAGTAAAATCTTTTTCATAGATCTTTCCTTGACCATTTAACCTCCTCAGGTAAGGTAAGATTTCCTTCTTTGTGCCTCCCAAATGTTTCTTATGTATATCTCTAGTAGAACAGTTATACCACTGAGTTACTTGTACTTGTTTACAAACTAGTAGAGATGAAGATAACTAAAATTATGTTAGTCCTTGAAGATAAAAATTATGTTAATTATATCTGTATTTCTCATAGTTGGCACAGAATTTGCTAGGTCCATGTTATCAATAAATAGTGTATTTTCTTTTAGACTTGATATTGTTTATGAGCTCTACTCTGTACCAGTCATCTCTTCCTGTGCCACGAAATATAAATGCATCCATCTTCTGCCCAGGCTAGGCCTAGGCACTATATATGATATTAGACCTATGTTATATTCCTTTTGTTTATTCATTCAGTGACCATTATGTACAAGCCATTGTAGATTTAGTGACGGGCAACAAAACAAAATGTGATTTGCAGATCCCTGGGCCTCCTGAAGGCCCACAGAGTGGTACAAAACGCAGTTCCTTTATTCATTTCCTAGAGGTATGTGGTGTACAGTTCCATAACAACTTGTGTAGTTCATTTAACAAATATTGATTTGGTACTAACTATATATACATTGGCACTATTCTAGTCTCTGGGCATATAGCAATGAACAGAAATAGAAGACCTTGACTTCATGGAGGTTACCTTTTAGAAGGGGAGACAGACAAACAAGTAACTGTCCTCTTCTGTCAGGTGATAAATGTTTCTCTGACTGACTGCTGTGTGGAAAATAGACTGGGATGGGGACTTGGGGGCATGTAAGATTGGAAACAGGAAGGTGAGGAGGTTCTTGATGTTGTCCAGGTAAGAGCTGATAGTGGCCTGGGCTAGGGTGGTAGCAGTGGAGGTGATGAGAGATGGTTGGATTCTGAATGGATTTTGAAGCTGTAACTGACAAGACTTGCTAACAGATTGGATGCGGAGAGAGAGAGGGTAGATAAGGATGGCATTTAGATATCAGCCTCAAACAGAAATAGAGTTCTCCATCCCTTGTGCTATGAAAAATCCAGTTCTACCCCGGTCCTCATATCTCTTGTGGATTCTCTGGGTGGGGGTGGGACAACTTCCTTTTCTGAACACCTTTTGCTTTGGTTTTTCTCTGTTCATCTCTTGATGCCCTCTCTGTGTCTCTCCTCCGTAGCTTTTCTCCCTCCCATGTATCAGCAGTTCTCTAATAGTTCACTATCATTCATGTATTGCCATCTAGTATCATTTTTTCATATATTTTGTCCATTTTTCGTTTTGGTTGTTTCAGGTAGAAGAATAAATCTGGCCCGCAAGTTGAGGGTTTTAGAAAGAGTGTTACGTATTGAGAATTATGGACCTATGGGATCCTTCCACCCCATTTGCTCCATTCTGGATTACCCCCTCTGGACACACCAGCATCAGGGTGGTATTGTTTGACAGTCTGTTACAGGCAACAGAGAGGGATTATATTATTTCAGAGCAAATAGCTTTTAAAATTAAGATGCCCTTGCTTCCCAGAATTTCCCAATTTCCTGGTGGTCTTCTTCTCCTCAGCACAACCTGTCTAGTGTTGAGCCCTTTCTTTCTGGACCACCTCACATGACCTTCATTTTTCTAGAACAGCCTCCCACTTCCCCTGAAACTCAAACTCTGCTTTTATTTTACAGAGAAATTCAGGTTCTTTATCCCTCAGGCCTTGTCCAAGAGGGAGCTTCTCTTTCAACACTCAGAGGTCACCCTGGAATTTTCCTAAACAAAGAACATGTCCTCTAATAGGATTTACTGAGTTCTACTGAGAAATCTGGCTGCCACACTTTGCTTGGCAATTTTGCAAAACTCCTAGCACATGCGCACATTCAGATTGTTAGAATTCCCACACTTGCTGGGAAGGACTGTTTTCAGTGTTGTTTTGACTTGGTCATGATTCCCCTTGCTAACAGTTTGTGCTAATTAATACAATATTACCTTTCACTCTTAATTTGGTTGATCATTTTGTTCTTGTGTAATTGCTTTGTTCCCGTTTTGACTGCTGTTTTATGCTTTAACAGTTCTTTTCCACAGAATTTTGTCCTTGGAAAGTGGAGCTTGAGTGGTGGACACGCTGCAGTGGCAGTTGCTCCAGCATTTAATAGATAAGTCTTATACACAAACAATTGTAACACAGGATAAGATGTGATTGAGTAACATGAGACAGACAGAAAAAATGCTGCAGGAGGAGTTTAGAGGTTCTTGTTGGAGGTGAGATTGCAGTTCTTAAAGATGTTTCTTTTTTTATGTAAAAATTATGAAAGTAGTATAGTCATCCCTCAGTATCCACAGGGGATTGGTTCCAGGACCCCCTGTGGATACCAAACTCCACGGATGCTCAAGTCACATTTAAAATGGTGTATGTGAGGGCTTCCCTGGTGGCGCAGTGGTTGAGAATCTGCCTGCCAATGCAGGGGACACGGGTTCGAGCCCTGGTCTGGGAAGATCCCACATGCTGCAGAGCAACTGGGCCTGTGAGCCACAATTACTGAGCCTGCGCGTCTGGAGCCTGTGCTCCGCAACAAGAGAGGCCGCGATAGTGAGAGGCCTGCGCACCGCGATGAAGAGTGGCCCCCACTTGCCGCAACTAGAGAAAGCCCTCGCACAGAAACGAAGACCCAACACAGCCAAAAATAAATAAATAAATAATATTTAAAAATAAAATAAAATAAAATGGTGTATTTGCATATAACCTATGCACATCCTCCCATATACTTTAAATCATCTCTAGATTACTTATAATACCTAATACAATGTAAATCGTTGTAAAGACAATGTAAATTATACATAAATAGTTGCACGTGTACAGCAAATTCAAGTTTTGTTTTTTGGAACTTTCTGGACTTTTTTTTTTTTAATATTTTTGATCTGTGGTTGGTTGAATCTATAGATATGGAACCTGTAGATACAGAGGGCTGACTTTACTGCCTTTTGGAAACAAAACAATACAGACTGTATAAAACAAAACACGAAAGTCTTACCCTACTCCCATTCCCCAGGAGTAACCCAGTATTAACAGTTGTGTATTCTTCCAGAATGTTTTTTGTGTACACACACAGATTTATAGAGCTTTTTTTATAACAATAAGATTATAGCATTACACATTTGCCTTTAATTTTAATTTGTTCTTTGAAGGTTATATATCACATCATTCAAAATTCAAAAGCTACAAAGGGGTTCAGAGATGGTGCTGCCAGGTGCGTTCCCTTGCAGAGATGGCGTCAGCCTATATGTATTCCTACCTGCTCCCTCTTATTTTTCCACAAATAGTGTCATAATTTACACTGTAGCTTGCTCTTTTCTTATGTGTTCTGCATTGAATGATGTGGTTCAGGCACTACCTTAGGCGTGTACTAGCTTTCTCCCTGGCTGAAGTATGAAGCCTGTTATGAGAATCTAGTGACATGGAGGCAGACCTGGTGTGGGGTCTAGATGTCCTGGCCTAGTGACCTCAGGTCCCAAAGGCTCTAGGTCAGGTCAGCAACACCTGCTCTTTTAATTCCTCCTGGCTTAGCTGAGCCTTGGGGGTTCATTGGCTTGAGTATCTGGTTAAACCTGTGTATCCCCTTAGGTCACTCTTGATATGCTTCCTTTTCAGTTCCCTTCTGAATCTTGTCTGCTGGGGAAGTTCCTCACTGCTGAGAGTAGCAGTTAAAAAAGCTGTCAGCCACGAGGCTGAGCTCCTATTTCTGCACAGGCAGGCTGAGTACAGCTTGGTGGTGTGGATCCAGGTAGGAATTGGTCAGCATTCTGAATCCTGAGCTGCCATCTGCCTTGCAGCCTGCTGGGATGCTCAGTTTAGGCAACATATAAAGTTTCTTGGATACGGGACAAACCCAGGCCTATGGAAAGAGCAGGAAGGGGTTAAAGTGTGTGGTACTTTGAGCAGTGATGAAGGCATAATCAGGGAGCTGACATGTTTGCTCCAATGCCAAGAATTCGAGGACAATTTGTTATCCAGCTGAAGGCAGTGTAGTTGCTACAGAAAAGCCTGGGGACAAAAACATGCTTTTTCCTTGTTTTTGTCTTCCTGCATACCCACTCTATTTTCTAGTGCTGTAGTGAAGGTTACTGACATCAAAAACAGAAATGTCTGATGGTGTTTGCTCTTCTCTTTCTTGCAAGAGAATAAGAGGCTGGGCTCCAGTCAAAGCATGGCTCTTATGTGCTGAAGGTATCAGCTTCCTGAAAGCCCTTGACAAATGCTAACATTGTACTTGGAGAAACCGTAGTTGGAGGGGCTTAGGAAAATACTAGGTTTTATCAGGAATTATTTCACCAGACTAAGCCTAACCTGAAGGCGTCAACTACCTTCTCTCTTTTTCTTAAAATTTTATTAAACAGAAGGGAAATAAAAACCTGGCCTGTAGACTTCCCTGGTGGCACAGTGGTTAAGAATCTGCCTGCCAATGCAGGCGACACGGGTTCGAGCCCTGGTCTGGGAAGATCCCACATGCCACAGAGCAACAAAGCCCGTGTGCCACAACTACTGAGCCTGTGCTCTAGAGCCCACAAGCCACAACTGCTGAGCCCACGTGCCACAACTACTGAAGCCCGTTCACCTAGAGCCTGTGCTCCACAACAAGAGAAGCCACCACAATGAGAAGCCCATGCACTGCAACGAAGAGTAGCCCCCGCTCGCCACAACTAGAGAAAGCCCGTGTGCAGCAATGAAGACCCAACACAGCCAAAAATAAATAAAATAAGTAAATTTATTAAAAAAAAAAAAAAAAAACCTGGCCTGTGCGATCTGCCAAAACCCATGGGACTGGTATCCCAGAACCTCACAGGCAGGTGTGTGAATGGGTTAAGAATTGTTGCCTAGCTTATTTCGGCACTGATGGTATTCTCAGGGCTTCTTTCAGGAGCAGGGGTGGGAAAGGTATTTTTCAGTGGGTCAAATACTAAATAGTGGTTGTAAATTGTAATTTGAAAAGCAGTTTAGGGCAGCATTGTCAAGCTTGGTGGTAAGGAACGATGCAAAATCTCTGGCCTGGCACTGACATCCTCTACTCACGGCGTACAGGCACACTCTCTTACACAGACTAAGGGACTAGAAAGTGACTTTGAATTTGCTCTATACAAAAATCTCAACAGGGTTTTGCAATGTTTTTGTTTATAAAATTGGGATTTATTGTTAATTATATACAATTCAGAAAATACCTGGTAATAGGAGGAAGGAGAAAAAAATCTGTGGGCCCATCACCCACCATGAACACTGGTGTTTCTCTGTATAATCTTTTCTTATATAAAACTTTAGTCTGTTTTTCTACATTGTAGGGGTTTTCTGTTTATGTATATTATTTTTTTGTATTCTTCTTTTTTTTTTTAACTTAGCAGAGTAGTAACTCAAATATTTTTCCTATATTACTGCATACTCTGTAAGTACCAATTTTAATAGCAGCATACTGTTCCATCGTCCAGAGTTTGTTTCTCCCCATTGAAAATGTTTGTTTTGCAAAGGATTTTTCTAGGCTATTTATAAGACAGATTTCTTTGTCCCCCTAATGTATTATGTCTGTCTCTAAACTTTAAATGGTTGTTTCAAACCACTTAGTCAATATTTGTAATTAAAGTATTAAAAGAAAATATAATTCCCTCCCAAAAGCATAGTTAATGACATCATCCTGGCATACGCATTTGCAAATTGGAAGCCTCCTTTTGGCTGACATAATGTCAATGTTACTGGGATTGGTGCCCAGCGAAAAGTTTATTGGCATTTAGCAAAGCCTTTCTGGAGAGAATTCTAGTTATGTTAAAGTCTTGGGATTCTACATCTTAAGACAGACTTACACAGTAGATTGATGTCTCAAAGCCTTCAGATTTGAAAGGGAATGCCCTTTGTCTTTCTTAACTCTAGCTGAGCTGTGATGTGTCTTTTGGGAAGAGTAGAGGCAGGAAATATAATCTCCTTCCTGGCACTGGCACACTGGGTGACCTTTAACAAGGCACTCCCCTTTTTTGGACCTCAGTTTCACATCGTCAAAGAGGAGATTGAATTAGAAAGATAAATAAGGCTCTTTCCAGCTTGAATATTTTCAGATTTTTTTTCTAGGCAATTTGTTCTAACCACATTAGCCCTACTTTCACAGTTATATTTTTCTATAGTCAGCTGCTCAGTCACTGCAAGAGGGCACCTCTAGCAAGCTCCCTGCTCCTAGATTTCCATTTGAATGTCAGTGAAGTATGTTGGAGACCAGTGTGCTAGCTCGTTGAGGAGGACTTTCCAAGGGTTGTTCTGGAAGCGGAAATCTAGCCCAGATCACTCCAGGGTACTAATCTCCGAATAATGTCCTCTGACACACACACATATTTTCTGATGTTTCTCTTGACCTTGGAACTGGTTAAAAGCGGCACAGAATGCTCAATGAATTCTAACAGACTACAGCAAGGAAGTCCCTCCCATCCTTGGCTTTTCCAAGATGTAAGGTTGCTAGTATCCTTTCTTTAATTGTTGGCATTTTAAGGATGTCACCTTGCCTTGCAGCTCTTCTGTTTCTCTCTGCTGCAGTTCAGTTTTTATAATGTTTGTGGTCAAAAGGACTTGGGTTGATTTGAGATAATTGTCACAGTGTTCTGAGGGGCACAAAATTATTTAGTGGAATGAACCCTAGATTGGGGATTGGGAGAGTAGCTTGAGCATGTCATTTGCATTTTGTGGGTCTCAATTTTTTTATCTTAGAAGTCTAAAATGATGTTTCTAGAAAGGATCTTTCCTCTGGCTCCATGGATGAGAATTTGCTCCTAGCTTTAAAATGACCCAAAAGCAGTCTGGGCAGCCGTGGTGACTGTCACATTGGGCACTTGTTGGCCAGCATGAATCAGTGTGATCGTGCTTGAGTCATATATTCACTATATTAATTGTCATTGGGTATGTGTCATCAGGGGTTACCAGAAGCCCCTGCTGTTTATCCAAAGCTAACAACCTGACAAGACAGGGCCAGCAGCTAGCTGCTAGTCAGCCACGAGCGAGCGGAGCAGGGACGCACCTCAGGAAGGTGGCTCGTGGGAGTTGGTGCAAGCAAGAGAGGCAAGGGATTTGAGTTGAGCTTTTAGAAATCTCATTCTTACTGGGCTGGAGGTTGATGTCTACACTGTAGCCTCCCTGATTCTTATTTGCCCATTAGCCGTTTTCTCTCTCTTGTGGTAATTTGTTACCACTTCGCATAATAGAAAACTAATATGCGAAGCAACACGGCAGGCAGGTAGGAGTTGGGAGGGGCTGTCAGTATCTGCCCACCTTCACTAAACGACTTAACTTTTTGTGCCTCTCCCTCTCCTTGAAACATTAGCTGTACTGACCACTGGGTCTGTTTGTGTTTTCCTCACATACATACCAAAACACTCCTCCTACCCAGAGGACCCAGGAAAATGGGTAGGAATTGGCAGGCTAGGAAGCTCAGCAACTTGGGCTGGGGGACTTTTCTCTAGGGCCGTGGTCCTCAGAGTGTCCTGCAGACCAGCAGGTCAGCATCACTGGGACTAGAAATGCAAATGCTCCAGCCCCACTCCAGACCTCCTGAATCAGATACCATGGACCTGGGGCCCAGCAATGTGTTTTAACAAGCCCTGCAGGGGTCTGTGATGCACCCCCAAGTGTGAGGACCACTGTGTCAGGAGATGTTGTCCTGGTGGAGAACAGGTCTCCCAACTCAAAGGTCCCTATCTATGGACCAGGGAGCCTGCAGCCGTTCTCTCCTGTGAGCCTCAGCACGCAGGCCAAACTAGAGCCCTGTGGAGGGCAAGAACACGCCTCCCCTCTGAGCTCCCTGGGGAGTCACATTTATGCAGCCTGTTCGTGTTACCCAGGAGAGCTGCTGAATTTGTTGAGCAAGTGTTTATCTCCTCAGCCAAGACTCTATTACCAAAATAAAGGTGGAAGGAAGAATGCTTTTCCATATGTCCTTCCAACAAGTCATATGACAGATGAGGAAACTGAGGCTCAGAGTTTAAGTTACTTTCCCAAAGTCACACTGCTGGTAAGTGGCAGAGTCAGAATTTGGACCCAAGTCCGTGCCCTCAAGTGCCCTTTCCACCACGCCAGTTGCATCCCTTGAGGGGATGGATGGACATTCTTAGGAGCTCCTGGAGGATAGGGCCTAGCTCTTTGGGGAATTGAGTGACACTTGATCAAAGAGCCCCATGGGTGAAGAAGAGATTGTTTCTGTCACCCACCAGGGCCAGCAACTCAGGACTTTGGAGCAAGTTTGGGCTGTAGCCCTCATTGAACTCTTGACGTTTCTGTGGGAACCTCCAGCTACACTTCCCAGGGGCTGGGAGCAGGTTCTCTCTCCTCAGTTCCACCCAGCAGGAGTCTGGGTCCTTGCCGGATGCTTGCGTTCTTATCAGGGATGTGGCAGCTGCCAGTCAATTATTAAGTCACAAGCCTCGGCAGGCCTGAATGATAGCCGAGGTGGTCACAGTGCCAAGTGACTGCAGCCAGAAGTGCTTTGCCCCGGCCCATTCCTCATCCTTTATTTGGACCCCCATCACCATCCCAGACGGGGCCCCCTTCTCCCAGCAGCTTCTCAGAGCTTGCCATACACCCCCTGGCTCATATGGTAACCCAGTTCTGCAGACGAGCCTGAAGTGTTATAAATAGCACAATGGAGGCCAGGAAGCCTACCAGGATAGAACATGCATTTCCCCCTTTTTGAGCCATTTCCTGGGATCGTGTGCTGGGAGTGACTTCTAGTGCAGATAAACTCCAGTTACTCTCCTCTCCAGGGTCTGCGCTCTGCACTTGGGTTTTGCTTCTTTCTGTGTTTGCGTTTGTCCCCCGCCCCCACGGGCCCTGCCTTCATGAGATGGTGCTTCCAAGTCTGCTCCTGGGACGTTTCCTGTTCTTGGAACAGCTGCACCAGCCTGGGGTACCCTCCTGCTACTTGATCCTATAGGGAGGTGTCCAGTGGCCATGGGCAATTTTCAGATGACCTTGTTCCTCTGACGTCATTAGATGGCTATTTTTGGCTTCGCTGTTTATGCTGCAGAGAAGTTGGGCTGCGATGGGGGAGAGGGAGAAAGAGTGAAGGAGGGGCCGGTCTTGGTTTCTCATTGTCCCAGGACCCTACCAAAGTAGGAACATTTATTCTTCAACGTTTACAGAGCACCTACTGGATGTCAGGCCCTGGGGCTACCAAGTTGTGACATAATCTAAGTATTCTTCACTCACTCACCCATGAATTCATTTTTCAGCAAGCATTTACTTTGTGGTATGGAATAGTAATCAAGAGTGAGGACTCTTGAGCTTGATGGGTTGGGTGTAAATTCTGGTCCCACTGGAATCCTACCTTTGAAACCTTGGGCAAGTTACTCCTCTGTGCCTCACTTTCCTTTTGGAAATGGGACTGATAATAGTGTCTCCCTCATAATGTTGCTATGAAGATTAAAGGAGTTAATATCTTTGCCTGGCACATGGTAAATGCACAATAAATATTAGCAGCTATTATTATTAACATAAGAAGCACCACTTTTTGTACTAGGTCCTTGGGATATGAGGTCGACTGACTTGGTCCCTGTCTGTTCTGAGCCGGCACCTGATCCCCAGGGCCCCAGGTACTGGGACAATACACACAGTCAATACAAGTCAGAAGGGAACACCTGCCATGTGCACCGCTTTACCCTAACTTGCTGGTGCATTCCAGGGAAACAGGTGAAGTTCCTGCCCTGGGAGAGCCTCAGAGCAGTAGCTCTCAACGCTGACTGGACATCAGAATCTTCTGGGCAGGTCTGAAAAATAACTTTCTGGACCCCACCTCCAAATGCGCTGATTTAATGATCTGAGCCCAGGAGTGGCTCAGACTTCAGAAGTTGTGAAAACTCTCCAGACATTTCCCACGTGCATCAGGGTTGAGAACACAGCCCAGGCTAGAAGGATATGTGTCTTGGAAGTACCCTGCCAGCTGCCTCAGGACTGCCTCAAAGCTGGCCCTCTGACTCGTGGGTTCTCAGATTTGGGGTGTGCATGAAAACCACCTGAAATGCTGGTTATAAGGACAGATTCCTGGGGCCCTACTTGAAGGAGGCTTCATTTTATTTATTTATTTTTGGCTATGTTGGGTCTTCGTTTCTGTGCGAGGGCTTTCTCTAGTTGCGGCAAGCGGGGGCCACTCTTCATCGCGGTGCGCGGGCCTCTCACTATCGCGGCCTCTCTTGTTGCGGAGCACAGGCTCCAGACGCGCAGGCTCAGTAATTGTGGCTCATGGGCCCAGTTGCTCCGCGGCATGTGGGATCTTCCCAGACCAGGGCTCGAACCCGTGTCCCCTGCATTGGCAGGCAGATTCTCAACCACTGCGCCACCAGGGAGGAGGCTTCATTTTAAACAAACTCTGGGGCCTAAGCACTGAGAAAGCTTGCTGCAGCCATGCCTTCAGCTGAGAAGTCACCCCTGATCATCAGTCCCAAAGACTCCGCCTCTGAGACCCCACGGTGTTTCATATCTCATATGTAGCTCTTATTTTCTGTCTTGAATTGTAGAAATCTGTATCCATATTACTATGTCTTGAATTAATATTTATCTCCTAACAGTTACAAATAGTCATTTCAAAAAAATTTGCAAAATCCAGACAAAGCATAAAAATCATCTCTACTCCCACACCTGTATGTGTGTGTGTGTATATATATACATATATAGGCCTCCAGATATTTTCTCTACAAATATTTTTAGCAACGAAAAAGGACCCACTTCATGAATGATTTTACAGTCTTTTTTCACCTAAAATGCACTGCATGGTGATTCTATAGCTTTTCCCCAGTTTCATCTCTGTGTCCCCAGAGTGACCAGTTTATTCCTTGCCACAGAGTAGAGCACTGACTAATAATCTTAGCGATAAAACTCTACAAATTCTGGGCTGAAACAGTGTCATTTGAACTTCCAGAGAAATCTACATCCAACTGGCCACACAGAATGTCCATAGATCTCTGCTTACCAGCCTTGGAGGGAAGGACAGGGTACGCGGTAAGGACAGCAGCCTTA
Organism: Balaenoptera musculus; assembly: GCF_009873245.2. Classification (NCBI taxonomy): domain Eukaryota; kingdom Metazoa; phylum Chordata; class Mammalia; order Artiodactyla; family Balaenopteridae; genus Balaenoptera; species Balaenoptera musculus. The sequence continues at coordinate 27,077,952 of NC_045799.1, read as the reverse complement.
CCAGGGCTTCCCCGGGGGCTGGTACTGCCAAAGCCCCAGGCTCAGGGGCCCAAGGTGGGAGAGAGCAGGAGAAAACAGCCCTGAGTGGCTCCCATTATCAGGATTGGAGGGAAAGTCGTGAGGGGAGTTGGCTGCTTTCTTTGGAGTCAGAAAGGTCGTTGCTCAACTCCTTGGATTTTCCATCACAGCCGAGCAGGGAAGAGGGTCAGGCCAGGAAATGTCTCCTCTGAGCCGGTCCTTTTAAAGCCTCTTGGCTGGGTCTATTTCCTCCAGGAGCCAGGGAAGCAGTGCCCGAGTGGAGTTAACCCCTCCACGCCCCAGGAATTCTCCCAGGGATGGGTGAGCCTGGGAGCCCAGGCTTCTGGAATGCAGAGCCTTCCAGGGCAAGAGGCCTAAGGAGCCGTGAACTCTGGCTGGAGAAACCTTCCCTCTCACCTTGTTAAATCCAACAGGCATAATTGCATCCTGCTGACCTTAATTCCCCTGGTGGGTACTATCCCACCTGGCACTATCCCACTTCCTGCCCTGCTCCTGTGGAGGCAAGGAGGATGGCTGCACAGCTGGTGCATGGCGGGAAAGCCCCTTCTTAAGGGTGGGCAGGGGCTCTGGCAGCCCCCAGCTGGGTTGGGGAGGTTTCCCTGTGGCCCCCTCCCCCGCCTTGCACCTCCAAGGGAGCTCTGAGAAGAAGCTTGGGGACTCCCAGGGAACAGCTGGCTGAGCTGAGCTCAGCCCCAGCGGGCGGGCGAGTAAGCTGCAGGTAATCCTGTGGATCCGGAACCAGGCCAGGCTCTCATCTCAGCGGGAGGGACTGTGGAGTAGCCTGAGGGACAGCTGAGCCCTCTGGGAGTCCACATTATGGAGACCTCACACACAGTGCTGCAGGTACCGTGCCAAGCACTCTACATACATGTTCTCACTAAATGCTCCCAGCCATTCCGGGAGAGAGCAGTGGGGCAGAGTAGTTATGAGCTGAGCATTGTGTTAGATGGTTCAAACCCAACTCTGTGACTTTGCCCTGTGACTCAGTTTTCCTTTCATATCTGTGAAATGGGGATGATATAGCTGACATTTATACAGCACTCACTGAGTACCCATGCACTGTTCTAAATGCTTTACATATCTCCCCCTGTGAAGAAGGTGCTCATCCTACAGATGAGGAGACCAGAGAAAGCATTTGCCCAAGCCTCACGGTCATTAGTCTGAGAGCTTCACCGTCAGAGTTCCTCAACCGCTGCTCAGCAGGACTGCGGTAAGTGTGGAGTGTGGGGACGGGACCTGGCCCATTTAATGAGAGTTCAAGAAATGCTAGTTATTATTTGGGAATCATAACAGTAACAAGTGCAGCAATTAAAACCCCTTATATTGTCCCAGCCTGGATTTTGGTCTCATTGGGAGGTGGCTCTGGATATGAATCTGGGTAGTTTGAAGTTATTCAATAGCTGTGTGACTCTAGGGACAAGCCTCTTACCCTCTCTCAGCATCGAACTTTTCTGAATCTTTAAGATGGTCTAGAACTTGGCCCCTAGAGTCCTTTGTGAAGATCCAATGAGCTGGGCAAAACCCTTGGCAGAGCCCTTAGTGGCCCTTCATGGGCACTCAATAAATGATCAGTACTGATAACCACAATCATAACAAGAGGACATCAGCAAGGGCCATCATGGTAGAACCCGGTCCAGAGCCTTGCTAGTCACTTGGATACTCATCGGACACTGATTGGCAAGGACACTTTGTGCCAGGGACACATGTGAGCATCATACAGCCCCTGCCCTCGAAGGGCTCCCGGACAGTGGCAACGGTGAGATCAGCCTGGAGCTGAAGGAGCTCAGAAGAGGGGGTCCAACATTTCAAGCTAAACCAGAACGTCCTGTGGGGACAATCAAATAGAGGACTGGGGGTCCAGATCATAGGCACAGGCAGGAAGCATTTCAACCTTCAGAATGCTATGAGATCCATAAAGCCAGTACCCAGCAGAGAGATGGGGTGAGACACAGGCTGGGAAATTTTAGGCAAGAAAGAAGAGTTTTGGGCTGTAAAGAAGCACATTTCTGGCCCAACTCTCTTCCTTGTGGAGTGACTTTTGGCAAGTTACTCTTTTTTTTTTTTTTAAAGGAATACCTTATATTCTGAGATTATAGCCTTCCTTTTTTTTTTTTAGTCCTAGAACATTTCTTTATTATTTATTTATTTATTTATTTATGGCTGTGTTGGGTCTTCGTTTCTGTGCAAGGGCTTTCTCTAGTTGTGGCAAGCGGGGGCCGCTCTTAAGTTACTCTTTTGATTCTGCCGTCTTCATCTAGAAAATGGGATGAAATCTCCTCATAGAGTTATTATCAAGATGATGTTTTAATACAATGTGGATAAAGCTAATAATAGCAGGCACTCAAAAAATGGGAGCTCCCGTCCTTTCAGAGAGCCTGTGTTCAGATCCCAGCTCAGTCCCTTACAAGCCCGATGGCCCTGGGTCAGTTACTTAACCTCTCTGAGCTTCAGTTTCCCCATCTGTAATCGTATCTACCTCATCCGGTTGTTCTGAAGATCACGTGAGTGAACCTACACAGGAGCACTTAGAGGCCCTGCACGTGTGGCGACTACTGTATAGGCATTAGTATTTTTGCTTCCTATAAGAGGCAGGCTGTCAACTAGACGCTGAAGGAGAGAAATGGAAGAGAGGAGGGCCAGGTCAGAAGAGGAGGACAGGCAGACACAAGGCAGCAAGACTGCGGAAGGGGCTCCCACTCCGGTTTTTGCTAGCCGTGGACAGACAGCCCCAGCATTTGCTCACTTAAGAAAACATCACTCATTTTGAACAGTAATCTGTTCACATAGTTTTGGGTTCAAATAAAAAAGTAAAAGGGGGGCTTCCCTGGTGGCACAGTGGTTGAGAATCTGCCTGCTAATGCAGGGGACACGGGTTCGAGCCCTGGTCTGGGAAGATCCCACGTGCCGCGGAGCAACTGGGCCCGTGAGCCACAACTACTGAGCCTGCGCGTCTGGAGCCTGTGCTCCGCAACAAGAGAGGCCGCGACAGTGAGAGGCCCGCGCACCGCGATGAAGAGTGGCCCCCGCTTGCCGCAACTAGAGAAAGCCCTCGCACAGAAACGAGGACCCAACGCAGCCAAAAATAAATAAATAAATAAATAAATAAATAAATTTTTTAAAAAAAAGTAAAAGGGTATGCAGTGATATCTTTCTCCCACCTCTGGTCCCCAGTTTCTTATTCTGCCAAAGAAATCCTTATGTGTGTAAAGGGAAATTTTATATATTAGATATATTATGTTCTCTATTATAAATCTTAACCCCTTTTGCACAAATGATAGCATCCTCTACATGCTATTCTGCGCCTTACTTTTTCTCCTCCCACTTTGTAGGTTGCTTCATGTCAGTTCATTCACAGCTTCCTCCATATTTTTTACAGTTACACAATTTCCCATTGTTCAGTTGTGCTGCATTCTCAAGCCATTTCCCCACTCCTTCTCTCAACAGGGGGCAGGAGTTGATTTCTCCATTTGATAATTAGAGGAGCTGGACCATGGAGTGGGGTTGGAACGACTGGGCGGGTCACCACAGTCAGGACCTGAATCCAGACATCCACTCCAGAGCTATTTCCAATGCACTTGGCTTGGGGCTAGTTCTCAAGTGCCCCACAGAGAAAGGCTCTGGGCAGTTAGCCCCTGGGTAATGGCAGGCCCTTTGGATCATACCTCTCTGCGTCCCATCTCCACTTGAACACCTCGGGCTGGAGTGGCCGCTGGGTCACCAATGTGGTGGAGGATCCTAGGAAAAGACTCTCCACCAGCCAGCCCCCTCCTTCCAGGCGGGCCATTGAAAAGACCTGGATCAGCTCAGGGGAGGGGCGAGAGAGCCCTGACCATCTCTCACAGCCGCTTGGGGCAGCCTCCATCTCCCCAGGGGCCCAGGAAGAAGACATTTTCAAAAGAAAACGTCTTCAGGCCCATGGACGTGTTGAGCAAGTGCCCCTGAGACCATTTTTTACCCAAAGATGCTCCAAGCAGATCCAGAGGCCAGGGGCAGGGCTTGTGGACGCCGAGCTGAGCGCTAGGGTCAGGGTGATTACCCCTGGGCCTGTGTGGTTCTAACCAGGCTCCGGGGAACCCCAGGAGATGCAGGCAGAGCCAGAGCCTGGCCTGGGCATAGCCTTGTCCTTCAGCCCTGCCTGAGAGCCCCTCTTCTTCAAGCCCCCCCGCATTTCATCTAAGCCAGAGATACCAGGCAAGGCCTGGGAGAAGGCTGCTCCCCCAGGGCCCCAGGTGCCCCCTCCCTCTTTCTCTTCCTGCTTGTTCCAGCACCACTCTCCCCCCAGTCAGTTCATGGGAAGAATGCCGTGTCCTCTGAACGGGGGCCAAGAGTGACAGGTGGTGGCAGTCTGAGCTGCATGGCCCCTGGTGTAAGAGATCCTCTCCTCCGCCCCCGCCTCCCTGCCTGCACCCCTGCCTCCGCCTCTGCCCACCCGGCCCAGTCCCTTACAACTGCCCCAGGACTGCTCCTGGGCAGCCGCTGCGAGACAGACAGACACCAGGTTGCCCCTCTCTGCTCCAGGTGCCTCTCTCCCCTCAGTCAGCTGGCCCTGGCCTCCTCTCAGCCAGACAGGAGGAGGAATCCTGCAGCCCGACACACCTTTTTCTTCTTTCTGCAGCTAGAAAGACTTGAGTTAGACAAGCAGAAGCACACGCCTCCCTACCTCATGGCGACAGAAAACGGAGCAGTGGAGCTGGGACTCCAGAGCCCATCAACAGGTGCCAAGCTGGGGCAGGAGATGGAGGGAGGAGCTTGGGAAGGGGTGTTTGAATCCAGAGTTGGGCCTGTTCCTCAGTGGGAATTCTGTGCCTGAGGCCTCCTTTATGGTGCATGGAGGACCAAGAAATCAGGGTTATCTCTGGTACAGTGGGGCTGGATCAAGGGCCAACATGAAGCCTTCCCCAGAGAGACTGGGAAAACATGAAGTCCCCATTGTTGGCGCCTGAACACTCAGGGCAAGGGATGGCAGGGGCATCAAGGCCCACCAGGAGACCAGAGCCTCCCACACAGGGCCGCCGAGGTCCTGGCAGCCCATCTCTAGAGCCCATGGAGTGGCCCCAGAGGCTCAGTGGGACAAGCCCTTGCAAATTGTGGCCTGGGTGGGGACCTGGGCCTGGAGCTGGTCTCTGGCCAGCCTAGCTGGGGAAGGAGGCGTAGGAAGGTGGATCCTGACTGGTGTTTCACCTCCTTCGCAGACAAGGCACCTAAAGGTGCAGCAGGTGAAGGACCCCCAGCTGCAGAGAAAGACCCTGGTCCCCCAGACCCAGAGAAGGATCCTGATCCCCCAAACCCAGAGAAAGAAATTGGTCCCCCAGACCCAAAGGAAGAACCTCATCCACTCACCCTGAAGAAAGATGCTGAAGCCCTAGCCGCAGAGAAAGGGGGTGGTACCTTGGCCCAACCCTCAACCAGCAGCCAGGACCCCAAGGGAGAAGGACACCTGGGTGGGGGGCCTGCGGAGGGCAGTGCTGGGCAGCCGGCTGCCCTGCCCCAGGAGACCGCGACAGCCGAGGTCAGTGTCAAGAAGCCCGAGGCCAAGCAGGGGACCCCAGGCAGCCAGGACATCGGAGAACCCACGCTGCAAAAGAAGGCAGCAGAGGGACAAGCAGCAACCAAGAGGAGCCCACCAGCCTTTCTGCACAGCCCCAGCTGCCCTGCCGCCATCTCGAGGTGAATGGCCCCTGGCCGGGAGCGGGGAGGGGTCCTGCAGTTCCTCTGTCTTGGGCACCGTCATCACATTCAGTGCTAGACCGGGTAGTTCTGATGTTCACCTCCCTCTGTCCTGGGCATCGGCCTGACCACTTTGTCTCCCTGCAGAAACCAGGATTTTGTGATAGTTCACAGAAGCCTGGAATGTCAGGCAGGAGAGGTCCTCAAAGACCTCTTCTCCAGGCATCTGGAGTCCAGAGTTCCCCTTACCCCATGAACTTGGGTCTCACAAAGGGCAGGATTGAGATGTCAGGAGGAAAGGATAACCCGTCTGCTTAATACAATTATTGGTATAATATGGAAAGATGACTAACAACCAGACTGATAGATCATTACCAATACTCTTAGAACCATAATATAGCTCCAGTCTTATGGTGCAATCCGTTATCCTTACCTGAATGCCAGTCATATTAATGAGGTTATTAATGATGTATTTATCGTAAGCCACAATAATAACATTACCATATCAGTTTGAATTATGTGGTAATATAAATTAATATCATTAATACATTATCAATTGCATCACCACAGTTTTATGAATCAAGAGCTACATAACCTTCCTAATTGTTGCCACATAATGATTAACCAAATCAACAATCCTGTTAACAGTTATTAATGATCTATCAGTGCATTGATACTCAAGATAACAACCACAGACATGGGAATTCCCTGGTGGTCCAGTGGTTAGGGCTCCGCGCGTCCACTGCAGGGGGCACAGATTAATCCCTGGTCGGGGAACTAAGATCTCGCATGCCATGGGGTGTGGCCAGGAAAAAAAAACCCATAGACATTTATGGTATTATTAACATCCCTTGATTTTGTATGAAGTGAATTCAGATGTATCACCCCACGCGTTTGGGGCGGGGGCGGGGTCATATTAGCTCCAGATTGCAGATGGGGCTCTGGGAGACCTGCCTGCTGGCGGGGCTGTGGCTGCTGAGGGCGTCACCTCTGTGTTCTCACTTCTAGCCCTGAGAAGCCGCTGGCTGAGAAGCCCCCAGATGAGGCATCAGAACTCATCTTTGAAGGGGTGCCCGTGACCCCAGGCCCCACGGATTCTGAGCCAGCCAAGGTAGCAGAAGGAGAGAAGAACCTCCCAGAAGGCAGCCAGAAGGAAACAGAAGAGAAGGCTCCAGGCCAGGCTGGCCAGGCTGAGGTGCAAGGGGACACCTCGAGGGGGATCGAGTTCCAGGCTGTTCCCTCGGAGAGATCGGAGGTGGGACAGGCCCTCAGTCCCACAGCCAGGGAGGAGGACTGCTTCCAGATTTTGGGTAGGCCGGGGCTGCCCTGGGGCTGAGGTAAGAGGGAGCGGGCTCCCCATGTCTCCCCACTTAGAGGACTAAACCCCTCTGAGCCACCTCATCCAGCCTGATTCATCTAAGTGTCACCCAACCCCAGGAAATACGAGTTCCTGGTCCCCTTTGAGAGAGGGGGAAATGGGGGCTAAAAAAGGGGAAGTGGGGCACCCCAAACCCATAGCTAGAACGGGATATGAACCTGTCAGGACAGCCTGACT